>NW_021319682.1:13498161-13589516 GCF_001605985.2 Dendrobium catenatum | reverse complement strand
AACCTTTATTATATATTAATTCTATAAATAAAAATTTTACATATCGTTTTTTTGAGAAATTGCCGTGATTTTTCATAAAAAATTCTCCCACGTAAGTATCGACCTTAAACAAACAGTCTACGCGCATTGGACCAAAGTATATTGGAACTTGCAAGAAAGCAAACCTGGCAGTGAAGCATTATGTTGCAGAAGTTTATTATTTAATTTTTTGTTAAGCTCAGATTTAATGTATGATTCTGATAATCTAAATAAATAATCTATTATTGATATGAATATATTCATTATTTTTATAGCAATATTAATATTAATTCATTAGCATTATATAATGAATAACGAAAGTAGATTGTTAGTCTATCTGTCGATTTAAATCTCTAATATTTTAACTATAAAATGTTGAATTCAGATAATTTAAGATTTAAAATTTGTCCATTAACATTAATTAATTTTTTTTGTAATCAATTAATGACACAAAATAAAATTTTCGTTTAATTTATTCATAATTTACTTAGTACTTTTATCTTACTTATACATTTAGCATTACATTTATTATCTACCAATAGTTTAATCAAAATAGTATTTTTTCAGTATCTTACACCCACATCATTAAATAAGTTGAGAGTAATTGATATGAAGCATGAGATTTTTTACGTGTGAGATCCAAGAAAGAGAAATTGCTTGAGGCCTAGTCAAGTTAAAATGATTCTACTATTATGAGTTATAGGTTTCAAATATAGTAGGCATGAGCTGTAAAAGTTAAACTTCATGATGTTACTAGGAGTTTTGAGGCATTTGATATGCATTAAGAGATCATTGGTAGTCTTTTTAGTCATTCTCTTCCTTGGAGATGAGACCAACAACCAAGAAGAAGGACATCAACCTTGATACAAATTGTAGGCATCAATGCTATTAATGGTAGAAATTTATCTTGGTAGCAGCCTAAGACATTAAGTGTTGGTGTTGACAACAAAGATTACCTATGTTGGCAATGGTGAACATTAGTTTTGATGACGACTACAAGCATCACCTTTAGCGGCAATGGTGAGCATTGGACTTAGTAGTGATGGTAGGGTCTAGGCTTATTAATGATGTTGACATCAACCATATTAGTGAAGTTAAGTGTCATTTTAGTTGGTGATAATGAGAGTCATAATTAATGTCTACAACGAGTGCCATCATTGTGGTTGATAATAGACATCAACCTTCTGGTGAGGTTGAACATCTATGTTGGTGTCAAAGAAATGCATCGACCTTGTTAGCAATAATGAGCGCCGACATTAACTTTGATGACGAAACACAAATGTTGTTGTATCAATGTTTGGTGTTAGAAGACATAGTCGATGATTAACTCATCAAAACTATTAAAGTTGGGCCAATTTGTAGATTTTTGAGTAGGGAAGTTATAGTCATATGGATTACAAATTAGAATACTCTATTATTACTAAAAATTTTGATTAAAACAATCACACCTATTTTGATTCGATAAAGATAACTCATTAAATTTTAGTATCTATTGCCTCTTGCATGTGTATATGACTATTCTGAATGTGTGTGAGTGATTGAATCTAGTGTGAATTGGGTCCTAGGGGTTGTATACAAGTTTGGATAATCTAAATTTTTTTCTTTCTGGCATCGTAGAGCTGGGTCATGCGGCTGCTCGACATTGTGCTCTCTATCTTTTGGCCAAAATAGTTGGGTATTATGGAGCAGGTGGTAGCGCTGTGACACTGTGCTCTAACAAAAGGATTACTACAGTGTTGTACTCTTATAAGAGGAGCAGTGTACTATGCAAGATCAAGCTTTACGGCACAAGGCTCAAATTTTTTATTAACATATCAATTTGCACCATTTTAAATCTTTTTTACATTTCAAGTCATCCTACTAGAGAGAGGTGAGGATCCTACTGAGAGAAGGCTATGGTTTGGGCAACTCCATATCACTTTCTACTATTGCCCCAACTCTAAACGTTATCTTGCTCGAGGTAAGTTATATTTTTCCTACCTCAATTTTCCAAAAAGAAGAATGTTAGGATTTTCCTAATATAATTTATAATTTAAAATATTTAATAAATGATAGATCTCCCAAGTCATTGCTTCCTTTCCTTATGATGCCTTGAATGAAATTGATTACATTTTTGTTGTCTCCTTCTATGATTAAGCCCTTGTAAGCATACATCCACTCTTTAACCACATCCTTGATTGATAGAATAGCTTGAAGTTCCAACTAAGAAATATCACAATGAACCAATTTTTGACCAAAAGCCAACAAAAATCTTCCCTTATGGTCACAAAAGACCCCAATGATCTCGGCATTGTAGGAGAACATAGGGAAGCATCTATATTAACTTTTATCCAATCGGGTGGAGGAGGATGCCAATTATTATTTAACAAACTTATCGGTTGATTAACATCCTAGATACCCGAGTTAAAAACATTTTAAATTCTTATATACAATAGAATAACTCACAACATTTGTAGCTACTATCAAAGGGCTGGTTTCAAGTCCATCATGAACAAGTACATTCCTAGATTTCCATGATAAGTAGACCATGTTGCAAAAAAGATTAACCAACCAATGATTTTGGCTATGCAACCATATACTACATGTTTCAAATGAATTGAAACTAGGAATACCAAACCCTTAATTGTTTAAATGTTTAATTACTGCATTTATTTTCCTGCATTTTGTGACATGTGCTCAATGTCTTCAACAGCCTCACACCCCCTTGGATATCCATCATTACCTTGTAACCTTCTATAGCTTAAAAAATTATGTGTTGGAATTACCTTATTAAGAACTCTCCACCAAAATGTCTTCTCTTTTGTGGCGAGTTTAGCATTTTTAAACATTCCCATCCATGAAAAACTGTAATGCACTTCTCCAAAGAATCGGTTGCCATTACTGCAATTGATTTACCTGAAATCATATAAATGAATTCCAATTGATCATCTGAATAATCTAAAGAAATCTGAATATTAGATATCAAATTTATGAGATCTGAACCAAAGAATTCTCCCAGCTTCCCTACATCCCAGCAGCCATTACATATAAACCTGTCAACCGTGAGATCACTGCTTTTCCTTGATGGCACAAAGGTTGGCCATTTATCAATGCTTCTATCAAATAACCAAGCATCTTTGATGACATTTACAGATTTACCATTTGCAATTCTCCATCTGACAGTTGGTTTAAGAAATTCCTCTTCATTGCTTATTAGTTTCAATGTTATTGAACCTGATTTATCCGAAGACTTATCCTAAAAAATTGGACCATATTTAGGGAAAAGAACCTTATGCATCAAAGAATCTTTAACTTGGCAATACCTCCATGCCAATTTGGATCTTATTGGCCCAGCTTTCATTGGACAGGGTATAATTCCACGACCACCTTGGTATTTCGGTTTACATATACTTTCCATATATTCTAGATATAATAATTTTGGACATTTAGATATTTTTTCTAGAAAAGTTTCACTAGGTAGTTTGAAAAGTACATTATTCTATTTATGTATAAAATAATCATGATTGTAAAGAATTATTTTGTGGTACAATTAAAGATTCAAAAAAATATCTTTAATAATCTTCTGTAATCAGGCAAATTTTCAAAATACTAAATTTCTATTGAGTTCTACATTCTATTTCTTGTTAGAGGAAAGGGAAATAGATAGTTAAGTAGCTGTGTTCAAGATCTAAGTTGTTTGAGTCTCTATAGGTATTTTTATTGATTTTACACAATCATGGCTAGGTCTATTTTATTAGGTCATTTTTGGTTTGTAGCTATATATTGTATTTTAAATGTTCTAAATATTTCTTTAATGAAATAAAAAGAAACTTATGGTTGAGTTTAATTTATTCTTATTACTAAACTTAATTATAAGCTCTGCTATCTATTTCAATATTTAATTAGAAGAACTATGAAATTTTCCTAAAACTTAGATCTTGGGCTTGGCATGTATCAATTCAACATAGTATGACCAATATGTCTCTAGGTCTTATCTGGTTGGGTTGTGATAGTCCATTTTTGTATTTTGTTTTTTGAGAGAAATGCAGAATGCATTCAACTAATGAAAAAAAGAACCTAGATACAAGCTACTAAAATAAAACCACCCTATCACATTCCTCATTCAATAAATTAACAAATGAAGGAGGAAAATTATTCTTACTAAACACATCCCAAACAAAGTCATAAAAAAGCTAAGTTAGCACAATAATCAGCTAACTTATTACAATCATGCCCAACAAAATGAAATAAAACATTATTGTAACTCTTTAAAAATAATAAATCTTTATCTTCATTACTCCCAATCAAATCCTTCGGTTTGTTGTGCAACTTGTGAAGAAATTTGATCACATTCTTATTATCCCCCTCAATAATAATACCTTTGGCATCTTGCATCCATTCTTGCATCACCTCCTTCAAAGATATGAAAGCCATTAGCTCCAATTGTGCAATGTCCCAATGAACACAACCAAATCCAAATGCTAACAAAAATATTCCTTTACTATACGTAACAATACAACAAACAGTCGCCTCATTATTTTCTTTTAACAAAGCATCAATGTTAATCTTAAACCACTCAGGAGGAGGAGGGTGCCAAAATTCAGAAAATAGTCTTAAAGACTGATTAGCACCCCAGTAATCTGAGATGGTTTCTTGATGATTAGCAATACTAACAAAACCAAGTACTCTAGCAGCAACAACTGCATCACTATCATCCACATTACCATGCTTCACCTTATTACTATTATTCCATGAAAACAAAGTAGATTTTAATGATAATTAGAATTTCTCCAGCTCCTATAAGCAAACCTTGAACGAACAGAAATTCGGTACCATGAATCACCATCTATTCAACAATTTAATAACCTTTAGAAGTTTCAAACAAGTAGAAGTAGTATGATTAATGACTTCAACCTCACCACATCCCCTTGGACATAAATTGTTATCTTATAATCTTCTATACATTAGGAAATCTGTTGTTGGAATAGCATTCCTACAAACATGCCACAAAATGAGCTCAAGACGAGAATTCAGCTTCAACTTATATAACCATGAAATAGGATCAACCTCCCTATCTTTCTTCATGCTTTCTTCTGAAATCAATGCCGAGATAGTCTTTCCAGTCATTGCAAGCTTTAATTCCACAAAATCTTCATTCAAATTAGAATATATCTAAACTTTAATTATCATACTCACAAGTTCTTTCCCAAAAAAACAAACTCAATTTATCATAGTTCCATGAACCATTTTGAATGAAAAAGTCAAGAGTTGTACCTTCATCTTCAAAGATATCAATGAATGTTGGCCATTTTTCTATACATTCATCCATTATCCACACATCCTTCAATACGTTAATGCTAGAATTAGATACAACTTTCCATCTAACAATACTCTTGAGAGCCCTCCATCCACTTAAAATGATCTTCCATGAAGTCAAGCCACCTTTCATCTCATCACTTCTCCACCAACTATCACCAACTTTGGCCAATAGATTCCTATTCAGGAGAGAAGATGAATTATTTAGAAGATTCCATGTAAACCTTACTCTCAAAGGCCAAGTCCTGGATACAGCTGATTGGATACCCCATCCCCCCAACTTCGTTGGTTTACATAAGGCATCCCAAGCCACAAAATGCAGCCCATGACTTCCATCAGGCTTATCCCAAATATAATTCCTACATAACATATCAAACTCCTTCAAAATGCTCAATGGAACAAAAGAATGCATTGAAAGAAATAAAGGAAGTGTAAGAAACACTGTCTTCACCAAAATCAATCTTCTAGCAAGAGAAATGAATCTATTGCCCCAAGCATTTAATCTCTTCAATGATTTGTCCAACAAGTTTTGGAAATCAGATTTCCTCAATCTTCTTAGAACAATCTTAATTCTCAAGTACTCCATCTCCTCTACTAGCTTAAAACCCAATAAAATTGTAATTTGTTTCCTCTCCTCCTTACAATAGTATTACCAAATAACATGGAAGATTTTTGATGATTGATTACTTGCACAGACCAATTACAATAATCCATTAAAATCTTTTTCAACTTCTTAATACTTCTCAATTTAACATAAAAAAATAATAAAACATCATCTACACATAACAAATGAGATATTTGTTTGTGTATTTGGAGAGATTTTAATAACAAGACCCAAGCCTCTATTGATAAAAGCATGAGAAAGTAATTGCGAGCATAAAATAAATAAAACTTGAGAGAGGGGCACCCTTGATGGAAACCATTCTTCCCCCCTATCCATTTAGAGTTTCCACCATTTATCAAAATTGAAATCCTTGGTTCCATAACACATTCCATCAACAAGCTCACAAATTTGATAGGAAAACCCAAGTTGTTCAACATCTGATGTAAAGTCGCCCAACACATACTGTCGTGTGCTTGTTCCATGTCTAACTTGATATCCAAGAATCCACTTCTTGCTTTAGAAAATCTAATTTTACTGAACACCTCTTGAGCTAAAAACAAATGATTTGAGATTGATCTACCTTTTACAAAAGCCACTTGTTCTTCAGAGATAATCTTATTGATAACCAATATCAACCTATTCAATAAAACTTTAGCCACAATCTTGTAAATAGAATTACAAAGGCTAATTGGATGAAATCCAGAAGGTAGCACTAGATTATTGACTTTTGGAATCAAAACAATTGAAGTGTCCTTCCAATCCTTGCACATCTTGTCTGAAACAAAAAAAAATATTCATAGCTCTACAAACATCATTACCAATTATATCTCAATAAGCTTTAAAAAAAGAGTAAGACATTCCATGACATCCTAGAGATTTATTATTACCCAAACTCCTAATTACTTATGTTATTTTTGAATTGGAAAAGTCACCATCCAAAATGCTTTTATCCTCATCTCCTAAGACTTTCCATGGAACCGGCCACTTTTCTAAACATCGCTCCCTATCTTTCCATTTATCCGAGAAAAATTTGATAAACTCCTCCTCCACCTTTTTCAGATCTTCAGTTAAAATACCATCAATTTTCCTAACTTGAGAAATCCAATTTTCATTTCTCCTAGCATTTGCAAATGAATGGAAAAATTTATAATTAGAATCCCCTTCTTCAATCTACTTTACTTTGGCTCTCTGCTTCCACAAAGCATTCAAACGGGCAAGATAAACATTTAATTCTCTAACTTTCAATCTCAACAGCCATACCTTTTCATCATTCAACCATCCTTCCCTAGCTTCGTCCTCTTGAAGTTGTAATACTTCCATCTTCATTCTTTCTTTTTTTTTTTGAAAGAAATGCAACCATGCATTAAAATATCATAAAAACGCATTACAAACTACTCAAACCATGCCTAAACCATCACATTCCTCCTTCAAGAAGAACAAGAAGGAAGGAGGAATCTCCACACTATTAAGCTCATCCCAAATAAAACTCTTTTTACAAGCCAAATTAGCACAAACATCCTCTAATTTGTTAGAACTTCTATTTGAAAAAGAAAACAATACTTGATTAAAGTCTTGTAAAAATATTAGTTCCTCTTCAATTCTTCCCTTATTCTTCCATATCTTCAAAGCTAATTGAAGAGTCTTAATGATGTTGAAGTGGTCTCCTTCTATAATCACACCTTGAGCTTCAAACATCCAATCCTGTAGAATATTTTTAAAGTAGTAAATAGCCATCAATTCTGTTTGAGCTATATCCCAATGCAAATATTGGGCCCCAAATGCTATCAAAAATCTACCTTTATCATCCCTCACCACACCTCCAATCCCTGCCAAGTTATTTCTTTTTACTGAAGCATCAATGTTTATCTTTATCCATCCGGGTGGAGGAGGACACCAAGAAGTAAACAACAAGTGCTGATTGACGTCCCAGTTGTCCGGATATAAGCTAATAAAATTGCTCACCGTGGCCATTGAAACAGTATTTTTTGCAATTATATTATCCGAGTCTTCAATTCCTTCATGAACCAACTTGCATATGCTTTTCCAAACAAGGAAAGCAGCTGTACAAAAAATATTTACAGTTAAAGGATTAGAACCCGAGCATCTTTCTAACCCGTCCAAGCATGCTATAAGATCTTCAAACAACGGAACTTTGAATTCACATTTGTTTAGCAAGATAATAATCTTTTGAAATTTCACACATCTTGCAGCAATATGACTGCTATCCTCCTCCTCATCACAACCTCTCGGACAACTTGAAAAATTGGACAATCTTCGCTTCACTAGAAAAGCATTTGAGGGAATTGCTTCATTGTATAGTCTCCAACAAAAGAGCTCTACTCTTGGTCTTATTTTTAACTTTTTCATCCATCTCTAGTGACAAACTTCAAAATTATGATCATTCAGTGCTTCTAGGGACAAAGCAGTAATTGATTTCCCTGCATCCTTCAATTTCAGCTCAATTAGATCTGCTGTCCCCTCTGCTCTTGTAGGAATCTTTCTTTCACTACCAAGAAATCCTTCAATTTTGCCTTGCTCCAAATGAACAGCTCCTTCAAAGCTCTTATACATTTTTTATTAAGAATTTGCATCTCATCTCCATCATAAGCCTTCTTCCACCGTTTAGAAATTATACGAGAAGAAGCTTGAAAAGAAATCCATACATATTCAAACTTTAGAAAACCTTTCTTCTTAATGGAAGAATAAAAAATTTTCAACACGATAGGAAAGTGATCAAAAGCAACTCTAGCAATGTGTCTCACCACAACCACTTGGATATACTCAATAGCAACCGAATTAAGCAAACACATATCTAGCCTTTCCAGAATTCATCCACCACCAACTTTATTATTACACCAAGTGAAACTTGGTCCAATGATCCCTACTTCATGAAAATCATTTTTCATTCATAAAATTCATAATTTCCTTAAGACCTTGAGGAAAAAAAAACTTCCTTCCACCCTTCTTATCTTCTTGGGATAAAATGTAATTGAAGTCCCTCCTATAATAGAAGGGAGTTTCCTATGTGACAGCCCTTGCAAACAATCCCATAAGTTTCTCCTCTTATGAACCTCCTTACTACCATACCTTGTCAAAATCATCCACACTTCCTTATTAAAGACATTAAGATCCCCAATAACACATTAATCTGAAGTCTTTATCACAAAAAAAGATACCAAATCAGATCTCCATAAAGCCATAATTCCACTAGATAAACCTTCTTACGGAAGCATAAAGAAATCCCAATCAGGCCCCATCACCTTCACAAAGGCCTCTTTATCAAACGAAATAATTTTGGTCTCTACCAAACCCACAAAAAAAAATTAAATTCTTTAAAAAATTCCTTAAGATAGAGAGAGGCATCTCTTTTCTTACCACCTCTACAATTCCAAAAGGTAATAGAGTTCTTTGAACCACAATGGGGGATGAGCCCCCATCCCTTCTCTTATTACCAACCTCAACACTTCTACCACGAGGAAGAATTTTAACTGGCCCTAAAAATTTATTCTCTTTTGCAAGCTTAAATTTAGCCATTTCACCATTGTTACCAACCTCCTTAGCCACACCAATTTCCACAAAATCATTACAACTATTTTCTCCAGTTTTCAATTTTTCCCAACATAGCATCCTTTTCCAAGGAGTGGTCACCTTTATCACCACTTCTAGTTCTAATTTTTTTTTTATCCTCACCATCCACCATCTATTCCTCCCCACCATTCAAAACATTAAATTTGTTTACTGCCACAGATATAAAAGAAGTAACAGGAGTAAAGTCTATACCCTTATTGCCATCAGAATTCTCCAACTCTTCCTCTATCAAAAAATTTTGCTCCTTAGATCCATCAGATGCCATTCCTTTGAAGCTTTGATCCTGCTCAAAGATTATTTCACCCTCATCATTTTCATCCATACATGAATTTTTCTTCTCCAACTCCAAGTTTTTAGATACATCCAGCTTTTTAGACTCCTACCCGGGAGTAATTTCAGGTTCCTCCATGACTGGCTTAAATTGGTTTTTCTTCAAAAACTTCAAATTTGAAGGCTTGACATTTATGATTCTTTGAACTACCTTCTTATTCTTCTTATGATTGACATGGACCCAAGGACCATAAGTAAAAACATTCTTACTAACAACTTCAACCACTTCCTTGGTAACTGAAATCCCTTTCTCACACTCACTCATCACATGGCCAATCATTCCACACTCAAAACAAAATGGGGAAATCTTTTCATATTCCACTTTTTGAAAAATCCTTTCCGAGATACTTTCCTCCCAAACACCCAAAGGAAGGCATTGGTCAAGTTTCACACGAACACAAACTCTTACAAACTCTCTTCTCCCCCATTGGAACATGTTTCCATCCAACATTAATGGTTTACCAACCATAGAAGAAATTCTTGCCACATTTTCCTCATCCCAACATTGTAAAGGTAAACGAGGCATTTTGATCCATATAAGAGAAGTAAGTCCCTTTATGGATAGTGGAGAGAACTTCGTAGTCCATTTATCTATACCTACAATATGCCCATTCACATACCATGGGCCACCTGAAAGAATTGCTTCTAAGGTATCCACTGATTTGAAAGAACACAAGAACCAAACCTTCCAAGACTAGTAAAATGGAATTGGCCAAATTGATTCCATTGCCGTCTTACTTCCCAAGCCACAATATGAGATGGGATTTCTCTCCCAAACACCTTGAATACCAAAGATTTCATCAACCAATTTGAATTTAAAATCTTATTATTTTCGTTCAATTTCACTGCTTTACCATTCTCCGATAATACCATATCTTCATCTTTAAAATTTAATTTAATGTAAGGCTTCCTGTGCCAAGGATTCACACCAATCTCTTTTTTAACAACACTAGACTATCCATCATTAACTTTCAACACAATAGCATCAACCTTTTCGACCACATTTATACTTCCGTCATTGTCAAGAATAATTTTGCTAACTGAAATAGGTGAATTCACATTTATCACACTGTTGCTAGGGATTACATTTAAATTCCCAAATATGTTAACAAGAATTTTCATACCTAACGATGAAGCCCCAGGTTCGGTCGAATTCATAGGCAATAAAACCTTCTCATGATGAGGAGTAACAAATTCAAATTCTTCAGAAACAACCTTGCCTTTACCGAAAACATGTATAATCTTCTTAGGAACATCTTCAACATTTTCCTTAATGATCAAAGCACCTCACAATGCTTTATTCATCACGTCCACATTTATTTATTTCAAATCAGCAGCCATATGAGCATTCCCTTCAAAACCTTGATTCATACTTCCACCAATGGATGTAGCCTTCGCCGATGAAGGCATAGATGGCTGGTGGCCATTAGCCGCTATCCCCTCAACAAAATCTTGAAAAGAAGGAATAGAAATCAGGAGCTATAAAATTTGAAAAAATGAAGGAGTTTCTCTCTCTAATGGTAGATTCTCTCTCTAATTGTTCCTTTTTGTATTAGAGTAATGGTTTTGAGAGAATTGATTATAAAATATAGCTATATCATTGATCTTTAGTTGAGTGAGGTAATTTTGGGTAATGATTGGGTATTTATTTATGCTTGATTTAATATGCATATCTTTTTAGTTGTGTGTCATGTGTAAATTTTTTTTATGGATTTATTTGACCTAGATTTGACAGATAGGTAGAGTGCTAGTCATGAAGCACTAGTATAGAGTACTACTCCCATTTTCCATTCTAATTAAATTTTATAGTTTGCCAGTCTCATAGCTTAGTTGATGGGCGATGCTAAGAACATGATTTCCATTATCTGACCATATAATGATAGCAGGCATTTATAGATATTATTGAGGTTGAAGCCTCTAAGATTTGAGGGCACTATTGAACCCAGAGAAACATAAGACTTGTTGTTGAGGCCAAAAAACATTTTTGATGGGATATATTTCTGAGGGGAAGGTACTATTAGTCATTTTTCTATTAGATAGTGAGATAGAGTACTTATGGATGGGCCAACCAAAAGAGAAATTTTAGGGGATATTACACACCTAATTCATTGGGATGAGTTTATAAACATTTTTTGGGCATATTCTGTAACATTTCTGAGACATCCAACATGGTAGTAGATGTAGGAGACATTTCTGAGACTTGCTCAGGGGAGCAGAGTAGTCATATTGAGCAAGACAGAGTTAATTGCAATAGCCAGTTATGATATGTAATTGATTAACACTTTCAAGAAAAAATGTTATAGATTTTTTAGCGGGCTTCAAGATAGTTAGAGGCAACTACAATTTCCATTTTGTATTACTTATTTTTATAATTTTTTAGGTTAGTGGTGGGAGTCAATCTTATTAAAAATGATTTGTTGGTTACTCAGTAGTGATGGATTGCTAATAGGAAGAGATTTGGTAGCGAGGCACCTAGTAGTAGATTTTATAAAAAGAGGAGCTAATTTGAACATGAAGATTCTAGGTGGTGGTAGTATGACCAATACTGGTGGTTCTGAATGTTATGTAAGTGGGACATATGTGTGTCAAATTTGTGATAGGAGACACTTTGGTTGGTGTTACTGGATGATGAGATAATGTTTCTGATGTGGTCATAATGGACATAGGGTAAATGATTGTCTAGAGGTAGTACCTGATTGATGTTTTGAGTCTATATCATAGAGCTTTGTTAGACTACTAAGGAGACTGAGGAACATTTTTCCCCATATGTTTACTGAGGGATCATCCACAAGAGGTATTGGTTTTGGTTATGTGGAAAGTTTTATAATAGGAAGAACGCGTAGGAGTGGAAAAAGAGAGTTTGGTAGACATGTTGCTCTAGCTTTAGTTCAGGCACATTTACATAGCTTGACTCATCATGAGGATAAAGATACTTTATATTTAATAACGTGTATGACCTATACTTTTAATATGCTCAGTCTTATTTTATTTTATAATGGATCCAATTACTAATTTATTTTTGATAGATATTTTAATTTACTAAACTTACCTTCCATGTTACTGCCCTTTTCCCTTTATATTATTTTATCAACTAAGGAGGTATTGTTTCTAGTAGAGTGTGATATTGAAATATTTGGCAAAAAGTGGAGATCCAATTTAATTTTGTTATCTGTCTCTAAATTTTATGTTATTTGCATAAGGACTGGTTGAGTCTATATGAAGCTTAGATTGATTATGTAAAAAAAATGGACTACAATATTTTTGTATAGCGAGAGCTATTTATTCGAGGTAGCTAGAGGAGCTATCATATTTCTAATACCTACTACTTAAGAGGATATGTTATAAATTAAGGATCATAGTGTTTTTCTAGCATCTATTCAGGATGGAAGTGTAGAATCCAAATCTTTCTGTATTATAACGATAGTACAAGAGTTTCTTTATATATTCCCTAAAAAGTTAGTTGGTTTACCACCATATAGAAAAACTGAATTTTATATTAATATCTTTTTGGGTACTACTTTGATATCTAAGGTTCTATATAGGATGACACCTAAGGAACTTCCAGAGTTGAAGGTAAAACTTCAGGAGTTAATTGATACATTTTCTATTTACAAAGAATAAGGATGGTATCGTGCGCATGCCTATTGATTATAGAAATTTGGATAAGATAACAATCAAGAATAAAAATTCTCTGCCTAGGATTGATGATTTATTTAACTAGCTTATAAGATCTTCTATATTTTTGAAGATCAATATAAAATATAGATACTATTAGGTGAAGGAGTGAAAGGAAAATGTGACGAAGATAATTTTTAGTACCTATTATGGGTATTATTTGTTTTTAGTTATGCCTTTTGGGGGGATGAATGTGCCTGCAATTTTCATGAATATGATGAATATGATATTTAAGGAGTATCTAGATTAGTTTGTTATATCTTTAAAAATGATACTATAGTTTACTCAACTTATGAGAAGGAGCATGCAATTCATTTGAGAAATATTTTAGAGATTGTGAGGTAGTAACAACTATATGATAAGTTACTTAAGTGTAAATTCCAGTTGAAGAGTACTTAATTTATGGGGAATGTGATTAGTAGTATTAGTATATCTATAAATCCTTAAAAATGTTTAGTTTTTTTTTTTATTTTCCTTGGCCTATTACTATATTCGAGGCATATAGCTTTTTAGGCACAACTTATTATTATAATAAATTTGTGAAAACATTTTCTCAAAATTTTTCCCCTTTGATGAGACTAACTCAGAAGTTAGTGAGTTTTCTCTGGATGCCAAATTATGAGGAGAGTTTTTCAGAGAATAAAGGGTATCTTGATATTTACTCTAGTTTTTGACTATTCCATCTAACACATAGAGATTTTAGGTGTTCAGTGAGACTTCATTGAAATGAATAGGATGTGTTTTGATGCAACATGAAAAAGGTTATAGTGTATGCTTCCCGGCTACTGAAGCTACATGAAAGAACTTATTTGACACATAATTTAGAACTTGCTACTATGGTATTTACTCTAAAAATCTAAATGTACTAAGTAAAGTTAGATGTGAGATTTTCTTTAATCATGATAGTCTAAAATATATATTCACTTAGAAAGATACGAACTTGAGGAAGAGGTATATTGAAATAATTAAAAATTATAATATGACTATTTAATATAATCCATGTAAAATAAATGTAGTCTAGATACCGTTAAAAAAAAACTTTTAGAATATCTAGTATTTTGTTTACTTTTAAAGAACATCTGATTCAAAAAATTGAATGACTGTAGTTGGAGGTAATTGCTCCTATTGATAAGGATTCTGGTATTCTTGCTTAGGGATTATTTAATCACCTCTACTAGAAAATTTTAGGAAGCTCAAAAGTAAGATATAGAATATCCAAAATTAATTAATTAAATCAAGTTTAGCAAGAAATCTAAACTATGTTATCTAATTATGGAGTTATTATGTATAATGATAGGTTATGGGTTTGATGTTCTTAAAATCTGAGATGAGAGATTCTATATGAAGCATAATAGTTTGGTTATAGTATTCATCCAGGAAACAGTAAAATATAAAGTATTCTTAAAGGTCTTTGGCGTGCTATTAATATAAATTACATAAACTGTAGTATAACCATTTCTATATATTCAATGTACTCTAAGGATATGACATAAAAGTTAACACACGAAGGGGATGTAGCTCAACAAAATAAGAATGGTGAGGAGGAGTTGCCATAACTCTTCTCCCCACTTCAGCGCGGGTATTGGTTGTAGGAATGCTTCAAGGCATGACAATTTTCAAAAGGTTTTGGAAGTCAAGGAGTCAAAAGTTTACAAACAAGCTTTGATGGCTGCATATGTTTTTGTCTGAGGAACTCGAGCATAATTTTAACTCCTTCAATGTTGAATACCTTTGTGACTCTTTATTGGGGCCCGATCGTATTTCTATGGGCAACAAACAGGTGTTGCATGATCTAATGCCTTTCACTTTTCCATTTGTTCCTCGTGGTCAACACCTCGACATTTCCCTTTAAAAACTCAAGCATGTTGGGGAGATCGAACCACCACATGTGGGATGGGTCTTGTGCAACACTGATCATGCCCACACAAGTTTGAATGTGGCTTTGAAACCTTGTGATTCTAGTCCATTGATGGATCTTTCTATTGAATTGGTTATCTTGCAAGCCATTTCTAGATCGGCTACTGATATTATAATTGATTTGAGCAATTATGGATATGTAATTGTAAAGGAATGTAGGATTTTGAATGCACCTTTGAATTTTAGTGTTTGTTTTGAGTTTGATTGTAGTTGTGCAAATCCAACTAATGTAGCCATTCATGACAATTCAAAATCTTTAATTTTCACATCATGTATTTGTTCAAATGCCTCTTCAACAACTTCTTGCTAAAATGGCCAAACTAATTCTCTTCAAAAACCCATCCAAGCATTTTTATGGTGCTAAACCTTTCCAAAGACCTCCCCAATGCATGGAATAGGTTGGAAATGTTCAAAATTAATGATATATCTATGGCTACAGTTATGTAAGAGGATGGTTATCCTGTGATTTTGTATATGGAGTCCATCCATGCCATCTTAGCAAGGATTGAAAGAGGTCTAGTGGGAAAGCTTATTGGATAAAGATTGCCTTTTTTGTCCTAAGCAATGAATTGAAGTGAAAATGGTCAATGTTCATAGATATTCAACTCCTCTCCATCTCTCCAGACGCTTTCATTTGCCTCATTGAAAGTATCGGGGCTCATAATGGTGTCCTTATGGGAGGATCATGGGTTCATGGTGGGTTTATTATTAGTTTGATTTGTTAGTCTTCTTCCTTCTCTCCCAAATCAATGGTGGGCCTATCTTCTCTTATTTGGATTTTCTTGCCTCTCTTACCTCTTTTTTATTGGAACAACATCAACCTTGCTTAGATAGCTTCTTTCTTTGGACAACCTCTATGGGTTGATGCTCAAATAAACTCTTGGTGAAGAAATACTTTTACTTGTGATTGTGTGAGTATGGATTTTGGTGCCAAGTTTCCTCCTAGAATTTGGATCTTAGGGCATCATAAAAAGTTATTCTAAAGAGAAGAATATGATGCGATCGTTCACCTTTGCTTCCATTATGGTTTTGTTGGGAACAAAATAATTAATTATCCAAATGTTCCTCAAGCCTCCAAGCAGGCCTCATAACAACCTCAAAGATGATCCGTTGAATTGCATGAAAGTTAACACATCCTCACCTCTATTCCATCTATTATGCATAAAAAAACAATAACACCCCCTCTTCTAATGATCTATTTGTTGAGATAGTTGCTACTTAGTTTTGCATGTTTGATATTCTTGCAACTTATATATTTTTGATGATTTCAAATATTATTTATTTGAATATCATTTCTCCTAACATATTTTAGAAGAATTGTTTAACTCTTATGTATACTAACATTTTAGGAAAATCATACTATAGATTATTAAAGACTTTAAATCAAGATCAGTTTAGAGTTTATTATAATTAAAGTATGTATTTTTTTTATTTAGTCTTAGAGAGTGTGATTGTAATTGAGTAACTAAGAACACACACACATCGGGGGAGAGTTTTAAAATTCATATTTTTAGACAGATTGTACTGTATGATAACGCTTCGTACAGGATGATCTGATAGATTATTTTCTCCAACAAGCAATGGAACAAACATAAATGAAATTATTTTTTCTAAGTATGGTTCGTATGGGACGATCCAAATTTTGTACAAGGCAAACATCTCAGGTTCATTCACAAGAACTATTCGTACGGGATGATCGGACCTTCATACATGTATGAACATCTCATGTTCATTTACAAGAACTATTCATACGGGATGATTGCACCTTTGTACATGGACGAACATCTTGGTTTCATTTACAAGAACTATTTGTATGGGACGATCGCACCTTCGTACAGAGACGAACATCTCAGGTTCATTCATGCACGAATTTTTTTTCTAAGTCTTAGTCGTACTGCATGATCCCAAATTCATATAGGGACGAACATCTCGGGTCCATTCTCAAGTTTGGATCGTACGGGACGATCTAACCTTCATACCGGGATGAACGTGTCCATTCTCTTTCAATTCATCTTGACGTTTCTTACATGTGAACTTTAAAATTTTTCTGTTCATTCCAGATGAACTTAGTTCATACTTGATGATGATTGCGCATGAAATAATTTTGTACCAATTCATAACATGTTCGTACGTAACTAAATTTAAATTATTCATATGTATGAACATACGATCGTACAGTACTTTAATTTTATGGATGGTTTTTATGTCTTTTGTATAAAAGGTCCACTAAAACTAACATGAGTTCTACTTATCAAGTATTATCTATGTGATTTTTTAAGGGCAATTGTAGGAGAGAGTGTGAGAGAGTGTTTGAGTGAGATTTCTTACAAGTGGAGTGTGAAGGGTTCACAAGGTTACTTAGTAATGATCTCTATATAATTGTGGTTATCACTCTTCATCTTATCTTTTTAGATTACTCATGAGAAGATCTTCAAATTAGATCTGGTACTCTACCGACACTTGGAGAGAGTGAAAGGATGAAGGTTCTCTGCCTACACTTGGAGAGTGTGAACAGCCGAAGGTTCTCTACCTACACTTGGAGAGTGTAAATAGCTGACAGTTCTCTACCGTCACTTGGAGAGTTTGAATAGATGATGGCTCTCTACCGACACTTGGAGAGTGTGAAAGGATGACGGTTCTCTATCGCACTGAGTATTGGTGGAAAAGAGTTTTGTAAAGGCTCCTCCACCTTGTTGTGGGGCCAAAAGGAGAGACACTTGTGGTAATAGTACAATACTTGAAGAGGGAGTCTTCAGGGAGTGGATGTAGGCTGTGTTTGTCCAAACTACTATATATCTTTGTGTGATTTATTTTTCTGGTGCTTACTTACTGTAAGTTTATATTTTCTATTTCTGTGGTTGAAAATTGTTATTTTTAAAATTATAATTAACTTGCTTTGAGAATCAACCAATTTAAAATTTTAAAATCCAAGAGAACTTTTAAAATTACCAATTCACCCCCCTCTTGGATAGCCTTGGGACATTAGTTTAGGTTTAATAACCTAATCAAGATTCAACAAGAATCAACACTATTATCATAAATACCTGCCCTCCTTTGGTTAATAATGACCCAAATTCATCTTCCATGATCCAATTCACCCCCCTTCTTTTTTATGCCTCTTCCTAGTTGGTACTCATTGTATACTTTCTGACTTTATTTTAATATTTTTTTTTTGGAGTGAAAAAAAAAGCTCTAAGGATAGAGTAAAATGTAGAGTTGAACATAGCAAAATAAGAAATTTATATAATTTATTAAAATTATTCATTTTAAAATTTCCTAAAAGTTAATTATAGGTTCATCCCTCAATAAAAAAAAGGTTTGTTATGCTCATTACTAAACTTATTGGAGAGAGGAAATAGAACCGAGGTCTATCTTTTTCCTCAGAGGTTGAATCGATCATCAAAAGAATAAGTAGGCCAAAAATTAAGATACATCATGGGAAAATGAAACTTCTATGGAAGAGAAGAAAATGAAGTACTTTCATAAAATTCTTGTATAATTAAGATGAAGTTTTCATTATATACATGCCAGATTATGAATTAGTAACTGCATCCAATCTATGAAAAAGTTCAAATTGTTTTGAACTTTCTCTTTTTGGAATGGGATATTTATGGAATACCCATAACTAGGATCAAACCTTATTCCATGATATTTTTATAAGATTTATCTTTCATATTCCTAAGTAAGACCCTAAGAAGGTTTCTCAGCTAATCTATGATTTATGTTTCATCTTTATTTTCCTTTCTTTTTGTCTTGAGAAAGATCTTGATCAATTCAAATTTTTATAAAAATATCATCATCGATATTAGCAGATTAAGGAATAAATAAATTTTGATGGCTAAAGTATAGTGAAGCATGGAATGAAAAGAGAAGTTACTTGAGACAAAGAGTTTGAGATGAGACAGTTATATTCTGATATAATCCTTTGATCTAAATTTTGAAATGTTGATGATAACATTTTTTGAGAATGAGAAAATTGTTAGGCATGTTAAATATGTGTATAATTTCACCCATTATAATTTGATACAATAATGATAACTCACTAAATTTTAGTATTTATAACCTATTGCATGTGTTCGTGAGTGTTTTGTATGTGTGTCTGTTTGAATTTAGTCTGAAGAGGGTTTTAGGGGTCTATGTGCATGTTTTGATGATGTAAAATCTCTCCCTTAGGGCTGTATGGTGTTGTATTTAGTGGCACTATGGCTTTGAGCTCTCTATGTTTTGGAAAAAATAATTTTGGTGTTGTGGGTTTGTGCTCTTATAAGAGGAACACCACGGAGTATAGGATCAAGCGCCATAGTGCTAGACTTAAATTTGTATTTCAAAATATCCATTTCCAACATTTTAATCCATTTTTTTTAGTTCAAGGCAGACAGTTAGAGTGAAAGATAGGAGGCTCTAGTGAGAGAAAATTAGGGTTTTGACAACTCCAGCTCACATTTTACTGGCAGCCCAATTCTAAAAGTTATATAGCTCAAGGTAGGTTACATTCTTCCTATATCAATTTTCAAAAATACGAGAATTTTAGATATTTTCGTACTTAATTTATAATTTTGTTAATAAAAAATAAGGATAACTTTGTACCCACAAAATTTTTATAGCATAGCTTTTTGTATATTATAAATATGATAATTTTTTATATGTAGGTATTTTCTTGAAAAATTTCCATCATGTAGTTCAAAAATTATATTATTTTAATTATTTATAAAATAATCCTTATCCCAAAAAATAATTCTTTAGTATAATAAAGCATTAAAATATTGTTATGAATAATCCCCAAGCTTTAAAATAATGTTATGAATAATCACCTATAATTTGATGAATTTCTAAAATACTAAATTTTTACTCAATTATTAAAATTGTAGTATACCAATATAGCTTACTATAAATTTTTACAAGTTTATTTATTTATTTTTAATATTTTGAATTGTTAAAAATCTGGAACCAAGTCTTGTTATTTCGTTGATAATAAACACTATTAGATTATCTACTATGTTATCTCATATTATTATTATTATTATTATTATTATTATTATTATTATTATTATTATTATTATTATTATTATTATTACATATTTATCTCTTGTGCACTAACATTTTAGGTCCACCTTACTTAGCACAAAGTGATCAACTCTTGATTGGGTAGAATAAATTTATGTGACCTAAAGAGTATGTATTTTTATTTTTATTTATTTCTACATTTCTTAAGTCAAATAATGTATTTGGTGGATGCTAAATTTGGTGACCGTGCACATACACATTAAGGGGAGTGAGATAATGAGAAAATTTGAAGCACAATTTTCTAAACTAATCATACTGTGCGATCCTCTATTAAAAAATCATTATAATGGATAATTACATAATTAAATTGATTTGAACTAATTATACGGTACGATCCAAACCATACATGATGATTAGTTTAAATCAGGATATCTACCACAATCACAATTTAGGAAATATTTAAAAATTTAGAATTTGTACTAATCTTATAATACTATAAGTATAGATCGTACTGGGCAATTAGACTAATCGTATAATAGGACCTGATCTTTGCATGGATGATATTTATTCATCACCAATCATACTAGATTATAATCTAATAAAATTAAACTAATCATACTGGATGATCAGATCAAACATTTGAGCTGATAGTACAAAATTTTTCTCTTCATATAATCCTAATAGGATATTTAAACTAACTATAATATACGATATTGGATCTTACTATGAGATCAATGTCGACAAAATTGAAATTTAGTGCTTTTGTGAAACCTTATATTTAAGCTCTCTTAATTAACTTGTTTTAAGTCTTTAGCTGATGGGTTTTCTAGAGAGAGAGAGATTTGATAATAAATCTTGGAGAGATTTGGGAAGGAGAAGATAGAGCTTTTGTGTTTGGGAGAAGGACTGTGAGGGGTTTAGACATGTTTTCTCCAAGAAAGCATCTTTCCTTGTTTCCTCCAAGTGTCTTGCTTGGTTTCTTGGCTGGTTCTTGGAAGAAGATCATCAATTCAAGGACCATTGAAGTTCTCTACCTTCACCAAGAGGGTAAAAAAAGATGTAAAGATTTTCTTCCTTCAACAAGAGGGTGAAATAGGAGTGCCAGGTTCTCTTCCTTCACCAGGAAGGTGAAAAAGAAGTCAAGGTTCTTTGCTGCATAAGGTTGGTGAAAAGATTGTAAGGGCTTCTCTTCCTAGCTTTGGGGGATAAAGGAGGACACTAAAGTTTTGGGCAATAATTGGAGAGGAGGACTTCAAGGAGTAGACGTAGGTTATTGTTTGACCAAATCAATATAAAATTCTAGTGTGTTTTTCTAGTTTTTTAATTTTTTTGCAATTTACTCTCCAATATTCTAAATTTCTAGAAATTACATGCTAGAGAATTATATGTTTGATGATATATTGAGTTAATTTATTCATCATCATCATAATTAAAAATTTTGTTTCATAAATTTTCATCTACATTGAGTGATAATCTTTTATGTTTAAGTTATTAAAAAAAAAAATAATAATATAGTTTTGTGTTTATAGTAAGTTTTTTTTTTAAGCTGCCAAATTCACCCTCCCTCTTAGTGTGCCTAGGGATAGTTCACTTAGGATTAACATCCGTTCACTCAGGATTAACATCCTACATCAAATTTTTAATTAGTATCAAAGCACTTTTCATAAGTAGCATTTTTAAAAACATTGAGAAAGGATCCATGACACATTTCACAAATACAAATATTGCCGAAGGTTATTCTATAGTACGTCCACCTTTAATTTATAACATATCATTTGATATTTTGAAATATCCACATATCCACTTTATTGCAATCTAGTGATTTTTTCATGTTATTTTTAGTATAAGAAGTTTATACATGTACCACTTGCATGTAAATTTGGGATAAAATGTGCATTACATACAAAGGGACTTTTGAGGTCAAACAATATGTGTTGAACATCTTATTGCATGATTATGAACTTTTTGCATGAAACTTAATGAAACCATCTTAGACATGTACACTAGTTCACTTATTTCCTAGGAGTATGGTGCGAGTTAGAGATTGTAGGATGCAAGAGATAAGATAAAGGATGAAGTTGTGGCATTGAAAGTAAATGAATCAAAAAGTGATAGATCTGTTAAGATAGTTGCTATTTGAATGCTTTACATTTTTGCAACTTATGTAGTTTTGATGATTCCAAACATTATTGTTCAAATGTGTAATTATCTCCTAACAATTTTAGAAGATTTGTATTTGCTCTTGTGTGTACTAACATTTCAGGAAAAACAAACTCCAGACTACGAAGACTTCAAATCAAATTCAGAATGAGATACTTTGTAAAATTTGAAGTTTGCATTTCTTTAAAATTAAATTGAAAGGGAGTGATTGTAATTGAGTGAATAAAAACATACACACACACAACCACTATAAATCTGGTGTCATTTACTTTACTGTTTTTACGTTTCTGCATTTTATTTTTTAGTCTTAAAAACTCTGTGGTTGAAAAACTTTTTCTACAAAACTTAAAAGAAATAATTTTTATTTCGGTTCAACATAATTTTAAAAGAGGGCTTAAAATTTTTTAAACTACCAATTCACCCCCCCTCTTGGTAGCCTTTGGGACATTAACTTAGGCTTAACAACCTAATTACTAGACTCAACAAGATCTACAGTGTAGGAGGATGAAGACATTGCTTTGATGACCCATAAGTTCAAAAGTTTCTTGAAAATGAAGCATAATCATCATCAAGAATAATAGAGTAAAGGTAATAATAGTAAAAAAATTAAAGTGTCATATGACATTGTTTTCTTTGAATGCAAGAAACTAGGCCACCTATGAACTGACTGCCCCAACCTGAAAACTCTCTCAACCAAGGAGAAGGGTGAAGAGTAGGAAAGTTTAAGAAGGTGAAGCAATGAACACTGAAAAACATTTTGGGCTGACTCCACCTTAGAGTAATCTGAACAAGAAGCAGAGAAGGAGGTAACAAATATGTGTCTTTTTAATAATAATAATCTTGATAAGTTAGATCAATATGAGGTATATCAACCATCAAAAAATGAACTTTTTTATTATATTAAAAAAAAATCATGATTCAAACATGAAGTTTAAAAAGATGTATGTTGAATTAAACATTAACTTTTCTTATTTAAAAAAGTGCATGATTATCTAATAGTTGAACATTCTGCTTTAGATTGTAATCACATGTCTTTACTTGATGAATTGATTCATTAAACAAGAAGACTATTAATCTAACCAATGCATATGAATCAATAACTAATCAAAGCATATTGAGATAAAAAATTCATACAAGGAAATAGAAACATATGTAATCAAATTAGATAGTAATGAGGATACATTAAAGTTGAAAGTTACAAGTATTAGTGAGAGCATGTGGTACTTGAATAGCTGATACTCAAGGCTTCACTTGAGATATGAAGCAATTCATCACATTACAGGATAGGGTAGGAAGCTAAGTCACACATTTAGATAATAACATAAGAAAAGTGGTAGGTTCAGTTATGATTGGTAATTCAAAGAATTTTTGTTATTAAAAATATCTTACTAGTAGATGTCTGAAACATATTTTGCTTAAATTTAGTCAATTGTATGATAAATGTTTCAATTTGAATTTTTTATCTACTAGTTTTGTGATTAATTTAAATGAAAATATTATTTAAGAAGGAAAAAAGGATTATTAATGTTTACATGCTTAATTTGAATATTATTAAATTTACTAGTTCCTTTTACTTGAAATAATTGTTGATGAATCCTGGCTATGACATAGGAGACTTCCATAAAAGCATGAAGGCTTTTAGAAAAATAATCCAAAAGGATCTAGTTAGAGGCATACCCAAACTAGAATTCTCTAAGGACCACCTTTGTAATGTCTGCCAACTAGGAAAGAAAATCAAAACTTTCTTTCACTCAATCAAGGACATCACCACATGTAGACATTTAGAAATCCTTTATGTAGATCTATTTGGAACCGTTAGCACTGCCAACTTAGGTGGGAAAATATATGAATATGTGATTATTGATGATTTTTGAGATTTACTTAGATTGAGAAAAAATTAGGATGTAAAATTCTAACTATCTATAGAGATTATTGTGGGGAATTACAAAATGATAAGTTTGAATCATTTTGTAAGGAGCTAGGAATAGAACAGGATTTCTAAGCTCCTAGAACCCCTCAACAGAATGGGGTTTCTTAAAGAAAAAATATAACCTTGGTAGAAGCTATTAGAGCCACGCTGGGTGAGTATTCACTTTCTAAATATTTTTGGGTTGAAGTTGTGAATATTGCTTGTGATGTTCTCAATAGGATTAATGTGAGATCTAAGATAAATAAGGAACCCTTTGAATTACTCAAAGAAACGACACCCAATCTCTCTCATCTTTATGTATTTGGATGTAAGGTGTTTATTCTAAAGAATGAAAAATATCTATTAGGCAAGTTTGACCCTAATTCTAATAAAGGAGTTTTCTTAGGATATTCATCGATAAGTAAAGATTATAGAGTTTTTAATAAGAGAACATTAGTAGTAGAGGTGACCACCTATGTAGTATTTGATGAATCTAATAGAACTTTTAAGCCTTGGTCAGAAGAAAAAGAAGTGGGTAAAGTCACCCAAGAAGCAAAATCTGTTAATATAAAAATCAGAGTAGAACCTCATACCCATTTCCTAAAAATTAGAAATATTCATCTTGTCATCCAAAGGAGTTCATCCTAGGAGATCCATCTATAAGAGTAAGAACTAAGCATGGACATAGAAAAGATATTAGTCAATCTACTTTCATATCTATAGTAGAACCCTCAAACATAGATTAAGCCTTATCTGATGATTTTTGTATCCTAGCTAAACAAGAAAAATTGAATCAATTTGTTACGAATGATGTTTGAGAATTGGTTAGCAAATCTAAAGACTAGAGTTTTATGGAAACTAAATGGGTTTTGAAGAATAAAATGAATGACTCTAGTATAGTAATTAGAAATAATTCTAGACTAATAGTTAAGGGGTACAATCATATTGAAGGAATTGATTTTGAAAACCTTATCCCCTATAGCTAGGTCAAAGGCAATTAGAGTGATATTAGGCTTTACATGTCTTAGAAGATTCTAGTTATATGAGATGGATTTGAAGAGTGTCTTCCTAAATGGGGTGATAAAAGAAGATGCATATGTTAAATAACCCCCTAGTTTTGAGAATTCCCAATTTCACAATCATGTATTCAAATTAAAGAAGGCTTTATATGGATTAAAGAAAACACCTAGAGCTTGGTATGAAAGGTTGAGTGCATTCCTCCTAAATAGAGCCTTTATTAAGGGTAGTATAGACACAACCCTATTTTTAAAAAGAGTAAGAGAAGATATACTCATTTTTTAGATTTATATTGATCAAATACTATTTAGATCTATAAGAAAAAAAATCTTTATGCTGAATTTTCTAGAATAATGAGTGAGGTGCTTGAGATAAGCATGATAGGAGAGCTTACCTATTTCGTTGGATTTAGTGTAAAGCAAAAGGATGATGGAACCTTTCTTAGCAAAAAAAATAAAATAAAATAAAATAATAATTATATATATATATATATATATATATAATATTTTAAAGATATGAGATATATAATGCTAAGGTAATCAATACTCCCATGAGCTCTGCCATTCAATTAGATAAGAATCACAATGAAAAGTTAGTTTATCAGATGAAACATAAAGGGATAATTGGATTACTTCTTTATTTAACTATCAGTATACCTGATATCATGTTTAGTGTTTGTCTCATTGCTAGATTTCAGGCTGATCCCAAAGATTCCTATATAAGTGCTGTCAAGAGAATTCTTAGATACCTTCTAGGAACCTAAAACCTAGGAATTTGGTATCCTAAAACTAACTCATCATTCCAAATCATAGGATATTTTGATTTAAACTTTACAGGATGCAGGGTTGATAGAAAAGGTTCCTCTGTAACCTATTAATTCATAGGACAATCATTAATCTTTTGGTCTAGTAGAAAATAAAACTCTATAGCTCTATATACAGTTGAAGCATAATATATAGCTGTATGAAGCTATTTTGTGTGATAACACTAGTTCTATCGATTTCTCAAAAAAATTGAATTCAATACTCCCAGACTAAACACAAATATTAAGCACCATTTCATTAGAGATCATGTAACCAAGGGAGATATAGAATTAAACCATATAGCTACTAAAAATTAATTGATAAATATATTTACCAAACCCTTTACCTTTGAAACCTTTAGCACCTTGAGGACCAAACTAGGGGTTATAGACATTCATGCTTGAAATAGGATGAATTAAAAATTGAAAACTTTAATGTTTTTTATATGCTTTTATGCAATTTGTTTTATGATTGTTCATGTACATATTTATGTTGGGAAACTTTATTTTTGCAATTTTTTCTTTTTCATTTCTTTTCATGATGTCTTCCTAATCATCACACAAAAAAATAAAAAATTCTCACATTGTACTGTATGATATCATATCATACTATAAAAAATTCACAAAATATTACATCGCCACTTACAACACATTCAATGACTTTGATTGATTAATATTAGTGATTGTACTGTATGAACACCTAATTTTTATTATACGATACATGTGGCATGCGTTGTTGTACAAATTGAATTTGGTCGATGAGATATTAAATAACATATTATATTATATGAACACTTGTTCGTAGTGTACAATCTTACCAGTCAATGATCGTTCAGACTTATGCCTTAGGACAACCATCTTCACAATGATCATCCAATATGATTTTATTATTCCTCCTTTTTGTGATGTCAAAAGGGGGAGTAACCTATTGTTGGTGGATTATACTTACTACTTTAATTATGATTGGTCTACTATTTTATTTATTTCCAATTCATGATTATGTATTCTTCTAATTTTTTTAAATTATTATTTACAAGAAAGTTAAAAAAAAAGATAAAAAACGAATAATATTTTTCATTACAAAAATGGGGGAGATTGTTGCAAACAATACTACCTAATCTTTATGTGGGATGATATTTATTCATCCCTAATCTTACAGGATGATAATTCAATTCAATTGAACTTATCATAGTGGACAATGCAATATATCATTTTGGATGATCAAACCAAATATTTGAACTGATTGTACAATACCTTATACTTCATATAATACTAATATACTTTTTTAACTAATTGTACTATATAAACTTGGATCGTACTTTACGATCAGTGTCAACAAAATTGAGATTTAGGGCTTTTTGTGAAACCTTGTATTTAAGCTCTCTTAATTGACTTATTTCAAGTGTTTAGCTACTGGGTTTTTTGGAGAGAGAGATTTGGGAAAGAAAAGGGAGAGCTTATGTGTGAGGGAGAAGGAGTGTGAGGGGTTTTCACATGGTTGCTCCAAGAAAGCATCATTCCTTATTTCCTCCAAGTGTCTTGCTTGGTTTCTTCAGTGGCTTTGAGAAGAAGATCATCAACTCGAGGATCGTTGACATTCTCTTACTTCACCAGGAGGGTGAAAAAAGAGTACAAATTTCTCTGCCTTCACTCGGAGGGTGAAAGAGGTAGAGGTTCTCTACCTTTACCAGGAGGTTGAAAAAAGAGTCTAAGGTTCTCTGCCTTCGTCAGAAGGGTGAAAAAAAGGTCAAGGATCTCTGTCACACCAGGTTGGTGAAAATATTGCAAGGGCTTCTCCGCCTAGATATGGGGGCTAAATGAGAGACCCTAAAGTTTAGTGCAATATGGGGAGTGGACATAAGTCATTGTTTGACCAAACTACTATAAAATTTTTGTGCACTTTTTTGTTTTTAATTTTTTGCAATTTACTTTCCTATACTTTAAATTTTTAGAAATTGCATGATAAAAAATATCTATTTGATGATATATTGAATTGAGCTACTCATCATCATCATAATTAAAAATTTAGTTTCACAATTTTGCTTCGGTATTGGGTGATAATTTTTTATGTTTAAGTTTTTAAAAAATTAAAAAAAAAAGTTTTGTGTTTGCAGTAAGTTTTTTTAAAACTATCAATTCACCCTCCAATTGGTGTGCCAAGGGATAATTCAACTAGGATTAACATCCTACATCAAACTTTTATGAATTACAAAGATATATGTGCTTATCTTCTTGAATTATTTTATTTTAAGGAGTTTTTATGTGTGGGGGATGTTCCATTCCAGATGCTCTATTTTGGTGTTAAATGCCTTGGGATTTGTAAGAGCTTGAATTTTTGAATATCTAATATGTGTTAGGCATTGAGAATCATAAGGGCCTTTTTTCTGATATATCGACACGAGCGTCATGAGGGCCAATTTTAGTGGGAGGTATATAGGCCTAAGGAAAATTTATTTATTTATGCTTTGATATAAGAAGTGTTTATTTATTTACTTTTAGTGCACAAACTACTTTGTTTTAGATATTTTTAATTAATATCATGCTCAATACAATATGTTTTTTAAGAATTATTTTTAAGTCAAGTTAAATGCAAAATAATTAATTTTTTTGAAAATTTAGATCGGTGGATATGACCTACTGAGCTGTATTGGCTCACACCTATTTTATATTCTATTTCAAGTTAAGTGAAAGAGAAAGAGCAAGTTGAGTATCTAATTTTGGGATCTAATTTGTCCTAGTATTTATATATATTTTTCCTAATTTTATTTAGTCATGGATAGGTCTTTTTTATTAACCCTTTTATAGTCTGTAGCCATCATGCGCTACATTTTAAATATTGTATACATATCTTTATTGAGAAGAAAGGAAACATTTGGGTGAGTTTAATTTATTCTACTTGCTGAAGTTAATTAGTAGCTCTACTGCATGTTTCAACTTTTAATTGGAAGAAATCTAAAATTTCCCAAAACTTAGATCTTGAGCTTGGTATATCCTACATTAAAATGGTATGACCTGTCTATTTTTATCCGTATTGGGTTTGGTTGTGACACTATTTTATTTATTTGAGTTGGCATATTATATATATATAGTTAGTCTTAGAAAGATTCTAGTGGAGGGGAGAAAGTGTGTGTAAGCTAAGTGTAATTAGTGGTATGGAGAATTTGTACTGTGCAAACACAAAAGTATATGGTATGCAAAAAAGCATAAGTAGACCTAACATTCAAGCCAATAACTTTGAGGATAAACCTATAATTATTTAGGTGGTATAAATCTCATAGTAGTAGGGAACTCTTGTAGAAGATCAAAACTTGTATATTATATGTTTCTTAGATATTTATACAACATTTAAGTATAATTGAGTGTTTGAAGACATTGTTAGACTTAGATTATTCCCATTTTCCTTCAAAGATAAGGCAAAAATGTCATTTAATTACATATCCCCAAGCTCCATCACTACGTGGAATGATTTGGGCCATACGTTTTAAGCAAAATATTTCCCTCCATTTAAAACAACCAAGCTTAGAAATGATATCACATAATTTATTCTATTAGATGGGGAGTCTATCTATTAAATATGGGAAAGGTTTAAGGAGTTACTTAGGAAGCGTCCACTTCATGCTTTAACAAATTGGTTAATTATCCAGATATTTATAATGGGCTAATAGGATCCCTTAGATCCATTATATATTCTACAACTAGAGATTCATTAATGTCCAAGATGATTGATGAAGCTTATTCTTTAATCAATGATTTGGTCACTAATAGATTCAAATGGCCTTCAAAGAAAGTCAATCCTAAGTTGCTAGTGTCTATGAGTATAATATTTATCTATCTTGTCTGCTTAGCTTGCTACAGTTTTAGGAAGTTATATCAGCTTAGAGTTAGTACCATTTAGGGAGAATCAAAGCTTATAGATGAGGGACTTTTTGGATCATCGAATGACCCTAATTCCTCAAAATTAAAATAAGCAAAGTAACTCTTACTCTAACACATACAACCATGGTTGGAGGAATCACCCTAATTTTTACTGGAATAATAACAAAAATGGGAATAATAAATGGAATAATAATGAAACCAACTATAAAGGGAACTAAAACTAGCCTTAACAAAATTTTGGAAATCGTAGTCCTAATTATCCTCTAACATTCAATGCTAATAACAAATATAAGGATAAAAAGCCTTCCTTATAAGAATTTATGCTACAATTGGGGACCCAAATTCAAAGCTATGATACTACCATTAGAAACATAGAGAACTAATTAAGTTAGTTTGCTAATTCACTAAATAGTATACCCCAAATTATTAGTAATATTGAGGTTTATCTTAAAGATAAGGGTAAGGATCAATGGAAAGCTATTAGGATGAAGAGTGGTAAAGATTTAGAGGAGTTGTTTGGGAGAATGATATGTTTAAAGAAGAGAATCCTATGGAAGTATATGTAGAATCTACCGAATCATTAGAAAACCTAAGTTTGAGTAGAAATAAAAGAAGCCTATATGGAAGGTTGTGGAAAGGAAACCACCACCATTTTCTCAAAGACTTTTGATACGGAATTGGATTGACATTTCCCTAAAATTATATAAATATTTTAAAAATTGATCATTAATATCCCATTTACAGATAACTTCGAGAAAATGCCTATTTATGCAAAAGTCATGGAAGATACCCTTAGAAAGAAGAGGAAGTTATAAGAATTTGAGATTGTTTCTCTTACTAATTAGTGTAGTGCAATTCTATAAAAGAAACTTCTTTAAAGCTTTAAGACCCTTATTGTTTTAATTTTCTGTATGCTATAGTGGATAAATTTTATGGGAGAGAATTACGTGACTTGGGAGCTAGCATCAATCTTATCTCCATTATATATTTATAGACATAACTTAGGAGAGGTTCAACCCACCACTATTATCCTTTGATTAATAGATATATCATTCATATCCTAGGGAAATGATAGAGGATATGCTAGAGAAAATTGATAAGTTTATTAGGTTTCTTAGAACTGATAAGAAAACATTTGGTTGGATGATACCTAATATCAAAGGGATTAATCCATCATTGATCATGCATAATATTTTAATAGAAGATGACTTCCAGCCAAAAGCTAACCAACAAAAAAGATTGAACCCTTCTATAAAGCAGTTTAAAGAAAGAAATATACAAATGGTTTCATGTAGGTATTATTTAACTCTTTTTTAATAGCGTATGGTTTAGACCCATCCATTGTGAGCCTAAGAAGGGGGTTTGACAGTTGTGACCAACGCAAAGAATGATTTAATACATACTAGAAAAATCATAGGATGGAGGATATGTATAGAATATATGATGTTAAGTAAAGCCATTAGGAAGTATAATTTTCCTTTTCTATTTGTTGGCCATATTCTTGATAGATTGGATGGATACACATTTTATTATTTTTTAGATGCTACGTTGGATATCAGGGAATTCCTATAGCACTAGAATGCTAGGAAAAAACCACTTTTACTAGTCCTTATGAAACCTTTGCCTTTAGTAGGATGCCTTTGGGACATTTGAATAAGCCTATTGCTTTTCAAATTGGGTGATATCTGTTTTTTTAAAAAATGATTAAATAGGGTACTAAAATTTTATGGATGAATTTTCTATATTTGGTACTACATTTAAATCTTATATTATGAATTTATTTATTATTTTAAAAATATGCGATGATTTAAATTTAACATTAAATTGGGAAAAGTATCAATTTATTGTTACAAAAAATATTATGTTAAGTCACAAGATTTCTGAAAGAGGTTTAAAATTTGATAAGGCCAAAGTTTAGGAAATTGAAAATTTGGCACCACCCACATTTGTTAAATGAATTAGAATCTTTCTAAAACATGTTTATTTTTGAAGAAGATTCATTATGAGTTCTTCAAAATTACTGATCTATTATCATTTGGTTGAAAAGAATGTCCCTTTTGATTTCAATAATGAATGTCTTGAAGCTTTTAATGTTTGAAATAACTTTTGATTATTGCACATATTATTGCGGCACCTAATTGGGCACTTGATTTTGTACTCATGCTTGATACTAGTGATTTTAATGTCAGCGCACTCTTAGGGCAAAGAATAAATAAAAGTTTCATGCCATATGCTATGCTAGCATGGCATGGAATACTACACAAGTTAATTATGTAATAGCTAAGAAAGAACTTTTAGCCATAGTCTTTGCTTTGACAAGTTTAGGTCATACTTTATTGGCATAATTGTGGTTATGCATATTGATTATTCTTCCATTAAATATCTTGTATCAAAGAAAGATGCTAAGCTAAGATTGTTTAGGTGTATTCTCTTATTATAAGAATTTGATGTCTAAGTTTTAAATATAAAAGGAAGAAAAAATCAAGTTGTCAATGCTTTGTTTAGGTTAGAACTAAAAATCTACATTTAATGAGTATGATATTAATATGCAATTATGAGATGAACTTTTTTTTGAGTTGAACTAATGTATCCTAACAATGTAAATTATATTTTGAGTGGTGTGATTCCATTTGGCATGACATAGACCTAACGTAAAATATTCATGCATGGTGCTAAATTCTATTTTTAGGATGAGCCATGCCTTCTTTGAAATTGTAATGATCAAATCATAAAGAGTTCTATCCTAGAAGAAGAGATTGAAAATATCAAGATATGCCATGACTCATAATATGGTAGGCATTTTGGAGGATTTAGAGTTACTTTGAATATCCTATAATCAATATTCTATTGGCCAATATTATTTACTAATGTTAATGATTATGTTAAAAAATGAGATAGCTGTCAACGAGTTGGCAATATAACAAAAGTAAATAAAATTTTCTTGAATTACATGTTGGAAGTTGAAATCTTTGGTGTTCATGGAATATATTTTATGGAACCATTTATGCCATCCTTTTAAAATAAACACTTCTTGATTGTGGTTGATTATGCTTCTAAATGGACCGAAGGTGTTGTAACACCCAAAACAAGTGCCAAGGTTTTGATTAAATTCTTAAAGGAAAAAGCTTTCCAAGATTTGGAATACCTAGGTCAATCATTACTGTGGGGGGTCACTTTTGTAATAAGAAAGTACAGAATTTAATCATAAAGTATAGAATTTAGCATGGAGTTACAACTGCTTATATTCCCCAAACCATTGGATAAGGTGAAATAAGTAATAGGGGGATCAAAAGGATATTAGAAAGATTATAAGTGCATATATAAAAGATTTGGTTTTTAGATTGGATGATGCACATTGGGCTTATAGGATTGCATTTAAGATCCAATTGGAATGTCTCACTATATATTGATTTATTGCAAAGCTTGTCACTTACCATTAGAATTAAAACATAAGACTTACTGGAAATTGAATGAATTGAACAATAATATTAAAGATGATATGGAGAAATGATAGATACAGTTGTATGAGTGGGAAGAGTGTATGATAAATGCTTATGACAATACCAAATTCTATTAGGAACAAATTGAATGATTATAAGCTCATTATGAAGGAATTTGAACATGGAAAGTATGTACTTCTTTATAATTTATTATTGATATTATTTCCTGGGAAGTTAAAATCCTAGTGGTCAGTGTTGCAAACATGGACCCAAGTCCTATAATTTTGATGAAACAAAAATTATTGAATTCTTTACTATGCTATCTATTATTAATTGCTATTATTGCATATTTATTTATTTTTTATGTTCTAACATTTCAGGTCCATTGAACACTGTGCAAAATTATTCGGCTAAAGATTTGGTAGAATAGGGCTAAATGTCTAGAAGAGTATGTAATTTTACCTTTTCTTTTTTATAAATTTTTTGAGTCAAATTATATTTATGGTGGATACTAAACTTGGTGACCATACACACACAAACTCATAGGAGTGAGATAGTGACAAAATTAGAAATTTAGTTTTCTGAACTAATCGTACTGTATGATCCATATCATTATATGATGAGCCAATCAAAATATCATTAAAATAGCTAATTATAATAATTAAATCCATTTAAACTAATCATAGCTTATGTTCTAGATCATATAAAATAATTAATTGAAATTAAGATCCCAGCCACCAATCACAATTTAGGTAATATTTTGAAATTCTAAACTTTAACTAATCATATCATATGATAGGTATCATATTATACTATATAATTAAATCTAGCCTAAAATAATTATATAATTAACAAACAATTTCAAAGTCTACGTAGGTTATTAGACCTAATAGAATTGTCCCAAGGCTAACCCAGAGAGGGGGGGGGGGGGGGGGGGGGGGGGGGGGTGAATTTGTTATTTAAAAATTCTCTTAGAAAGTTAGAAAACTTTTTTTAAGATATCTAGCACAATGATAGATTTTCTCAACATATTTTTCAACCACTATAATTAAACATGCTAAAAATAAAAATGCCGTAAAAATAAAGGAATTGAAGAACACCAAATTTTATAGTGGTTCGATCCAAATAGACCTACGTCCACTTCCTGAAGTCCACTTTTTTAGGTATTGCACTAAATTAAAGTGACTCTCCTTTTGCTCCCACAATAAGGTGGAGAAGCTCTTACAAAACCTTTCTTTCACCAATTCAGTGTGGCAGAGTACCGACATCCTTTCTCATCCTCCTAGTGATGGCAAAGTACTAATGTTCTTTCTTACCCTCCTAGTGATGGCATAGAACCAACATCCTTATTCAACCTCCTGGTGATGGTAGAGTACTGTGATCTTCTTTAAAAATCTTCTCTTAAGAGCCTTCAAAGAAGTAGGGAGAAACTTGAAGAACAAACAAGAGATCCTTACCTTTGTGTAACCTTTTGAATCCCCTCACAATTTTCTCTCAAAAGATCTCTTATTCCTCACTCCTAAAAGTACTCTCCCAAACACTCTCCTTGTCCACTCTACAAAGTAATTTGAAAAAAGATTCTTAGAAGAAAAAAAGTGTTAGTTTTTAGGACCCTTATATTTGAAAGATAAGAAAAACCAACCAAAAAACTAAAAATTTTAAGTTGAACGTGCTTAGATTGTACAGTACAATCACACTTCGTCTATACAAATAGTTCAAAAATCCATGTATGATCCTATATAAACTTGATTTTGTACTCTGTCAGTCATATGTACAAACTGATATTATATTGTATGAATAATTCAAAATTGAACAATTTCAACTGGTACGATTCTGTATGATCCCAATTTGTACACTGAGAATCATCTATATGAATATTACATCATATAAGATGAACTATTTAAACAAATTATGGTTTATTTGATACAAAATTGGAAAACTCCATTTTGTACTCTGTGAGTCATCTGTATGAACCTAAAATCATATAGTATGATCAGTTCAAAATTGAAGAGATCATTTGGGATGAACTGGTACATACCCATTTTGTACTCTAGGAGTCATCTATATGAACCCCACTTCGTATAATATGATCAGTTCAAAAAAATGGTGAGTTCATTTGAGATGAATTGGTACAAACCCATTTTGTACTCTATGAGTCATCTATACAAAAACATTATCATACAGTACCAACAGTAAAAAAAAAAAAAAATCACCGAACATGATTTTCTTAACCTTGTTTTGGAGGAACTACCATGACAAACCGTCCAATATGATTTAAAATCATACAGTACAATTAGTTAAATTTTTTTTTTGACTCACTCCCCTAGTGTGTGTGTGTACGGTTATTTAATTACAATCACACTCTCTCAGACTCAATAAAAATCTAAAAATTATAGACTTCATTAACAAGAAACCCTAATCTAATATGTTTTGAAGTCTTCGGTAGTCTGGAGTATGATTTCCCTAAAATGTTACTACACACAAACAAAGTATATCTAATGTATGTTAGGAGAATTAGTAATCTTAACAATAATATTTTGGTATCATAAAAAATCACATTACACAAGGCTTAATCTTGAAATCTAAGCTATACGAATGTCCCTTTTTTATGATGATAAAATAATTATTACTTGAGTTAATCACTAGAGATCATTTTTCTCCTAAGCTCCCCCTTAATGAATTCTCAATAGAAAATAAGGGATTCCAATCAAAATCACAAATCAGCATCACCAATCAAAATAATAATAAAAAAAAATGAAAACAAAACATAAATAATTTCAAAAACAACATAACAAAAACAACAAAACATAAACAATATAAAAAACAACATAACAAAAACAACAAAACACACAATTTAAAAAACAACATAGCAAAAATAACACAACAACAACACACAATAAACACATACTATTAAATCACACATAAATCACACACAAATAAACATACCCCACACATCAAATAGTAACTGCTGACTCCCCCTTTTGAAAATAATAAAAATTGAAGCACCTCTTGAAAAAAATAAATTTGTATTGATAAATCAAACATATAATTAAGAAGAAGATTTTAAACTATTTACAAAGAAAATATTAACATCCTAATACAAAGAAAAATCTTATATTTTAAATAAAAGAACAATTAAGATAAGAAAATTCAACCAGGTTCATTGTTCGTTCTAGACATATCAAATAAAACTAATTATTATTTAAATATTGTAATAAAGATTAATTCGTTTCTAGTTTAATAGTAGATATAATTGATGAATAAATGGATTTGTATAAGAGATAGAAAGATAAAGGAAAGAACATATGAAACTTTCAATTTGTGAAATTGCGCATCTTTTTAATTTTTAGCACACTTTATGCATTTTTCAGTTTGGGCTAATTTTGTGCCTCTTTTTACTTTGGTGAACAATGAATATCTTTTTAATCTTGTGACATATTTTATTTATCTTTTCAATTTTTGGCACTCTTTATGCATCTTTTTAACATTTTTAATCTTTCTAATATTAATAAATCTTAAAACAAAGTCCAATAATTAACAAAAATATACACATTGAAAAAGAAATAAAAAAATAAAATATCTATTTTGTAATAATTATAACTAAATAATATTTATCTATAAGAACATGAAGATGATCTTCTAATCTACACCCAACCATAATTTAATTTAAAATTTTAAGAAATTAAATTTTGCAAGAAAATTAATATATAAAGTAAAGTATTTTAAAATTTTATTCTTGAGATCAACTACATTTGAGTCTATAAAAATTTAAAATAATTTAAGAAGAATAATCTCAATATAAGTAAAAATATCATTTCATTGAACACTTATAACATATATAACTAATACATCTTATTTGAAAAGGAAGAACCACAATATAGAGAGGCCAACACATGAAATCAAAAGAAACATCTTAAAAATAAGTACAAAATCTCAACAACAAGTACAACAGAGATGTTACAACTTAGTTTTCATAACTATATTTTCTTATCATGTGTATTTTTTATGATTCTAAAATATTATTGTATTGACTACTATTTTTCCTAATATATGTTGGATATATTATTTTTATTGTTTGTGTGTACTAACATTGAAGGAAAATCATACTCTAGACTGTTAAAGACTTCAAGTCATGTTAGATTAGGGTTTATTATTTTTGGAGTTTATACTTTTTATACTTTTCCTTATTCTAAAAGAGTGTGATTGTAATTGGGTAATCGTGTACACACAAACTGGGGGAGTGTAAAAATTTGTAACCTTTTTAAAACTATCATACTGTATAATTTTACATCATATGGGAATATTTAGCTTGAGCGTACCTCCAAAAAGTAGTTAATAAAACCATGTCAGGAAAATTTTCTAAGTCTTATTTCTACTGTTTGAAGTTAGCTTTGTATGTATGCCTTCCAGAGTACAAAATTATTACGTACAAGTTCATCTAAATGAACACCTAATTTTTTTAAACTGTTTGTGCTATACAATCATAGGTTTATACATGTGACGTCCATAGTATGAAATGAATGCAAATCTTTTTGTCTTGATGAACAGATAAATTTTTTAAATTATTTGTACTATACGATCATCATATCGTATAGACAACTTCCAGAGTACGAAATGGTTAAGGTCATTTTCATACCAAATGAAACATCATTTGATCAAAATAGTTTGTACAGTATGATATTTATTTCATATAATATGCTATTGAGAGTTGAAAATCATCTCGTACTGAATCATACTGGATGAATCTATTCAATTTTAAATTGATCATACTGTATGATGTCAGTTCATTACCCAGGTCAATCAGAGTACAAAATTGGTTTGTACTCAATTGTTTGAGCAAATTTTGAACTGTTTGTACGTATGAATGTCGATCATACTATATAATCGTGGATGATAAAATTAAAAAATTTTAGTTTTCTAGACAATTTTCATTTCTTTCATATATAAAGTCTTATAAACTAATTGTGGATGAAATCCTTCTTCATTTTTCTTGAGAGCAAAGTGTAAGAGTGATTTGGGAGAGTATTTAAGAGAGAGTTTCTTATAAGTTGAGAGTGTGAAGGATTCACAAGATTACTCAAAGGTAAGAATATCTTTATATTTATGGAAAATCTCTTCCTTACGTCTTTGAAGATGCTCGAGGGAAGATCTTTGAAGAAGACCCAATTCTCTTCCAACACTTAGAGGGTGTGAAAGGATGATGATACTTTGCCGACACTTGGAGGGTGTGAAAGGATTACCATACTTTGCCAACACTTAGAGGGTTTGAAAGGATAACGGTACTCTGCCGACACTTGGAGGGTGTGAAAGGATGATAGTACTCTCCCCCATCTGGGATTGGTGGAAGAGAGGGTAATTATAAAGGCTTCACTGACTTAATGTGGGAGTAAAAGGAGTGTCACTTTGGTAATAATACAATACCTGAAGAGGGAGTCTTCTGGGATTGGGCATAGATCTAGTTGGACCGAACCACTACAAATTTCTATGTTTTTATTTTTTTACATTTTAATTTTTCTACATATTATAATTTTTTCATGGTTGAAAAGTTTATAGTTTATTAAAACTTTTAAATTATGAAAAGTACACAAAATAGTTTTTTATTCAAGAGGTTTTTTAAATCACCAATTCACCCCCCTCATAGTTAGTATTAGGACTATTATGTTAGGTCTCACAATCTATTTGGACTTTCAAGTGTTATCAGAGCCTACTTTCAAAAATTAAGATTTAGACAACTTTTTGAATATGATCATAGCTACTTTTGAAATTTATAACACTCCTGAAGGGTATTCGATCACTAGACCCCCATTGTTTTATAATTTCCCTTTTGATTTTTGGAAAAAAAATGTCTACTTTTTTCAATCGCTTAACTATCACATATGGAGTTTTATACAAGAAGGATACACTAGGACAATTAGACCTATAGATGGCATTAAAATTGAAATATCATTTATTGATTGGATTGTAAAAGAACGTGACTTAATTCAGTTAAATGTAAAATGTTTGAACAGCTTTTTTTTTGTGCACTTAAATCTGAAGATTATTTGCGTGTTTCCACCTATCAAAGTGGAAAAGAAATTTGGGATACACTTTGTATCACATATGAAGGGACTAATGAAGTAAAATAATTTAGATTGAATATTTTGTTTCATGATTATAAATTATTTTGCATAAAACTAAATTAATCAATCACTAACATGTAAACATATTTCACTCAAATAGTTGCCTCATTAAATGCTTTAGGTAGGAAACTAATGAATACTAAGAAAGTGAATAAAATACTTCTTTATTTGCATACTACTTATGATGCAAAAATAACTACTATTACAGACTCTAAAGATTTATCTATTTATTTTATTGATAATCTTTTTGGATCACTAATTACTTACGAGCAAGGAGTGACTCAAAGATAGATTGATGCAGGTGAGATGCAAAAGGAGAAGAGCATAGCATTGAAAGTGGATGACTTAAAAAGTGACCAGTCTTTGCTTGAGGATGAAGATGACATTGCCTTGATAATAAGGCAATTTATGATTTTTCTAAAAAGGAAGCAAAGAAAAAATCAATAGTAGAATAAAGGTAAGTTTCATAAAAAAATATTAATGCTTCTAACAATTTTGTTTTCTATGAATGTAGGAAGCCTGGACATATCAAATCAAATTGCCCAAATTTTAAAGCCAACCCTTGAAAGGAGAAGGTTAAGGATAAAACAAATGTGGGAAAGGGAAAGAGGAGATTATAGAGAGCATTTTGGGTGGACTCAGCTTGAAATTCGTTAAAAATAGAAGCAGAGGAAGCCACCAACTAGTGTTTGATGGCTGACAAGCTTGATTAGTCAGAACAAGAAGAGGTATGTGGCTTAAATTATGAAGAGCTTTTTGATGTTTCTGAGAAAATACATACTACATATAGAAAACTCAAAAAGATGCATGCTAGGTCGAGCTTAGATTTCCTAGAATTATAAAAAGAGCATGAAATCATTAGGAAATATCATGCAGAAATTGATAACAATCATATGAAACTTTTGGATGTGTTTGATGAATTAAATAAATAGCATGAACAATTGAAATCATCCCACACTTAACTTGAAAATGATTTTAAAACATTTATGGATGAATTTGATAATAGAGAGCATTATTTAAAAGTTAACAATGCTGTGTTAGAAAGTGCAAACTCAACTTTTAAAGCTCAATTAAAAGCACTTGAGAAAAATAGGATTCCACCTTCACTTGAATAATTTTTTAATTCTGAAAAAAAAACAAAGTTTTAAAACCTAAGAAATGACAATTTAATACATTTAGATTGCTAAATCCTTTTCCTTGAGTAAGATGCTTTTCTTATGGATTACTTGGGCATATCTCATACACTTATACTATTCATAGTAAAACTCGTTTAGTTTGGAGACTTAAGATGCATAAAATAAGTCACATCAAATATGCATCTAGTTTATTTTTGCCAAGGGGAGAATCCAAACTTGTTTGGGTTCCAAGTTTAATGTTTGATTATTTTATAGAAATGCTCTCATACATGACCTAATGAGAGAATTTGGTACCTATATAGCAGTTATTCAAATCATATGACTGGAGACATTACATAATTCATATCGCTTGAAGCAAAGAATGGAGGCAAGATTATAATGGGAGATAATACCATTAGGAAAGTGGTAGGCACATGCATGATTGGAAACTTGAACAATTTTTCATTGAGAATGCTTTACTTGTAGATTGATTAAAGCATAATTTATTGAGTATTTGTCAGCTATGTGATAAGTGTTATAGTGTAAAACTTTTTCCCACTAGCTACATATTAAGCCAAAATGGAATTGATGTATTACATGGAACTAGGGTAAAAAATATGTATATGCTTGATTTGAATTGTATTAAATCTTTAATAATTTTTGTTTTAAAATAATTAGTGATGAATCTTGGTTATGGCATAGGAGACTTTGTAAAGTAAGCATGAAAAACCTTACAAAAATTATCCAAAAAGAACCTGTTAGAGCAATACCAAAACTAGACTTTACTAAGAATCAACTATATGATGTTTGACAATTAGGAAAATAGGTGAAGTCCTTTCATTCCATTAAGGATCTTAGAACTAGCAAACCTTTAAAAATAATTCACATGGATATTTTTGGACTAGTTCATGCTATAAGTTTAAGAAGTAAAGTATTTAGATTCGTGATTATTGATGATTTTCAAGATTCACTTAGATTAATTTTTTTTTTATAAGAGTGAATCATTTGGGAAATTTAGTAGTTTTTTAACTTGGATTCATAAAAAACTAGGATGCAAGATTTTATCAATTAAAAGTTATCATCGACGTGAGTTTGAAAATGAAAAAATTGAAGATTTTTATAAATCGAAAGGAATTGATCATAATTTTTAAGCACTTAGGACCCCTCAGCAAAATAAGGTAGTCAAAAGAAAGAGTATAACATTAATTGAAGTCGCTAGAGCCATATTGTTAGAATATTCACTTCAAAAATAATTTTGAGCTGAAGTAGTTAGTACAGCTTATTATGTTATGAATAGAATGAATGTTAGATAAAAATTAAATATGACAACCTATGAACTTCTTAAGGGTAGAACATTAAATTTGTCATATTTACATGTTTTTGGATGTAACGTGTTCATTCATAATAATGGGAAAACTCCTTTAGGAAAATTTGATCCAAAATCTGATGAATGATATTTTCTTGGATACTCTAGTGTTGGAAAATATTATAGAGTTTTTAATAAGTTAACTTTAGTAGTCGAGGATACCAGACATGTTGTGTTTAATGAATCTGGCATTTTGGAAGAGCCAAGTTTGGAAGAGGATCATATTGAAAATAACTCCCAAAGAATTAAAAAGATGAATTTAGAAAAAGAAAACCCTTTGCCTAAAGAATGGAAATTTTCTAATAATCACCCTAAGGGATTGATTTTAGGTGAACCTAGTGAGGGTGTTAGGACTAAGAATGTACTTAGCAAATAGGTGACTCATTTTTCCTTTATATCGATGATTGAACCCACAAATATAAATCAAACACTTTTGGATGAATTTTAGATTTTGGCCATGCAAGAAGAATTGAATCAATTTATAAGAAATGATGTTTGGGAATTAACTAAAAGGCCTATAGATCTAAGCATTGTTGGAACTAAGTGGGTGTTTAAAAATAAAATGAATGATTCAAGAGTTGTGATTAGAAATAAGGCAAGATTTGTAGCTAAAGTATATAATACAATAGAAGGAACTTTTATTCTATCCAGTGAACGTACGCAGAGGAAGGTTCGGTTTTAGGTAAAAAAAGTGTTTGTATCGAGTTTTTCGCGCTACCGAGTTTTTTGAAAAAACTCGGTACAGGCGCTTTTTACCTAAAACCGAACCTTCCTCTGCGTACGTTCACTGGATAAAATAAAAGTTCCAATAGAAGGGATTGATTTTGAAGAGACTTTTACCTTCATAGCAAGACTTGAAGCAATTAGGGTTTTATTAACATTTGTCTATTTTAAAGGATTTAAATTGTATCAAATGGATGTCAAGAGTGTTTTTTTGAATAGGGTGATATAAGAGGATGTTTGTGTTGAGCAATTTTTAGGTTTTGAAAACTCTAAATTCCCTGATCATATGTTTAAATTAAAAAAGGCATTGTATTAACTGAAATAGGCACCTAGGGCTTGGTATGAGAGGTTAAATGCTATCCTATTTAAGAGCTATTTTGAGAAAAGAAGTGTGGACACCACTCGCTTTTTGAAGAAAATAGGAGATGACATATTCATTATTCAAATATATGTTGATGATATCATATTTAGAACTACTAATAAAATCTTTGTGATGATTTTTCAATGATAATGAGTAGTGAATTTGAGATGAGTTTAATAGGAGATTTGAGTTATTTTCTTAGTTTTAACAATAAAGCAAATTAAGGAAGGACTTTTTCTTAGTCATTCAAAGTATATTATGGCCATCCTCAAGAAATATAAAATGGATAATGTTAAACCAGTGACTACACCTATGAGTTTATCAATTCAGTTAGATAAGGATCCTAAGGGAAAATCTTTTGATCAAAAGAAATTTAGAGGTATAATTGCATCATTACTTGATTGCTAATATACCAGATATAATGTTCAGTATTTTTTATGTACTAGATTTCAATCTGATCCAAAAGAATCACATTATAGTAAAACGAATTCTGAGATATCTTTTGGGAACTCAAAACTTAGGGATTTGGTATCCTAAGCACAACTCTTTATTTAAAATTGTTGGATATTCTAATTCAGATTTTGTAGGATTTAGGGTTGATCAAAAAAGTACATCTAGAAATTGTCAATTTATATGAAACTCTTTAATTTCTTGGTCCAATAGGAAATAAAATTTAGTATCCCTATCTACTACTAAAGCTGAGTATATTGCCTTAGGTAGTTGTGTGGCATAAGTTCTTTTGTTGAAATAATAGTTGATTGATTTAGGATTTTTAATTGACATAATTCTAATTTTTTTGTGATAATATTAGTGCCATATGTATTTAAAAGAATCTTATTCAATATTTTAGAACCAAGCATATGAACATACGACATCACTTCATTAGAGATAATTTAGCTAAGGGAAAGATTGAATTGAATCATATTACTATGGAAAATCAATTTGCAGATATTTTCACAAAACTACTAGCCTTTTACTCTTTTAGCACCTTAAAAACTAGGTTAGGTGTGATTGATCTGAATGCTTAAATTGAAAATTCTACAAACTTGAAGTGTTGTACATATGTGTCTATTTAGTTTGTCTTTGTTTGATTGTTTTGTTTGTTTTTGTGTGTTTTGCTATATATTTTTCACTTTGTTTTTATTTTTATTATGAAGTATGTCACTTGTTAAAAAAATAAAAATAAAATGATTGGTTTTAAGAAGTTTTTCTAATTTTCAGGCCTTGTTTTTTAAATGTTCTAATAGTACTGTATGAAATTTTTTTCATCATGTATGAATTATGTAGCATGAGCATGATAAGTTTCGGAGTTGAGTAGGCAAAACCTAGTTTTCTCGTAAGTTTTATAATGTACAATGACATCATCATACTGTACGATTTGTACATATTTGTCTATATGCATGGGGACGGTTAACAAGTTAGGGTCAGTTGTTTATTACTGATTATACGTATGAAATTATATTTTGTCTGTACAATCTATTGGGACTAAACCTAATCAACTTTAAAATAATCTTTAATATTCTAATTGTCTGGGATGAACACATGTTTATCTGTATGATCGTGTGATCAAAAAGCCTGTATGAAAGGATGCCTCAAAAATGATGTTTTACAAAAAGCCATTTCATTTTTGGCCATTTTTTGTTCGTACAGACAAAAATAATTTCGTCCAATACGAATTTAAAATCATACATAAGATTCAAATTTTGTACTATATTATAGGTCATTTTCCTTTAAATAGAAGGGTTTTTGAAATCAATTTTTTTAATCCTTTTATAGCACTTGTCTTAGGAATGGCTACTTCTAGCAAGCGACCCCGTCATTCTATGGGTTCCTTTTCTAGAAGCGGAGGGGATAACAACTTCCTTTTTAAGGTGAATGAGGAGCCTTTTTTAGGTACTCTTCTTCCAAGATCACACCCTATGGACTTCTCATTCAGGGTGATCTTCATTTTTTTTTATGCCCATGTTTGTATTGACTCAGTTCTATTTTATTCTTACCCTCATTTATACCTATCATAAAGAAACCTTCTAATACTTCTTGGTCAACATGAGATTTAATGAGGACCACTCTACTATTAGTTCTTATATTTAGAAATAGAGTATAGAAATTACCAAGGAAGACTTAAACAACTTTCTTCATTTAAGAACCCAAGGCATTTAATCCCACACTTTGACTTTTAGGGTGAATTTTAATTGGATTGAAATCAACAAAACTCTTAGAGGTGTATCCCAAATATGTCATTTTTCTAGGGTTTACACTTTACATCAAATGCCAGAGTCATCTAGTATGTTTTGAGAACTTATATTATTCCTAAAGCTGGTGATCGAATAAATATCACTCCAGTCTTATCCACAGTCACCTATCTGATTATGATTGAAAATCCCTTTGATGAAGCCCAACTCATTATGGACTATATTTACAATCTTCCTAAAATTGGGCTTCCACATCATAAGAGGAAGAAGAACATGGCTTTAGGACATTTAGTTGCCTATATTCTACAAAAAAGTACAACCTAATCCATCCTGATCCTCCCATAGAACTTCCTAATCTACTACCAAGAAATGTTCTGGTGATTCGATCGATTGGTGACTCATTTTGATCAATGTTTTGATCAAATTGAGACTCACCTTAACCAACAGGATGCTCGCTATAATGATGATATAAGGTGGATTCATGGATATTTTGACTCAGAGAACATGAATGTAGCTATAATTAGTAGTTATTTTTTAATGTTCAATCGACCACCTCCTCTAGACCATGGTCCCTCAGCCTCTTTTCACCTCTTTTATCTGATAAACTCCCAGTTTATAGTGAGAGAAAAGAAAAATAGTTTTTTGAATTTTGGATCTCTCGCAATTTGCTCTCCTCTTCGATGACGGTGGAGGGCCACCGGCCTCCATCCTCCAGTGCTGGAGAAGGTCGTCCCTCTTCGAATCCTCCAGTAAGAATCCTTCATGGCATTAATCATAGTTCATCTCCATTAGCTTTTGGTGATAACAACAAGGTCGTTTTTTAGGAATCCAACCTGAGGTTTAAATCTGCTAAACCTCTTGTGATTAATGAGAGAGGTTACCTATCTCCGAAGAAATAAATGGAGTGTATTGGCAAAAGCATGAAGATCATGCTGAAAGGACATATTTCTTAGAGTAAAAATTATAGTTTAATTAAGAACAAGGCTGTTACTAATTCTAATGAAGAAATGATGATGGAAGGAAGATTTGATTCATCAAAGGGCTCCTCATCAGGTTGTAAGAAGTCTGAGGCAATGAAGAAAAATCCATTGGTTTAAGGTGTTGTTATGGATTTTGCTGAGCAGATGCATAGAGAGGAAATTCATGAAGTTCTTTCAGCCAAGGAGGGCTGGAAGAATGTTCGAGTATGCGATTATGCAATTTTGGAAAATTGCATTTCTGTGGGAGGAGCTGGCGCAGTTATCCCACCTCAAACGGACAAGTCTACGGGTAATGCCTGGAATATGAAGCCAAATTTCCAAACTATTAACTTTGATTATGGGGAAAATTTTATGAAGAATGGAGTGGTGAAATTAGATCAGCAAAATGAAGTTGATAACACTTCCAAATTACAAAATTCCTTGGTTGTTAAGGTGTTGGACTATGCAGCCTACCATATTATCGGGCAGGAGTTAAGGAGGCATTGGAATTTGTATGGCAGATTTCATATGACCCTGCTTGGAGGTGGTTGGGTGTTATGTGCTTTTGATGAATTAGAAGCTATGGATACGGTCTTAAACAGTGGACTTTGGTATGTGAATGGAAGCATAGTCAGATTAGATAAATGGTCCACAGATTTTGATCCTTCTTCCATGAAAGGATTGAAAGCCCCGATTTGGATTAGGCTTCCCAATCTCCCCTTACAAAGTTGGGATAAAATTAATGTGTGTAGAATTGCATCTATGGTTGGAAAACCATTCTTGATAGATGAAAACATGTTCCAGTGGGGGAGGCATGAAAGAGAAGTAAAATTAACAATTTTTAGAACAAATGGAAGAGGCTACCAGTAACTGACGAGAATATTTTCAAAGGTGTAGCTGAAAGAAATGATGAAAAAGGTGGTGCCATTAACAATTAAAATCAGATGACAGCAGAGCATCAGGTTGTGGAGAAGATAAATGAGAAAGAGAAGAATCCGATGATAATTGAGAACACAGTTGTTAACATAGAAGGCTATAAAGAGGTCAAGGGAGGTGAAATTAATGAAATCCGCTGTAATCCCAATCAGTATGAAGTATTAAACAATTTAGGGGAGGAAGGAGAAATAATTGGTGAAGTTGAAGAAGCACAGTCGTGAAGAAAAATACAGGCTTTATTACAATCGAAATAGATAAAGATGAATCAACAGAAATCGATTCTTTGGAGGTTCGATCCATTATGCAGGAGGAAGGGTCTAGTAAAACAAAAAGAAAAGGTGCTAAGCAACTTAGGGGACTTGGTCCCATCAAATTAATACCAAGAAATAGATAACTGGAAGGAGATGTGAAGGGAAGGGCGGGGAACCTTTTCCCCTTAGACCATTAGATGTCATCTATTGGATTTTGGAGTTATAGGGGAGCAAAAAAAAGCAAAGCTTCCCTATATGCAAGGGAGTTCATTAGAGATTATGGTTTGTTCTTTCTCAGGTTGATAGAGACTAAGTTGACAGTGGTTGATAGAAAGCGTATTAAAGTAATGTTTGGTGAAGGTTGGGATTTCTTTTATGTTCCTTCTGAAGGCCTACCAGGAGGAATTTTGTTGGTATGGAAGCAAGGGACGGCTTTATTCAAGGTGGTGGAAGCATCAACTAAGTTTGGGGTGGGTGATCTTGAAGTATTCAACAAAGGTATTTGGAGAATAACAACAATTTATGGGAGCAAAGACGTATACAAAAGAAGAATACTATGGTATGATTTAGAATGTCACATGGTCAAAGAATTTCCTATGATCATAGGAGGTGATTTCAACTGTTTGTTGTCTAAGGAGGAAAAAAAGGAGGGAGGAAATTTCTGTTTGGATTGGGGCCGAAGGAGATGAAGACATTTATCTCTTGGAATGATTTACATGAGGTTACTAGTGTTGGACCTAAGTACAGATGGTGAAATAATAATAAAGGAGATGAAAAAATCTTGGAAAGGCTGGATAGGTGCCTCATAAATGCTGCTTCTTTCAACTTTTCTCATAGATTAATGGTGAGACATTTGGCAAGGATTGCTTTGGATTATAGTCCGATCTTACTGAATTTACTGAATTTCTACTCTCCAATCAGGAAGGTCATTAGATTTGAAGAGGTGTGGACTTCAATTCTCACTTCTATGGCAATAGTGAGAGAGTCCTGGTAAAGAAAAGCTCATGGAGATCCAACTCAAGCTTTAAAACAGAAGATGAAAAGGACATTAAGGAATCTACACTATTGGAGTAAGGCAAAGTTCAAACAGTTTAATCTATTAAAAGAAGAGCTAAAAGCAGACATTCTGATTTTACAGGAGAAGGAAGCTGAGGAAGGCAAGCTCTCGGAGGAGGAACAATGGAAATTGAAAGCTAAAATAGAAGAACTTAATTCTATTTTAGCCTGGATCAACACGAGGTGGAGGCAACGTGGAAAAGTCAAGTGGCTGAGGATCAAAAGGATATAGAGGATGTGTTGTTTTGGTTCTATATAAGTAAATGGGAAGACAGGGAATGTGTATTGGAGTGATGGCCGGTACCTGTTAAAACCTAGGAAGATGATGATAAAATGTTGTTGAACAGAGAATTTTCAATTGAAGAGCTCAAGAAGGTTATAAAGGAGCTTGGAGGTAACTTAGCACCGGGTCAAGATGATATAACTTAATCCTTTTTTAAATTCTATTGGCACATCATAAAGATTGATTTATGGAAAGCCATGGATCATTTTTTCATAAGTGGAAAAATGAATGACAGTTGAAGAAATACAAATTTATATTGATTCCTAAAGTCAAGAATCCTACATATCCTTCTAATTTAGACCCATAAGTTTATGTAACTCGGTTTTTAAGATAGTGGCTAAAATTCTCCTCAATAGACTCTTGATTGTAATCCCAATGATAATCTCTAAAGAACAAGCGACTTTCATGAAAGGAAGGTCTCTTTCGGACCACATTTTAGTAGCTCAAGAAGTTCTCACAAATTTAGGCACTCCAATAGTCCCAAGGGGTTGGTCTCATTCAAGATCGATATGGAGCAAGCCTATGACTCCAGGGTTGGCCAACTTTGATTAAAGTTTTAAAGTATTTTGAATTTCTGGATTTCTATGCTAATCTAATTGTGGAATGTGTTATTGGCCCTAAATTTTCTTTACTAGTTAATGGAATATATTCTAAGTGCATAGATTCTAAATTCGGCTTTCATCAAGGATGTAGACTTCCCCCGTTCTTGTTTTTTATGTGTGCTCAATTATTATCTAATTCATTCTTACAAAGAAGGAATTCAATTGGGATTAGCATTTCTTCAAACAACCCCAAGGTTTATCATTTACTCTATGAAGCAAATCTAAAATCAGTTAGAGAGGTCAAAAGTATTCTTTTGAAGTTCTGTGGATGGACGGGTCAAAAAATTAATTTGCACAAATCTGGAGTACTATTTGGGAGGTCAGTGAAGAAAGGGAGAAGGAAAAAAAATTGCAAAATTATGAAGTTCAGGGAACTTCACAAATTTTCTTATCTAGGGACAAAGATGGCATTGAGGAGATTGATTAGAGCTGATTTTCAGTTCATAGTGGACAAAGTATTGAGAAAGCTAAGTATTTAGGGTGGAAAGCTAATTTCATTAGCTGGAAGAATTACATTGGTGAATTTAGTTTTACTTGCATTCCTGACTTTTCATTCAACCCTGTCCATGGTCCCTATGCAAATCCTAAATGATGTTGAGAAGGCATGCAGAAAATTCATTTGGAGCAAAGGAGATGGAAGTAATGGTCTTCACTATGCTAGCTGGGACTTATTGCGTAAACCGAAGAGTTGGGGAGGCCTTGCTATCAACTCATGCTCGAAGAAAGCAGGGCCTTTAAGGGAAAAGCTTACTTGGAGGTATTGTCAAGAAAAAGAGTCCCTTATGCATATGGTTTTATTCCCCAAATATGGCCCAATTCTGTTTGAGGCTTCAGCAAGGAAAAGCGGCTCGGTATCATGGAGAGTAATCTGTAATGGAGGAAATTTTTTGAAACCAATAGTTAGATGGATTGTTGGCAATGGCAGTACAGTCAATGTGCTAAAAGATACTTGGATTCTTGATAAGAATTTGCTGAATTGGCCTACCTTTGTCAATCCTATGATGGAAGATGATCTATTGGTGGAAAGGTTCATAAGCAATGAAGGATGGAACATTCAAGAGCTACACAAATTCTTTTGGGAAGGATTTATTGGAGCTAATCTCATCAATTCAGATTCATGATAAGGGAGAAGACTGAATGGAGCTTATTCATAAGTTCTATGGAAAATCCTTAGCGGCCTTAGCATCTGAATCTATTGAACCTGTTAATTCTGAGAAAATACTTTGGAAATGGTTTGAGAAGTCTAAACTTATTCCTATAGTAAATCTTTTATGGTGGAGATTGTTCAACAAAGCTAGTCCAACAAACCATTTTTTGTGTTATAGAAGGCTTCAAGGCTTTGACTTATGTCCTAGAGGATGGAGATGGTGGAAGATATTGAGCACATTGTTCATGGATGGAGTAAATTACTAGATGTAGTTGAAGTATTAAACAAGTGGGGGTTTGGAATTCCTAATTTTTATTATCTGTAAGAATGTTTTAAATGGATTGAGTCACAAAGCTCTTGGATGAAAAGCCTATACTGCAATACTATATACCAATCCTGGAAAGCCATGAATTTGTTTGTTCATGAGAAGAAGGATTTCATCCCAGTGATGATAGCTTCAAATGCTGTTTGCTACACTGCAAGGTACAGATATTCCAGTTGTACATTCTCAGGCAATGAACCTCTAGGTTTCTCAATACTTGGAATCCTCCTCCGTCTGATTGGATCAAAGTCAACATCGATGCTGCCGTACATAACTCTTATAAGGCCGGAGTTGGAGGAGTCTTTAGAGATCATCATGGGAGGTTTTTGCTCACCTTTGGTAAAGAATTTATTCACTGGGATCTAGGTACTATGGAACTTCAGTCCATCCTTTCGTTGAAGAGTGTAATTAGAGAATGGATGATGAACTTTAAAGGATTGGTCATTGAAGGGGACATCAAGAATGTTATCAATTTCATCAAGAAGATGGTGGAGAAAGGAGGTAATGATTCCATAGATCTATCTTTTATTAAAAACTTCAATTTAGTTGTATTTAATTTTATTGATAGAGGAAGCAATAAGTTAGCTGATCTATGTGCTAACTATGCTTGTTTTAGTTCTTTTATTTGGGAAGATGTGGTGAGTAGTAAAATCCCTCCTTCCTTCATTAGCTTGTTCGTGAAGGAGTCGGATGCCCTTAGATTGTAATGCCCCTTTATGATTTTCCTTAATAAAGCATTTTAACTGCTTTCTTTAAATAAAAAAAGACCATTATCCTTCAGAGTTCTAGATGTAGTTCATTATTGTTCTTAGCTATAAGTTTTTTTATTTACTGTTGTGATGTTTCTACTTTAATTTAGTGTTTTCATGTGTTGAGATGATGCAGACTGGATGATATGATGTGAGTTGTTATGATGATATTTTTTTTGAAATATTTGTTTGTATGTGATCTTTATAATCAATGGAATGTTAGAATGCTTTGTTCTTGTGCATTAACTTTAAGTTCTTGAAATGTTTGTGTTTTTAATGAGAAAAACCTTTTGAAATTGATCATTAAAATAGATTATAAATTACTTTGCTCTACAAATTAATTTCCTTACCAAATTTAATCTTTCAAAATTTCAAATTAAAATTATAATTAGATTTAGATAAGGAGATCAATTTCATATTCCTATAGACAAACATATCTAAGTTATAATTATTGCAAGATTGATGTATTGTTATTTTTATTTTTAAATATGTTTTTTTCATTATTAATGAAACTTGATTTTAGATTACAAAAATTAGAAAGACTCAACAACAACAACAACAACATCAAGCCATTATCCCACTACATATGGTTAGCTACATGAATCCTTTTTTTCTCCATTGTGTCATATTAAAGGTCAAATTCTCGTTTAAATATAATAAAGAAAGGTGATTCCTATTTTTTTCTAACCAAGTATTTTTAGGTCGGTCTCTACCTTTCTTAACATAAGTCAAATATAATACCTCTACTCTCCTAACTGGGTCATTGGAAGGCCGCCATTTTATGTAACCAAATACTGCCATTGCCAGGTCCCTAGTCCTTGTATGAGAAAAGTGGAGGGTGATGTTAGGTGATCGACAGCCAGCATAAAACTTATTGAATAAAAATGACATGAGTCCTTTGAGATATTGGAAATACTCAAAAAGTAAAAAAAAAAGGGAAATTGCACAATGTATTTAAAACTAGAAAAGATGCATAATTGTTCACAAAGTAAAAAGAGACACAAAATTGGCCTAAATAGAAAAGATGCACAAAGTGTGGCATAAATATTTGAAAAGATGTACAATATCGTCAATTAAAAATTTTTATTGTGTTCTTTCCACTATCATTCAATCTCTAATCCAAATATAACTAATTAACAATTATATATACATTACTGAATTCGAAGTTAACTAATCTTCATTTCATCATTTTTTATAATAAACATTTTTATTTACTTTATCTAGATTGAACAATGAACTTGGTTGACTAATCTTATCTTAGTTATTCTTTGATTAAAAATTTTGAATTTTTTTTAGTATTACGAAATTAATATTGTATTTACAATTGGTTTAAAATCCTTTTTTCCCTTAAACTCTATTGGTTTATCTATAGAAATCTTTCATTTTAAGATGTAATTCCCTTTATGTTGTTGACAAAAGGAGAGTCAAAATATTATTTAATGATTGATGTGTGTGTGTGTGTGTGTGTGTAGAATATTGTTTGATGATTGATGTGTGTGCATGTATTGAGTGCATGCGTGACTGTTTGTTTGAATGTTCATTCATTTTTGTGTTTTTGTTCGAGTTTATATTTTTGTTCATGTTGTTTTTGATTTGGTGTCTTTTTTATGTTTGGGTTTATTATATTTGATCTTCATGAGAATCCCATGTTATTTAATTAGTCATTCCTTTAGGGGGAGCTAAGGAGAAAAATTGATTTCAATATTAACTTAAACAATAATTATTTTGCCATCATCAAAAAGGGAGATAAAGTATGACAGAACTCTACCACACTGGGGATTGATGGAAGAGAGGGTAATTGTAAAGGCTTCTCCGCCTTGCTGTGGGAGCAAAAGGAGAGTCAGTTTGATAATGGTGAAATACTTGAAGAGGGAGTCATTAAGGAGTGGATGTAGGTATCGTTGGATCGAACCATTATAAATTTCTATGTTTTTATTTTTTTGCTTTTTTACTTTTTGCATATTATAATTTTACTATGGTTGAAAAGTTTTTAATTTATTAAAAGTTTTAAATTTTGTAAAGTACTAATAAAATATTTTTCTATTCAAGAGGTTTTTTAAATTACCATTTAACCACCCCCCACTTAGTTAGCATTGGGACTATAGCATTAGGTCTAGCAACCTATTCAAACTTTAAAGAGAAGTAACTACAAAAATCCTGAGGGACCCTGGTCTAGAGTTGGTTGAGGGGTGAACATCATAAAATAGCCATGTATCGTAGCTACTTGTGTGTTAACCGAGTAAAATTGTCCTCTAATTCACTCCGTATTTTTATTGTACCTCACATCTTATAGATTTAGGTGTGTCTCGATTTGATCTAAATGAGATTTCAGTCTATTAAAATACTAGACCATTTCTTGATATAAATTCTGATCTGGTCTAGAAGTAGGTGCAGGTGCTGAAGCAGGGGCTCCTTCTCCCCCTAATTATTCTCCCTCAGATCCTTGATCTTGATTAAAAAGTGCATGGAAAGAAGCATTGGTAAAGAATATATGAACCTGAGTAGGAGGATCATGATGGATTAAGTTATATTTCTTTTCTAGAATATAGGAAACTAAATGTCTTAAAGCCACATTTTTCTTTCTCCTATTGTGAGGAAGTCAAATATCAAAAAGCTTATAGATATAGTCCATAATCAATTAGGCTTTTTCTATAGGAGTGTTGGTCATGATAAGGTATGTGACTGTAGACAATAAAGGAGTTAGATTAATATGATCACTAGCCTTAGGTATAATAGAAGTTCTCAAAATGTATTGGATGATCCTAGCATTTTTGTTTTGGGTGTACACACGGGAAGGTTGATTGACTTTAATGACTTTTATAAGAGTTTGGTTAATTTTATACTAGTTAAAATCAAATCTAGAGGTCATTGTGTGCGCTATAACCCCTTCAGTCCTAAGATGTAGGAAGTTGCCTAAATCTTCCTCGGTTATTTCTACTCACTACTTAAAAGACAAATGAAGTCATCCTAATGTGATCTTCATTCACTCTTATTTTTTTAAGGAAAAGATGAAATGTATCGTGATGATAGGCATAAATCAGTGTGAGGATAAAAGAGAATCGAGTTAAAGCAAAAAGAGGCATAACTAGAAAGTTAAGGTCTCTTTGAATTAGGAGTGGAGATGGGGTAATATTAGTTTTGAAGAACCAACCATAGGCTTCCACATTATCATTCGAGAGAAAATTATTGTCTCTACCAGAGCGAGAGGAAGAGCCCTTAGAAGTTTATAGATACTTGCTGCTACTAGTCATTTCTAGAGTAAAGACATAAAATGGTTAAAGGTTGAAGAAGATTGTGAAGAAAACCATCGAATACCTTTCAATTTTTTTTAAAAAATAACTGTCATACAATACAAAAATGCAACCATAAATACAATTTTAAAATTGTATGGGATGAAAATAATTTTAGACATATGAATGAAATCAACCAAAAATGAAATGATTAACTACCATTCCCGAGGAGTCATTTCATACAAGCTTTTTGACCATACAATTGTACAAATGAACACAAGTTGGTTCGAGATGACTATAATAATAATGATCGTATCTAGTGGTGAGGTTCATCTACATAAGAAACTAACAATAGGATCATATAGATGAAATAAAATTTTGTACGCATGATCTGACAAAAATACTTGAACTTGGAAACATCCATAATCGTACAGATGAAAAATAATTGATTGTACAATATGATATGAATTAAAAAAATCTCTATTTCATGTGCTCAACTTAGAAAAGAAAAAAAATATCATGTATATCTACAAAACATTTACATTATAAAAAGTTCTCACTGTACGAAAGAAATCAAAATTCAAGACATAATAAAAACTATTAAAAAATAATTCACACACAAGATCTATGACAAACAATACTGAAAAAAAATAACACTAATGAAAAAAACAAATAAATACAAACTAGAAAAACAAACAACCACTAATAAATAAACAATGAAACAAAATAAACATAATGACATATGTGAAATACACTATAAATCCAATTTATTGAATTATATTTTTATGCATTAATGTCAATCACACCTAATTTGGTTCTTAAGGTGCTAAATGTTTCAAAAGCCTATAGTTTTGTGAAAAAATTTGGAAGGTGATTCTCAGTAGAAACATGGTGTAATTCAATTTCTCCTTTAGCCACATGATCACTAATGAAGTGATGCCTTATATCTATATGCTTGGTTCTAGAATGTTGAATAGGATTCTTTGAAATGTATATGGCACTTGTATTATCACAAAAAAAGGAACAGTGCTAATAGAAAATCCTAAATAAATTAGTTACTATTTTAATCAAAGAACTTGTGCATATAATTACCTAAGACAGTGTATTATACTTCAATAGTAGAAAGGGAAACTGAATTTTATTTTCTTATAGACAAAGAAACTAAAGAGTTTATGATGAATTGTATTGTTCAAGAATTACTTTTCTGATCAACCATATATCCTACAAAATCTGAATCAGAATATTGAACAATTTCAAAAGAAGAGTTGTGCTTAGGATATCAAATCCATAAGTTTTGAGTTCTCAAATAATATCTCATAATTCCTTTAAAAGAAGTTAGATGTGATTCCATTGGATGAAATTAAAATCTAGCACACAAAATATGATATATGGTCTACTAGCAATTAAGTAAAGTAATGATCCAATTATTCCTCTAAAGTTTTTTTTATCAACATGTTTTCCCTTAGAGTCCTTCTCTAATTTCACAAAGGAACTCATTAGTGTACTTACTAGTTTAACACTATCCATTTCATGTTTCTTGAGGATTTCCTTAATATACTTTGACTAGCTAAGAAATATTTCTCATCATTCTTCTTTATACTAAAACTAATAAAATAGCATAAGTCTCTCATCAAACTCATTTTAAATTCACTACTCATTATTTTTGAAAAATCAACACAAAAAGTTTTATTGGTGGATCCAAATAAGATATCATTAATATATATTTGAATAATAAGTATGTCATCTCCTACCTTTTTAAGAAGAGAGTGGTGTCCACACTTCCTTTTTTTTTAGGAGAAATGCAACAATGAATTAAAAGAAGAAAAAGAAGAAAGTTATTACAAACTATTTAAAGTCATCTAGCAAATTGAAATCGTCCTTCAAAATATACAAGAATGACGGAGGAATTTCAATACTAGAAAGATCATGCCAAATAAAGCTTTCCTCAAATCAAAGTTAGCGCAACAGTCCGCTAACTTATTACCATTTCTAGTAGTAAAACTAAAAGTAATTTGATTAAAATCACTTACAAAGGATAAGTCATCCTCAAGAGGTTCTTTATTCTTGAATATTTTCAAAGCTTGTTGAAGTCTTTTGATGATGTTGAAGTTATCTCCTTCTATAATGACTCCTTGAGCTTCCACCATACAATCTTGAATGAAATTCCTTTACATGTAATCTGCTTGTAGTTCCAAATGGCCAATATCCCAATGTACATGTTGGGTACCAAATGCAAGTAACATTCTACCTTTATCATCTCTACAAATTCCAGCAGTACCGGCCAAGTAATTACTACTTATGGATGCATCTACATTGATCTTTAACCATCCGAGAGGAGGAGGACGCCAAGAGGAAAACAGCTTTTGCTTGTTGACATCCCAGTTTTCCGAATGGATGTTGATTGAAGGAACAATAACAGACATAGAAATAGAGTTTGCTGCAATGAAAGTATATGTATCTTCTCTCCTTCATGAATTAACAAGCTTCTACTCTTCCAAGTCAGAAAAGCAACATTGCAATAAATGTTTACAAGGATTGAATTTCTTTTAGACAGAATCTGCAATGCTTCTATGCACTCTTCAAAACTGTCAAATTGAGGAACTTGATATCCCCATTTAATAAGCCAAGAAATAGCATTTTTTAGTTTTCCACAACCTGCAGCAATATGATCATTATTTTCTTCATAATTGCAACCTCTCGGGCAACCTGTAACCAGAGAAATTTTGCTATGAAAAAGGAATGAGTTACTAGGAATTGCTGTATTTAGAAGCCTCCACCAAAATAATTCAACCTTTGGTCTTAGTTTAACAATCTTCATCCATTTCTAGAATTTATAGTCAGCATCATTCTTCTGGATTGACTCCTGCGAGATAGCAGCAATTGACCGTCCCGTATACTTCCATTTAATTTCAATATGATCTGCTCCTTGATCAGCAAAGATAGGAATTTCTGAAATGATTCTAACGAGATCATCATTAAAAAACATCAGGAGACGTTCCAGGATCTAATTGCCATTAGAAATAAAGAAGTTAAGGCTGTGGTTTTCAATCTCCTTATTACTTACAAACGTTGGCCATTTAGAGATACTTTTGTCCAGCAACCAAGTATCATTCATCCAGTCAATAGAGTTTCCATTACTGATTTTCCATCTTACTATATTAGTAAGATACTTAGCTCCATTACATAAAATTTTCCATGTTGAAGAGCTCCCAATCTTCCTTTGATTCTTCCATAAATCATATCCATATCTAGTTCTAAGAATACAATTGTGCAAGGAGTCTTATTTAGTATAGAATTCCAAAGCAAATTTGGCCCTTAGATGACCAACTTTAGCAGCAGCCGAAAATAGCCCTCTACCTCCTTTTTATTTAGATTGACAAAGCTTCTTACAAGATACATAATGAAGCCCACTATTGTCATTATTCTTACTCCACAAGAAAGTTCTACACATTCTATCAAAATCTTTTAAGATTCACAAAGGCACCAAAGAAAGAGTAGAAAGGAAAATTGGAAGAGATAAGAAGGCAGATTTGATCAACACCATTTTACCTTCCAAGGAGATAAATTTCTTACCCCAAATGTTTAATTTATTCAATGTAACTTCCATCAGATTATTAAAATCTGATTTCATCATTCTTCTAAGAGTGAGCTTAATGCCAAGGTAGTTCATTTACTTAACAGATTTGAACTTCTAAACACCTTCAATTTCAGCCTTCCTTCTTCTATTTACTGTTTTTCCAAACATCACCATAAATTTGTTGTGATTAACCTTTTTACCCATCCAGTTGCCATAATTTTTCAAAAAATTCTTCACCTTTTTTATCTTTTTCAAGTTTGCTTCCGAAAAGACTAGAATATCATCAGAATATAATAAATGAGAAACTCTAGGAGCTTTGGAATCAATTTGAATACCAATCTTCTTACCACTTTGATAAAAGCATCGGAAAGAATTTGGGAACACAAGATGAAAAGAAAAGGAGATAGGGGACATCCTTGTCTAAACCCACCTAGCATTAATCCAATTAGATTTTTTCCCATTGATTTAAATACAAAATTTTGGATTTGATATACAACTCATAATCCAATCAGAAAATTTGATAGGGAAATTAAAGTAGAGAAGAACTTGCCTCAAAGCTTGCCAACCCATGCTGTCATAAGCCTGCTACATGTATACTTTGATTGCCAGAAAACATTTTCTTGCTTTAGAATGTCGGATTTTATTGATAACCTCTTGAGCTAAGAGAACATGATCCGACATAGATCTCCCGTTTAGAAAAGCCACTTGATCTCTAGAAATAACTTTGTGAATAACCATCTCCAATCTATAAAGCAACATTTTTGCTACCAATTTGTAAGTGGTCATACAAAGGCTAATTGGACGAAAATTTGCTGGATGAAGAGGATTCTGCAGTTTAGGAATTAAAACTATCAGAGTTTCCTTCCAATTTTGATTCATGCATCCTGACTTGAAGAAAATTTCAATTGCATTCCAGACATCTTGATGAATGATCTTCCAATAGTATTTAATAAATGAGAATATAATCCCATCGAGGCCAGGAGAGACATTTAAGCGCAAGCTGTCCACTACCAACTGGAGTTCATCCTTAGTAAAATCAGCTTCCAGTTTCCTTTGATCATTAGTTTCCAAAACAACAAAAGGTCTCGGCCAACCATTTAACATGCATTCTCTGTGTTTCCATTTAGAATTGAAAAAATCCGAGAAAACAGTTTCCACTTCCTCTGGCTGATTCGTCAATACACCATTTGCATTTGTAATATGTTTGATCCAATTAGAACTTCTTCTAGCATTAGCTAAAGAGTGAAAGAAAGCAGAATTTGCATCTCCCTCCTCCATCCATCTCACTTTGGCTCTTTGTCTCCACCAAATATTAAGCCTACCCAAAGTACAATTCATCTCACTTATTTTTGATCTAAGAATCAACAATTTAGTATCATCAAGCATTTCTTCAACCTCTTCTAATTGAAGATTAAAGATCTCTTTTTTCAAATAGTCTCTTGAAGAATTCAAAAGTTTGAATTTAGCCTTGCTCCAATAAAAAAGAGCCTTCAATGTTCTCTTAAACTTCAAGTCCAAAGAAGAAGTTTTATCACCTCCTCCAAACTTTTTCCAAGATTTTTCTACAATTGCAGTAGCTCCATGATAAGAAGCCCAAACATCTTCAAAACGAATATCTTTGTGATTAGCATTGATCGGTTTGAACACCTCCAAGATGATAGGGCAATGATCCGAAGCAATACGTGATAAGTGCTTAACCAAGGCTAACTGGATAGAATTCATTACATAAGAGTTCATAAGACATCTATCAAGTCTTTCTAGAATGCATCCTCCTCCTGATTTGTTGTTGTACCATGTAAATTTGGGTCCAACAAACCCAATTTCATGAAAGTCATTATTGCTCATAAACATCTTCATATCCTTAGCACCTTGAGAGAATACAAATATCTTTCCTCCTCTCTTTTACTCCTTGGACTAAATACAGTTGAAGTCTCCCACTATAATAGCCGGTTTATTGATAGCATTTAGTTTCTCCAACTTCTCCCATAATTCTTTTCTCTCCACCTAATTTCTGCTTCCATAAACAATGGAGACCAACCAGGCTTCACTATTAAAAACCTCTAGATTTCCTGTAACAACTTGAGCTGAAACCTCCAAAATAGTAAACGTTACAAAATCCTTCCTCCAAAGAACTAAGATACCTCCCAAAAGTCCTTCTGAAGGAACCATATAAGAGTCCCAATTTTCTCCCAGAAAATGCAAAATTTGTACATTCTCCATAGAACAAACTTTAGTTTCAACTAACCCAACAAAAAAAACATTATTATCTCTAATAAATTCCTAGAGATATAGAGCAGCCTCTCTCTTTTTGGCTCCTCTACAATTCCAAAAAGCTAGAGAAGTCATTGTTTAACCAAGGGGGAAGGGCCCCCACCTTTTTTGACTTTGCCAATCTCCATCTTTCTATTATGACTAACAATGTTACTTGATCCCAATGATTTCAATTCTTTAAGTAGTTTCACTTTTTTGCCAGAAGAATATTCATTTTCTTTCACCTCCCAGGAAGAAGGTACACCTTTATCCTCAGTGTTGATCTGCAGCTCCTGATCTTTAAGAATTCTATCCAGCTCAATTATTTCTCCATCTTCAATATCTCTACTTTCTTTATCTACCACACGCCCATTCAGGTTATAATCATCTAGCTCTGATAAAATATCAAAACTGTTTAACGTAGGTACAGGTGCAATAGAAGCTACATCCTGAGGTAAAATAGGTTGATCTGCAACCATTTCATTACTGACCAAATCTTCATTATGCTGCTCCTGCACTTTATCAATTTGCAAATCTCCTCCCAGATTAGGAATCAGTTTCTTATCTGACAATTGCACAGCTTCCTCAACCACCTTAGAGTTTTATTTAGGAACAAAAACTCTTTTATTGGTTAGCTTCTGCCTTTGAACAACTTCACTTCTCCTCCCCTTTCTTCTATAATTCACTTGAAGCCACGGCCCATAATTAGCTTCTTCAGCTGCATGCTTCAAATCCTCTGTTGCTACAGAATTGTTCTAAAACTCATCCATTCCTGCTGGAATAGAATCCATGTTGCTCTTCAAATCTTTCTTCTTAGACTCTTTGTAAATAGAAACTGTATGGCCCATCCTTCCACATTCACAACATAGTTTTGCAATACCTTCATATTTGAATTTTTGGTAAAATTTACCAGATAAACCCTCCACCCAAACTCCCAAAGGAAGTTTCTCATTCAAGGGAACTCGAACGCAAACTCTAGCATATTCTCTCCTTCCCCATTGAAATGAATTCCCATCTAGTTAGTATGGCTTACCTACTATTGAAGAAATTCTGTAGATATTGATGTCATCCCAATAATGTAATGGTAAATTTGGTAATCTTAACCAAATAGGAGCTGAAATACCATTCAAAGAGGTTGGGTAAAAAGATGTGGACCATTTATCCAAGCCCACTACATGGACTCTAACATACCATGGTCCACCAGATAGGACTTCTTCCATGGCTCTAGGATTTTCAAAAGAATAAAGCACCCAACCAGTGCCTAAACCAGTGATATAAAAATTGCCAATACTGCTCCATTGACTTCTCAAATCATTGCAAATAGTTGAGAACATAATGTTGTCCCCAAAAACCTTCACCACTAAAGCACATTTAAACTTCTTAGCATTATTAATTTCATTCTCCGAATGCAACAGAACAGAGTTACCGTCCTTAGTAAGAAAGGACCCGATATCCAATTTATTCACTTTGATATTTTGTTTTTTCTTCCATACAGAGGATTCATCTCTTTTTCCATTCAAAGGATAATGCTGAAGCCATCAACATTATCCTTTTTATATTCAACATTAACCGTGAACAGAAGGGGAAATTCTTTATTCACTTTGTCGACGTGAGACTTATCTCCTTTAGATATAATTTTCCTTATAGAATTGCAAACAGTTGGAGAAGACGGAAGGGATAATGATTTATACCCAATATTAGAGTTCTTCTTTCCCACTGACGATGAAGCTTCAAAGTTAAGAACATTATTCCCTTCATTGTGAATAGAAGATGATAAAATCATTTCCGGCTCGAAAACTCATCTTCCTTGAATACTTCCTTACCTTTTCCCAAAACAACTAGTTTTACAATGTTGTTCAGCAAGCCACCTTCCTTAATCACCAAAGGCTTCTGTTTAGGATGGCTATTAAAACCTGCTGTTGAAATCTGACCTCCCTTAAACACCTCCGACAAAGCTGACATAGGAGCATTAAATCCTCTTCTTATGTTTGCCCAGGCCTCAGATGACGCCAAACGCTTTCCTTTCTTGCTGTTTGCCCGATCCTCCGACGAGACGAAGGAGAATTGGCCAAACAAACCAAATGGGAAAATAACGGAATCGAAAAAAATTTAAAAGATCATCGGAATCCCTCCAAATTCTCAGACTTTCTCTCATTAGACTTTCTCTCACTTGATTAGTTAGGTAAATTATCATCCACACTTCCTTTAACAAATAATCTTTCTAGTAGAAAAGTGCTTAGCCTCTCATACCATGCCTTATGTGCCGATTTTAGTCCATACAAATCCTTTTTCAATTTAAACACATAATTAGGGAATTTTGAATTTTCAAGACTTGGAGGTTGCTCAACATAAACATCCTCTTATATCACCCCATTAAGAAAGGTACTCTTAACATCCATTTGAAATATTTTAAAACCTTTAAAATAGGTAAAGGCTAGTGACACCCTTATTGCTTTAAGTCTTGATACAGGGGCAAAAGTTTTTTAAAAATCAATTCCTTCTATTTAATTATACCCCTTGGCCACCAATCTTGCCTTCTTTCTAACCACTACACCAAAATTATTTATTTTATTTTTAATTCTCACTTAGTTCCAACAATACTTTGAGTTTTAAGACTTTAAATCAATTCCCAAACATCATTTCTATCAAATTGATTCAATTCTTCTTGCATGGCTAAAATCAAAAAAAATTATTCAGAAAGTGCTTGATCTATATTAGTGGGTTCAATTATTGATATAAAGGAAGAGGGGTTCACTTCTTTTCTAAGTCCATGCTTAGTTCTAATACCCTCACTTGGTTCACATAAAATCAATTCTTTAGGGTGACTCTTAGAAAATTTCCATTCTCTAGGCAATACATTCTCAATTCTAGCATTCTCTTCAAAATTAATCTTTTCAATTTCTTGGGAGATATCTTTAATATATTCTTCCTCCAACCTTGTCACTTTAGAAATACCATATTAATCAAAAACTACATGTGTGGTCTTCGCAACTATCAAAGTCCTCTTGTTAAAAACCCTATATGATTTGCCAATATTAGAATATCCCAAAAAAATTCTTTCATCAGATTTAGGATCAAAATTTTCTAAAGAAATTTTACCATTATTATGAATGAACAACTTACCTAAAAAAACATGCAAATATGAAAGATTAGGTGTTCTCGCCTTAAGAATGCATAGGGTGTCTTATTCAACTTGGTTCTAATATTCACCATATTCAAAATATAACAAGTTGTACTAACCACTTCAGTCCAAAAAATTTTTAGAAGTGAATATTCAGCCGGCATGGCTCTAGTGGTTTATATCAAAGTTCTGTTCTTTCTTTCAACAACCCCATTCTATTGAGGGGTCTTAGGTTCTAAAAATTATGATCAATTCCTTACTCTCTACAAAAATCTTCAAAAATTTTATTTTAATACTTTTTTTATAATCTCTTTTAATTGATAAAATTTTACACCCTAGTTTTTTCTGAATCAAAATAGAAAAATTTCTAAATTCATCAAATGATTTACCTTATGAGATAAGAATTTTACCCAAGTGAATCTTAAAAAATCATCAATGATTACATACCCAAAAACTTTACCTCCTAAACTTATAGTGCTAACCAATCCAAAAAGATCCATGTGTATGAATTCTAGTGGTTTGCTAGTTATTAGATCTTTAATTAAATGAAAGAAGGACTTCATCGATTTTCCTAATTTATACGCATCACTCAAGCAATCCTTAGTGAATTTTAATTTGGGTATTCCTCTAACCAACTCTTTTTGGGTAATCTTCCTAAGATTTTTTATGCTTTCTTGACAAAGTCTTCTATATCATAACCATGATTCATCAATGATTGTTTTGAGATAAAAAGCATTAGAAGATTTAACAAAATTTAAATCAAACATCAATACATTATTTACCCTATTTCCATGTAATACATCAATTCTATTTTGGCTTCTAATGCAGCTTATAGGAAAAATTTAACATTATAACCTTTATCATAAAGCTGACTAATACTCAACAAGTTATGTTTTAAGCCTTCAATCAATAATACATTCTCAATAAAGAAAATTTTTTTGTTTCCAATCATACATGTACCTACCACTTTCCTAGTGGTATTGTCTCCCAATGTCACTTTGCTTCCATTCTTAACTTCCAGCGATATGAATTGAGTTGTATCTCCAGACATATGCTTCAAACATCAGCTGTCCAAGTACCAAATGCTCTCATGAGGACTTATATGAGAGCATTTCTACAAAATTATTAAACATTAGACTTGGGAACCGAAATGAATTTGGGTTCACCTCTTAGCAATGATAATATTGATACATGTTTGATATGCTGTATTTTATTCATCTTAGGTATCCACATTAGATGAGTTTTACTATGAATTATACAACTGTGAGAGATATGGCCTATCATTCAATATAAAAATATTTAACATCAGGAAAAGGATTTACCAATCAATGTGTGTTATAATGGCTTTTCCTATGTTTTGAAATTTCAGGCTTCTAATCAGGATTGGAAAATTGTTCAAATGTGGGGGGTGCTCTACTTTCCTTAAGAACATTTAGTTTCTCTTTATGATATGAGTTGCGCTTTCTAAAATAACATTGTAAACTCTTAACTCATATTCTCTTTGACTTGTTTCTTCTATAAACATCTTACATTCATTTTCAAGATCAGTATAAGATGTTTTTAATAAATCACATTTCTTATACAAATTATCAAATTTATCTAATACTATCATGTGGTTACTATCAATAGATGCGTGACTATTCCTAAGGATTTCATGCTCTATTTGTAAATTTAAATATTCTATGTTTAATTTGGCATGTAATTTTTTGAGTTTTCTATATGCAATATGAACTTTCTCAAAAACATCATATAACTTATCATAAGATAAGTCACATACCTCCTCTTGATCCAAGCGATCAAGTATGTCTTCCATTAAGCACAAGTTTGTGACTTTCTCTTATATTTTTGTTTATGAGGGGTTCTAAGCTGATTCAGCCCAAAAAGCTCTCTATAGTCTTTTCTTTTCCTTCCTAACATTTATTTTCTCCTCAATTTTCTCCTTACCAGGATTAGCTTTTAGATTTGGGCAATCAAATTTAACATTTCTAGGCTTCATGCATTCATAACAAATTACGTTATTAAAAACTTTAATATTATTGTGGAACTTACCCTTATTTAACTGCTGACATCTCCATTATTTTCTTCTTAGGAAACTTTTGAATTGCCTCATCATGAGTGCAATATCTTCATCATCCTCAGGCTTTGAATGATCACTTTTAAGGTCATCCACTTTTAATACAATATTTTTCTCCTTCCACTTGTCACCTTCATTAATCTCTCTTTGAGTCACTCCTTACTAGTAAGCAATTAGTGATACAAGGAGATTGTCAATAGAATAAACAATTAGGTCTTTTGATTTAGTTATGAAATTATCTTTGCATCATAAGCAGTTTATAAACAACATAGGACTTTATTAAAATTTTCAGAATTCATTAGTTCCCTACCTATGGCATGCAACAAGGTAATTATCTGTATAAAATGTGTATACATGTTAGTGATTGATTCATTCTATTTCTTAAAAAAAGTTCATAGTCATATAATAGAATGTTCAATCTGGATTGTTCCACTTCATTAGTTCCTTCATACGTTATACAAAGTCTATCCCAAATTACTTTCCAATTTTATAGGTTAAAATATGTATATAATCCTCAGATTTTAGGGCTTAGAAAAAACTGTTTAAATATTTTGCATTTAACTGAGCTAGTTATTTTTCCTTTACTGTCCAATCAGTAAATGATGTTTTAGTCCTAATGTCATTAATAATTCTAGTTCGTCTAGAGTAACCTTCCGATACTAAAATCCATATGTGATAGTCAAGTGATTACAGAAGAGTAGAAATACAAGTTTTCCAAAATTTGAAAGGAATGTTATCAAATAGCGGTGGTCTAGTGTTTAAATATCCATCATGAGTGTTATAATTTTCAAAAGTAGCCATGATCATTTTTGAAAGAGCTTTCTAAATATTAATTTTTGAAACAAGCTCTGATACCACTTGAAAGTTTAAGTAGGTTGTTAGACCTAATAGAACTGTCCCAAGGCTAACCAAGAAAAGGGGGGTGAATTGGTTATTTAAAAATTCTCTTGGAAATTTAGAAAACTGATTTAAGATATTTGACACAATAATAAATTTTCTTAAAATATTTTTCAACCACTAGAGTTAAATGTGCTAAAAATAAAAATGCAGTAAAAATAAAGGAAGAGAATAACACAAAATTTTATAATGGTTCGGTCCAAATAGACCTACATCCACTCCCTGAAGACTCCTTCAAGTATTGCACTAAATAAAAGCGAATCTTCTTTTGGTCCCATAGCAAGATCGAGAAACCCTTATAAAACCTCTCTTCCACCAACCCAATGTGGCAGAGTACCAATGTCATTTCTCACCCTCCTAGTGATGGTAGTGTATCAACATTTTTTCTCACTCTCTTGATGATGGTAGAGAACAAGCATCCTTTTTAACCGTCTAGGTGACAGTAGAATACAATGATCTTCTTTCAAAATATTTTCTCTAGAGCCTTCAAGGAAGTAGCGAGAAACTTGAAGAACAAATAAGAGATCCTTACATTTGAGTAACCTTGTGAGTCCCCTCATAATTTTCTCTCAAAAGATCTCTCAATCCTCACTCCTAAAATCACTCTCCCAAATGCTCTCCTTATCCACTCTATAAAGAAATTCACTTCAAGATTCACAAAATAATAGAGTGCCAAATTTTAGGCCCCTTATATATGAAAGACAAGAAAAAATATCCATATAACTAAAATTTCAAGTTGAACATACTTAGATCATATAGTGTAATCGCACTTCGTCTGTATGAACTGTTTAAAAATCTATGTATTATCATGTAAAATTTAAATTTCATTCTCTGTTAGTCGTATGTACGAACTGACATTATACTATATGAATAGTTCAAAACTAAACAAGTTCATCCAATATAATTTATGATCCCAATTCATAGACTGTGAATCGTGTATATGAATATTACATTATACAGTATGAATTATTTAAACAAATTACGCTTTGTTTGGTATAAACATAGATGACCCCAATTCGTACTCTATGAAATGTCTATACGGACCTAAAATTTTATATTACGATCAATTCAAAAACTAAAGAGATTATTTGGGACAAACTGATATGAACCTATTTCATAATTTGGGAGTCATTTGTATGAACCCCACTTTGTACAGTACGATCAATTAAAAAAATATTGAGTTTGTTTGAGAAAAATTGGTATGTACCCATTATGTACTCTTTGATTCATTTGTATAAATACATTATCATATAGTACGAACAATACAAAAAAAAATTCCAGGGCATGATTTACTTAACCTCATTTTGGAGGAACTACCATGACAAACCTTCCAATATGATTTAAATAGTACAGTATGATTAAAAACTTTTTTTGACTCACTCCCCTAGTGTATGTACATGATTACTCAATTACAATCACACTCTCTCAGACTTAAGAAAAATAAAAAATTTGTAGACTTTATTCACAAGAAACCCTAATTTAATTTGTCTTTAAGTCTTTGACTGTCTAGAGTATGATTTCTCTGAAATATTTGTATACATAAATACAATATATCAAATATATGTTAAGAGAAATAGTAATTATAATAATAATATTTTAGTATCATCAAAAATCACATTACATAAAGCTTAATCTTAAAATCTAAGTTGCAAAACAATTTTGTTTTAATTGATCCAATTAAACTGTATAGGATGATTGAACCCAATTATAGTGTATAATATAATCTTTGCATGGGATGATATTTTATCATCTCAAATTATACAAGATTATAATCCAACTTGTATGAACTAATCATACTAGACGATGCTCAAATCATATTGGATGATCAACTCAAGTTATTGAACTTATCATACATCACCTTATTTTTCATATAGTATAAATAGGATGATTTGAACTCATTATAAATTTATGATTCTAGATCTTAATGTATGATCACAGTAACAAAATTTGAATTTTAGGGTTTTTTGTGACACCTTGTATTTAATCTCTCTAATTAAACTTATTTAAAGTCTTTGGCTGATGAGTGTTTTCGATAAAGAGCATGGAGAAGGGATCTAGGAGTGCTTGGGGGAAAAAGAAAGGGAGAGCTTGTATGTGAGGGATAAATAGTGTGAGGGGTTCACATGGTTGCTCCAAGCTAATGTATTTCCTTCTTTCCTCTAGGTGTCTGTCAATGTTTATTGGGTGGCTCTAGGAAGAAGTTTTTCAGCTCAAAGACCACCAAGGTTCTTTGCCTATCACTAGGAGGGAGAAAAAGGATGTTGTGGTTCTCTTCCTTCACCAATAGGGTAAAAAAGGATGTCATGGTTCTCTGCCTTAATCAAAATGGTTAAAAAGGATGTTATGATTCTTTGCCTTCACCAGGAAGGTAAAATATCAGGTCGTGTTTCTCTATCTTCACTAGGAGGTCTATTGCAACTTAGAATTCAAGATTGAGTTTTATGTAATGTGTTTTTTTTTTATGATAACTAATTATTATTGTTATGATTACTATTTTTTCCTAACATATTTTGGATATATTTTTTTTTGTTTTTTGTGTACTAATATTTCAGGAAAATCATACTCCATACCTCTGCAAACTTCAAGACAGAGTAGAGTAGGATCTCATATAATGAAATCAATAATTTTTATTTTCTTGTCAAGAGAGTATGATTGTAATTGGCTAACTGTGTACATATACAAAGGGGGAGAGAGTTAAAATTGAAATTAAAATTTTTGTTAACCCTTTTTGTACTGTACGATGTCAGTTCATACATATGATTGATAGTGTACGAGATTAGCTTTGTTCCATATCATCTAGATGAATATTAACTATTTGTATAGATGATCTAAATATCATACAAACGACTAACAGTGTATGAGATAAGCTTCATACTAGATTATCTATAATAAATTTAACTATTTATACAAATGATCTCAATATCGTACAGAGTACTAATAGGGTATAAGATAAGCTTCATACCATATCATCCAGATGAATTTTAAATTTTCATACAGACGATCTCAATATCGTACAGATGACTGATAGTGTATGAAATAAACTTCATACCAAATCATCCATAAAAATTGTAACTGTTCGTATAGAGGATCTATAACTCATTTAGACGACTAATAGTGTACAAAATGGTGTTCGTACCAAATCGTCCCATGATTTTGAATTATTCGTACAAACGATTAACAATCGTACTGTATAATCTGACTCATTTTTACGTTGAAAAATTCAATTTATGGATGTTTTTTTTTATGTTTTCTATATAATAAGTCCTAGAAACTAACTTATTATCTGTTTGCTGCAAACTTCTCTTAAGAGTGAAAAGGAGAGTGATTTGGGAGAGTGCTTGGGAGTGGAGAGTGAGAGATCTTGTAAGAGGAAATTGTGAGGGATTCACAAGGTTGCCCAAAGATGAGGATTATTGTAGATCTGGATCCAAGTACTATGATTTTTATAATAATAAACATTATTATTTCTTGACTACTTCTATCCATGCATATCTTCTTATGTGCCCAGCTCACTAACCTTTTAGGTCCATAAGTTTGCTTGGAATGTCAATTAGATCAAGATTATGTAAACTAGAATTAAGTTTGTCTATAATTATTTCAATGCATTTTTTTCCTTTTATTTAGTCAAATGTATATTGATGGATCCTAAAGCTAAGTAACCTTGTACACACACACTTAGGGGGAGAAATTTAGTGAGTTAAGAGTTATTCTATTTTTGATAACATCATACAATATCATTTCCAATTGTCCTGGATGATTAGTTAAAAATAGAAATCCTAATTAGGGCATATGGTTCATGTAAACTTGCTTAAGCAAACTGTCCTAGATGTTACTCCAATCATCCTGGACGATATATATTGGATGACTATGGCACCCCAAGAGGGGGGAGGGGGGTAAATTAGGGTTTTTAAAATTTTTATCGTGGTTCGGCCCATATTCCAATCTGACCTATGTCCATACTAGCCAACTCTCGGGCTAGAATTCACAAATCTGATGCAAATCTCACTTCTTTAAAGTAAATAAGTTTTTTACAATCTAAGTAATCTGCTATACAGGTGAGTACAACCCAATCTAATTACAATAAAAGCTTCATTAAGCCAAATGGCTTAGATCAAAAAAATGAAAAATACAATTTGATATAATAAATACAAGCTCAAATTATCTTGCAATAAAATGTCCACAATAGTTGAGATGATCCTACAAATTAATTTTAATCACCTAACTACTTACAAATGGAATATTAAATTTGTTCACTTTAAGATAGATTCATATTTTATTTAAAATAAGAATAATATTTTGTTAATACTTGAATATTAATATTATAATATGATGTAATTTATATTAAAATAATCATAAATTAATAAATAGATGTGAAACAAGTCAATTTAAAATAAATACATAATAAAAGTTTTATCATATAAGCTTATTACCTTTAATTTTCCTATTTATATAATTTTCCATATTTGATAATAATTATGTAATCAATGAAGGTTATAAAATTTATTTAATAAAGAAATCTTATATATTTCTATATCAAGATTAATATATAATTAATAGGTATTTAGATTGTGAGCAAATTAAATCATGCAAGTAAATATTAATAGATCACTAACATACTCCTGCGATAATAGAAAGTTTTTCAAGTTGTCCATTTTGGTCTATTTTAATCTCAACATTTGATTGAACTTGAGTTGTGCATTGTAAATCCCATAAGTAATTACTATGCACATCATTACACCTGAAATACTTAGCACATAAGTTAGAACATCCAAGCATATATTTGTTATCATCAAAATGTCTAAAAGGTATGAGGTTGATAATATCAACAATATGTTCAAATCATAGATACTCAACTGCCAAAATCATTTAGGCGAGATTTTATTTTTAGAATTTTGTTCTAATCATATCGGATGATCCTATATCATCCTGGATGATTCATTATAATCATGCCTAAATTAGTCAAGTGATTAAAAAAAGTAATTAAGGTTAGATTGATCGATCATATCATCCTAGACGATCAGTAAGAAAAATAATAGCCTTCTCCTGAATCTCAGGGATTTTTGAACTATCTGCTAGATGATTAGTTATATTTCTCCATCATTCAGATGTATCTCCTAGACGTCATGAACTATCTGCTAGATAATAATCACTAATTTTGAACTTATCGTACATGACAATCCAAAAATTATCCTAGATGATCAGTTCTATTTCTTCATCATCCAGATGTATATTCTGGATGTCCTGAACTATCTGCTGGATGATTATGTATAATTTTAAACTAATCGTACAAGATGATGTACCCATTATCCTGGACGATCAGAACAAATAATTTATTCTAATCATACAATATACCCAGATTATCTTATTTAAAAGGGCTGAAATATACTGATCGTATAGGATGATCTGTCGACCATCCTGGACAATCTGTTAATCATCCTGGATGATCTTTGATGGCAAGATAGGGAATTTTTTTAGGCCTTCTTTATAAGATCTGTTAATTGTTAATGAGAGGATATTTTGTTGTTTTCCTAATCTAAGAGATCTTAGAGCGGGAGAGGGAGAGCTTGGGAGAGAGAAAGAGAGAGGATCTTGTGAGGGGGAGTTTGTGAGATGTTCATAAAGGTTGCTCCAAGCAAGGATTTAAGTCATCTTTTCCAATTACTATCCTTAGTTCCTTGGAGGCTCTAGGGAGGTTTTCATCAACACTAGATCAAGGTTCTCTACCTACTTCAGGAGGAAGTAAAAGGAGTTGGGGTTCTCTGTCTGCTTTAAGAGGAAGCAAAAGGAGTCTGGGTTCTCTGCCTCACTAGAGTCGGTGAAATGAATTTTTTAAAGGCTTCTCTACTTTTTTATGAGGAGCAAGGGATTAATCATAACTTCTCAGCTCCTAAAAATGCCTCAGTTGAATGGGGTAGCTGAATAAAAGAATTGGACTATAGTAGAAGCTACTAGAACCATATTTATTGAGTATTCACTTCAAAAATTCTTTTGGGTTGAAGAGGTGAACACAGCTTATTATCTGTTGAATAGGGTGAATGTTATATTCAAACTGAATAAGATGCCCTATAAGATCATTAAGGGTAGGACACCTAATCTTTCTCACCTCTACGTCTTTGGTTTTAAGGTTTTCATTCTAAATAATGGGAATTCACTTTTAGGAAAATTTGACCCAAAATCAGATGAAAGAGTGTTCTTAGGCTATTCAAGTGTAGGGAAATCCTTTAGAGTATTTAATAAGAGGACATTGGTACTGGAGGAGACTACTAATGTAGCGTTTAATGAATCTAATTTTGAGAAATCTAGAGTTGAGGAGGAAGATTAAGTAGGTTAGATTACCCAAGGAGTAGAAACTATAAATCTGGAGGAAAGGATAGAATCTCAAAATACGGATGAAGTAGGTAAGATTATTCGAGTAAAAAATATAATACTGGAGGAAAGGGTAGAACCTTGAATCACTTTGCCTAGAGATTGGAGATATTCTTCAAGTCATCATAAAGAAACTATCTTAGGAGACCCTTCTAAAGGTGTTAGAACTAGGAATGGACTTAGAAAAGAAGTTAACTACTCTTCCTTCATCTCAATGACTAAAGCCACCAATATCAATCAAGCCAGTTCTCTGTCAACACTAGGATGGTGTGAAAGGATGACAGTTTTCTATCAACACCAAGAGGGTGTGAAAGGATGATGGTTCTCTGATGAAATTAGAAGGGCGTGAAAGGATGACAGTTCCCTACCGATACCAAGAGGGTGTGAAAGGATGATAGTTCTGTGCTAACACTAGGAGGGTGTGAAATGATGATGATACTCTACTGCATTGGTGATTAGTGGAAGAGAAGTTATTGTAAGGGCTTCTTCTCCTTGTTGTGGGAGAAAAAGGAGAGTCACTTTGGTATAGTGCAGTACCTGAAGAGAGAGTCTTCATGGAGTGAACTTTGGTTTCTACACCTCCTCCTTTATAGATGATGTAGTGGGGCACATATAGTAGCATGATCTAACATCCTCTAATAAAGTGGATGGGTCATAACCGTCAACTAGGTGCCTGTGGCCTATTGCTTTTGATTACTCATTTATGGCTTGATTGATATTTTCTTTGTAGTAGAAAAAGGGCATGATGGATATCACGCTATTGTTCTCATAACCTACCTCCTTTGAGTAACATGAATATGGTGGAAATGACTTCCACCAAAGTGGGGGTATGTGCAAGGAGTAACGAGCTATCCATTAGCCTTAGATTTGAATTTCTTTAAAGCCTTTGACTCAATAATCTTTTATCCTTAATGATATTATTTTTTAATTTAAGCAGGTAGTTCTTCTACTGGTTCTTGCTGGCGAAGGGGGTGCTAGAACATGACCCAATATAGTACATAGATGGTCTCTCATCCATTATTAATAGTTTTTAATTCTTATCTTCCTGAGTAGAGGGTATGATGGGCAAGGGGCGACAATGACCTCCATTTTGGAGATAGGGGAGTCAGCTCCTAGCCCTAAAGTAATCTCAACTAAGAGGATAACAAATTTTGTACCAACAGATAGATCCATGATTCTTTCCCTAGTAACTAACAACTTAAGTTTTGAAATCCCAACCTGAACTGAATTGAGCTTCCATAGGTAGTTTCTTCTAAAGTTACACTATTGTACATTGAAGATAAGTTTCCTAGCCATTTGAGTTTGTTTGATTTTTTTTTAAATTAAGAAAAGATGAATTAAATTAGTTGATTTTGAAATAGAATTTAAATTTTCTACTTGATTGGTTTTCTTTAAATTTTAAAACTTGACATGTAGACTTAAGGAGCATTCTTCTCATGTAGAGAAAACTTTTTCTCTAGTAATTGGCAAAGTAAATGCTGTTGACAACGGTTCGACAATGAAGACCCCTCATTCTTTTAGTGGATTCTCTCTTTTTAAAAGGCCAAATGACATTGAAGCCTCATGTTCCTCAAAGATGAAGATTTATTTGAATAGGTTCAAAACTTTAATTATTAAATCCAAAGTATTTTTGGGTGAAGGGGATAATAATTTGTCTAAGAATGATTTTTTAGATAAGTTGGATTGCGGAGTTGCTACAACCATTTGTTTAAATGACAATGAAGAAAATAGAGAAAAAAGATTATGCATCTAGATTTGTTGTTGTTAAGGATAGAAATGTGGATATCCCTCATATTAAACCATGGTCAAAATTCCTTAATAATAAAGTAAATATTCCTAAAAGGGAATCATTTCTTTTAGAAGATGGGATGACTGTTAAGTTACATGAACCTAGTGTAGCTATTAATACAGTCAAACTTCAATTTTTAATTATAGTTAAAGCATTTGGTAAAGACATTCTTGTTCAGGTGATTTCCGAAGAATTATATCGGCAATGGTTGAAATTTAAGAAGTTCTATCTCATAATTCTTAGTTTAGGATGCGTTATCTCTAATTTCATATTCTAGATCATGAGAACAAATGACATTTCTCCCTAAGGGAAGAAAATATCACCGCTTATCAATTATTCGAACATGAAGATAATATTTTTTTTGAGTGATCAAGCTTGAGTTATTTAGACTGAGAAACTCTCATTTTTTTATAGAGTGAGAAACTCCAATTTTTCAATTTTTATTTGTCCATTTTTTTGGGTGGAATCTTCTCTATGGCGCATGAAGCTACAATAGCCCCGTCGAGTCGCTAGCTCCTGCTATTATGGTTTTGACTGGTTCTCATGCAAGAGATGGATTAAGCATCACTCGTAAGATGCTGGGATCATCTCAAAAAATGGATTTACTAAGGAGGTTCCATTGGTGATTAAGGAGCATTCTTCTCATGTAGAGAAAAATTTTTCTCCAGTATTGGCAAAGGAAAAGTCATTGACAATGGTTTTACAAGGAAGTCCCCTCATTCTTCTAGTATATTCTCTCTTTTAAAAAGGTTGAACAACTTTTAAGCGTCATCTTCCTCAGAGAAGAAGATTTATGTGAGTAGGTTTGGAAATTTAAATAATAAATCTGAAGTATTGTTGGGTGAAGGGGATAATAATTTGTCAAAGAATGAGTTTTTGGATATGGTGGATTATGGAATTGCCTTAGCTGATTGTTTAAATGCCAATGAGGAAAATAATGATACAAATTTTGCATTAGGATCTTTTGATGTTAATGATGGAAATGTGGATATTCTTCCTATTAAACCATGGTCAAATGCCCTAATATTAAAGTAAATATTCTTGAAGGGGAATCATTTCTTTCAGAAGATGGGATGGCTAATAAATTACATGAACCTAGTGTAGTTGTTAACACGGTCAAACTCAAATTTTTAATTGTAGTTAAAGTATTTGGTAAAGACATTCTAGTGTAGGTGATTGTCGAAGAATTACGTCGACAATGGTTGCAATTTGGGAAGTTCCATATCATAATTCTTGGCCTAGGATGGGTTCTATGCTATTTTTATTCATCAGAAGCTTTGGATTATGTATTGTCAGGAGGGCCTTGGTATGTTAATGGACACATAGTTGGACTTGATAAGTGGACTCCTAATTTCTCACCTTCATCACTGAAAGGATTGTCTTCTCCAATATGGGTAAGAATGCCTCATTTTCCCTAACAATGTTGGGATGAAATAAATGACACAAGAATTGCGCCTTTAGTAGGAAAACCATTTTTAATTGATGGTAATATGTTTCAACAGGGAAGGAGAGAATATGAAAGAATTTTTGTTCGTGCAATGTTGACAAATAACTCCCATTGGGCATTTGGGTGGAAGGATTGGTTGAAACAATTTTTCAAAAATTGGAGCATGAAAAAATTTCTAAATTTTATTTTAAATGTGGAAAAATTGGGCATTTGGTAAATGAGTGTAATCTAAACAAGTCGATTACTAATGATGATGTTAAAATCAATTCAATGTCTGAAGATTATAGTAGTGATAAATCTCATTCGGCTGCTAAGGAATTGGCTCTTCTTTTGGTTTTGGGTGCATGTTAATTATGGGAGGAAGAAGAAGTTTGTTACTTCTAATTTTAGAGGAAGTTAGAGGAATTTAATGCAGAAGGTAGAGAACTTAGGAATCTTTTTACTCCCTCTGAGAGTAGGAAGAGAACCTATATCTAATGTTGAAGATGATCTCCCTAGAGCCACCAAGAAACCAATGGAACAACTCAAAGAACACAACAAACACCTTGCTTGGTGCAACCTCTATTATTCCCTCACAAACTCCCCCTCACAAGGATCTTTCTCTCTCTCTCTCTCTCTCTCTCTCTCTCTCTCTCAAGCTCTCCCTCTTCCTTCTCTAAGCTCTCTCTTGGATCAACTCCACAACAAAAGATTAACTCAAGGGTTAATACAATTACTTAAATAGAGAGCCTCTAAAGAAGCCTTAATTTTCAATTCCATGCAAAAGATCAACCAGAATGTCCGACATATTGTCTTATATGATTAATACAAAATAGCTCTATCAGGCAAGATGATCACCTTTGCTTTATACGATAAGTACAAGTATTTGTATATATCATCCAATATGATCTTTTGATCATCTGGGATGATTAGTTCAACATACCATATTGATCATCCAATATGATATTGGATGACGGGTGGCGATCTCTATATCATCCTGAAAACATCTTGAGACATCTAGGGAAATCCTCCTAAATGATTAGAGTAAAGTTATGGTTTTTCATCTTGCATGATACGGGATTGTCCTATGAAATATACTAAATCATCCGGTATGATCCATATGGATTGTCCTATATAATTTGATTAAACAATTTAACTATAATCACTCTCCTAATCATCAGATCAATTTAGGTATAATTATAATAAATCATCTAGGATGATCAATATCATCTTATATGATTAGAACAAAAATTAAAAATTAAAACATTACCTAAATTATAATTGGTGCTTATTTTCATCATTTAAGTTGATTATCCTAGATGATATGGATCGTACAGTATGATTAGTTTAATCACTTCTAATTAGTTAGATGGCCTAATTAGGGTTTTTATTTTTAATGGATCATTTAGGATTATATTAAATCGTCCTATATGATTTGGTTCCAAAATAAAAAAAAATCTCTAACTCACCAAATTTCTCCCTCCTAGTGTGTGTGCAAGGTTACTTAGCTTGGGATCCACCATATTCAAGATTTGACCCAAGAAAGGTAAAAAATACATTGATATGAAATTACAAGGAGACTCAACCCTAATCTACCTGATCTTGAACTGATTTGCATTACAAGTGATCTTTGTGAACCTAAAAGGTTAGTATGCAAGGAAAATAAAATAGATATTCAAAAATAGTAGCGGTGAGAAAAAATAATATTTGTCATATTCAAAATCAAAGTATTTGGATCTAGATTTGCCACAATCTATCCCTTTTTTGATGATGGCAATCATTGTTGTTAAAAATTTTAGATCAAGCAAATTTGTTTTTTTTTTTAATTAAAGAATGAAAGAACAAAAAATAAGACATAAAATTAACAATAGTAAAATAAGGTAGATTCCATTAAAGAAAAAAAGTAAACAAACCAACAACTATCCCCTTTTGACATCATAAAAAGAGGGAACAAGAAAAACATCACATGAAACAAAATACATAAAAGAGAATCAGTACAAAATCAGAACCAAACACTGCTGAAAGAATCAGTGTATGGAAGAAAATTGCTCCCCAAACTAGGCCATGCCCTAGTCATACTGCTACTACTGTTGGGCTACGTATACCTCAAATTGAGTTATGTCCTGATCATGTTGTAGCTACTGCTTGGTGACATATGACTCAAATCTAACTTCTCTTTGTAGAATATTTGAACGAGCTTATCGATCTAGGAGTGCTAGAGGATAGGGTTAGGGGCTAGAATATGTCCTTCCTTTTCTGCCATAACCTCATCATGCACAGGGTGACGAAAAGTACTGTGAAGAAGGAACTATTTGAATAAAAAATTGAGAGGTGATCATGTGGGCTTGGATACTGAAGATTGTACTTGGATTCAAGGAGATAGGCAATGATATGTCCTAAGGCCGGATTTGGCTTTCTTTTATGCCTTGGATCCCTAATGTTGGTTAGATTTTCAATGTAACCAATTATAAGATCAGTAACATTAAAGTCTGTATGAGTTATTATGTAGAAGGTTGTGAATGACAGGATGAGGGTGATATGGATCTGATCCCCAACTTTAAGAATAATGGAAGTGCGAAGGATATGCTGGTTGGTTTTAGCCTTTTTCACTAAGGAACTAGTTGTAGAGTTATAAATATGGTTATTACTTTCTCGAAGAAGGGTATTTACAGGGCTCCAATTAAACTTAGGGTCTAAGGCTAAAAAATGAAATTTATTGACAGTGGTGGAAAGGTGGAGAAATTCATAGAAGTCCTGGTATGTTATTTTGATAGGGTGTCGATTAACATAAGATTGTAATGAAGTATAATTAGAATTCAAATGAAGACTGGCAAAAAATTTGAACAAATTTTTATAATGGAAGGGGAAAGTAAGTGCAAGCATGAATCCAAGAGTAGTGTAGGGAAAAGGTCTAGTATTTAAAAATTCAACACAACCTGATTAAAAACCTTTAAGGAATTAATCCCTATAGACTTGTAGCAAGTATAAGCATCATCATCAGTTATTTCAATAGAACAAGAATTGACAGTACTCCTAGAAGAATTGTTAGTGAGGCACAAGAGTATTTACCACTCCGCATAGTTAGAGAATGAAAGATCGAATGAGGGAGAAGTGAATTGAAGAGTTTGGTATGAAAGAAAACTTTAATTTGGCCTGGTTTATATAGAGTTGGGCATATCATCTTGGACCATCATAAGATTGTCGAGGGCGATCAGGCATAATAATGTCTTCTAGATGATTAGTTAAAAAAGGTTGGCTATATCATCTAGGAAGATCATATATCGTACTAAATGATTAGATACATGACGATCATTCTGAGGAGTCATCATGTATGATCATTGAATAAAGTGATCGTCCACAATGAACATGTGGATTGTCCTAGACGATGCCCAATAATGGACTGGCCTAACAACATTCAAATTATCTAACTTCCTATGTCACATGAATCATCGAGTACACTGGAGAAATTGTATGGGATGATCACCAATTGGTTCATATCAGCTATTAGATGTATTACGATCGAAGAGATGTATTACGATCGAAGAGATGTATTTTTCATTCAGATCGTATAGGATGATATGGGATATCATGGACGATGTGAATAAAAAAAAATCAAAATATGGTAAGTGATAATCAGGAGTTCATCAAGACAAAAATAAAATAAAAATAAATAATAAATAAAACACAGATAAAAAAAACCAAACATAAATCAAAATCAAAAACATAAATTTATTTAAATCTATCAACATAAGAAAATGATAAATTCACTTGTGATTGGATTAAAATTAAGTAAGAAATGAATTAATAATGCAAAAATCTAAAATAGGTAGAACAACCGATCTTGTTAACCCCAGCTTGGAATTCTTACAGGGTATAAAAAAAAAAAAAAAAGTTACAAAGGCTAATGGTTTTGTAAAGATATCAGCAAGTTGGTTTTCAGTTGTTACATGGTGTAGCTCTATGTCTCCTTTAGTAATATGGTCCCTAATGAAGTGATGTATTATGTCAATGTGTTTGGTCTTGGAGTATTAGTTTGGGTTCTTTGAAATGCAGATTGCACTAGTGTTATCATAGAGAGTTAAGATTGTGCTTAGAGATACACATAATTCTAAAACTTATTACTTTAACCAGAGAAATTGGGCCATATAACTTCCTAAGATAATGTACTAAACTTTAATAGTGGACAAGGCAGCTAAGTTCTATTTTCAACTGGACCCGAAAATTAAGGACTATCCTATAAATTTAAAAGTTCCATAAGTGCTTTTTCTATCAACTTGGCATCCCATTAAATCAGAATTAGAATATCCTATGATTTCAAAGGAGCTGTTATGCTTGGGATACCATATTCCCAAGTTAGAGGTTCATAAGAGATACCTAAGAATTCTTTTAACAACAGTCAAGTGGGACTCTTTTGGATCAGTCCAAAATATGGCACAGATATAAACACTAAACATAATATAAGGTCTGCTAGCAATCAAGTAAAGAAGTGATCCAATTATCCCTCTGTATTTCTTTTGATCAACAAAATTTTTATTTGAATATTGTCTAACTAAATAGTGGAACCCCGGAGTGTTATTCGCTTAGATTTATCTATTTCATATTTCTTAAGGATGTCCTTAATGTATTTTGATTGACTATGGAAAGTCCCATCATCCTTATGCCTTATGTTAAACCCCAAGAAGTAAGTCAATTCTGCCATCATACTCATTTCAAACTCCTTACTCATTATATTTATGAATTCATCACATAGATTTTTATCAGAAGATTCAAATAGGAATGTCTATGCTCAACATAAATTTAAACAATCAGTAATTCATCTCCTACCTTTTTCAAAAATAAGACAATGTCTATGCTCCCCTTAATAAAAGATCTATCAAGCAGGAATGTGCTAAGCCTTTCGTACCATGCCATGTGAGCTTGTTTAAGTCAATATAATACTTTTTTTTATTTGAATACATGATTGGGAAATTGTGAATTTTCAAAGACTCGAGTTATTCAACGTGCACATCTTCCTTTACCACCCCATTCAGAAAGGCACTCTTAATATTCATTTGATATAGTTTGAATTCCTTTAAATATGCAAAGGCAAGTAGCACTTTAATAGCTCCCAATCTAGGTACAGGGTCAAAAATCTCTTCAAAATCAATCCCTTCTATTTGACTATACCCCTTTGCCACCAATCTTACCTTATTTCTCACAACTGCACCAAAATCATTCATTTTATTTTTGAAAACCCATTTTGTTCCAACAACACTCTAGTCCTTAGGTCTTCCAACTAGCTCCCAAACATCATTCCTTATAAATTAATTAATTATTCTTGCATGGCTAAGATCCATAATTTATCACATAAGGCTTGATTTAGGTTGGTGAGTTCAATCATTGAAATGAAAATTAAGTCATATTTCTAAGTCCATGCCTAGTTCTAACAGCTTTAGATGGGTTTCCTAATATTAGTTCTTTTGGATGACTTGAAGAATATCTCCATTCTCTAGGCAGTGTTTTTAGACTCTTTTCTTTCCTCTAGATATACAGATTTCAATCCTTAGGTAACTTCTACAACCTTCTCTTCCTCTACCTAAGACCCTCCAAAATTATCAAATTCATCAAACACAATATGAGTGGTCTCTTTAACTACCAGCGTTCTTTTATTAAAGGCTCTATAGGATTTCTCAACACTTGAGTAACTTAGGAACACTCCTTCATCAGATTTTGGGTTAAACTTTTCTAGTTGAGACTTCCCATTATTCAGAATGAACACTGTACATACAAAGACATGGAGGTGAGATAGGTTAAGTGTCCTACCCTTCAAAATTTTATAGGGTGTCTTATTCAGTTTAGATATAACATTCACTCTATTCAAAATATAATAGGTTGTATTCATCGCTTTTGCCCAAAAGTATTTTGGAATTGAGTATTCAGCTAACATGGCTCTAGCAACTTCTACCAGAGTTCTATTCTTCCTTTCAGCTATCCCATTTTATAGAGGGGTTCTAGGAGATGAGAAGTTGTGGTCTATCAATTACTCCTTATAAAAAGATTCAAATATTTCATTCTCAAATTCTCCATTGTGATCACTATGAATGGTTAAAATTTTAGAACCTAGCTTCCTCTAAATATAAGTAGAAAAAGACTTAAACTCCTAGAATGATTCACTTTTATGAGGTAGGAATCTAACCCAAGTAAACCTTGAATAATCATCAATAATCACATACCTAAGGACTTTCCTCCTAAGCTTATAGTGCTGACGGGTCCAAAGTGATCAATGTGTAGGACTTCTAAGGGTTTGCTAGTGGAAATGTATTTAATTAAGGGGAAGAAGGATTTGGCGTGCTTTCTTAACTAACATGCATCACACAGGTGATCCTTAGTGAACTCTAGTTTTGGTATCCCTCTTACTAAGACTTTTTGGGTGATCTTTCTAAGGCTTTTCATACTAGCATGACACAACCTCATATTCCACAACCAAGATTCATCAGTAATAGTTTTTATGTATAGAGTAGTTTCAAATTTAATGTAATTTAAATCAAGCATATAAACATTGTTGATTCTTTTTCTTCACAAAATAATGTTCTTATTCAAGCTTATTATGCAACTGGTAAATAGAAATTTTATGCTGAAGCCTTTATCATAGAGCCGACTGATGCTAAACAAGTTATGTTTCAAGCCATCAACTATTAAAATATTTTTAATGATTAAATTTTTACAGTTGCAAATTATACCTGATCCTACCACTCTTATGGTGGTGTTATCTCCAAGTGTTACCTTGCCTCTAGCCCTGGCCTCTAGTGAAATGAATTAATTTTTATCTTTAGTAATATTTCTTAAACATTTTCTATCCAGGTAGCAGATGCTCTCATGAGGCCTTTTATGAGAGTACCCCTACAAAATTATCATATGTTATATTTGGGAACCCAAACAGGTTTGGATCCTATCTTATGGAAAGAAGAGTGAAATGCATTCATGCTATGATGTTAGTTTTGAACTTTAGGTCTTCACACTAAATGTGTTCTAAAGTGAACGATGCATGTGTGGGAGATATGTCCAACCATGCCACAAAAAAAACATCTAACACCAGAAAAAGGATTTACTAATTTACTCGAGTTATAGTGCATCTTCCTAAGTTTGAATGATATATACTGATCTGATGGATTATGAAACTCAAGCATCGTGGTGGTTTTTTATTTTCCTTAAAAGAAATTAATTTAGTATCTAAAAACTTATTTCTATTTTTAAGAATTGACGTTTTTTTTTATTTTCAAAGCATGCTCGCTACTATCTAAATCAATTGCAAGAGTATCTAAGTCCTTATATACATTTTCTAGCTCAATGTATAAAATTTTCAAGGAATTATGCTCATTTGTTAAATTAAGATTCTTTTTATTAAATTCATCAAATTCATCAAGCAATGTCATATAATTTCTATCTAAAGTGGAATGATCTTTTCTTAAGCACTCTTGCGCTTTTTGTAAAGTTAAAAAATAAGCTATAAGACTAGCATGCCGTTTCTTGGGATTCTTATACTAAGAATGAATATTTTTTAGAAACTTCATATAATTGATCATAAGTAAGCTTACATACCTCTTCTTGATGAAAGCGATCAAGATGTTCATCAGCCATTAAACACAGGTTTGTTACCTCCTCTTTAGCTTTAATTTTAGAGAAGTTTGATGTTGACTCCACTCAGAAAGCCTTTTGGATCCTTTTATTATCCTTCTTGAACTTAAGTTTTTCCTCACCCTTCTCCTCGCTTGGGTGAGCTTTCACAGTTGGGCAATCATACTTCAAATTCCTTGGCATCTTGTATTCAAAATAAATAGCATAAAAAAACCCTTTTTTGATTTCTAATGATGCTTTTACTTTTTTTTTTTTTCAAGAAGCTCTTGAATTGCCTTGTTATTAAAGCGATGTCATTATTTTTAAAACTAGAAGAATCAATGTCAGAATAAATAGCCTTTAAGGCTATAATTTTCTCCTTTTTCTACTCGCCTACATCAAGCTGCCTTTGGTTCACTCCATGCTCATAAATAATTATTGATCCAAATAAGTTATCGATTGAATAAACATTCAAATTTTTAGATTCAAAAAAGGAAATAATTTTTGCATCAAAGGAAGAAGGTAAAATCTCAAAATCTTGTTAACTTTTTCATAGTTGGTTAGTTCTCTTCCTAAGGCATGCAGTAGTGTAACAATTTGTGTAAACCTAATATTAATCCTAGAAATTGATTCACTAGGTTTCATGTGAAAAAGTCCATAATCATGTAGAAGAATGTTTAGCATACATATTTTAACTTCATTTGTACCTTTATATGTTGTACATAATCTATCCCAAATTTCTTTTCCCATTGAACAAGTGGAAACATATATATTGTCTTCAGATTTTAAGGCACAGAAAAAATAGTTCAAACACTTAGCATTCAATTATGCTAAATATCTATCTTTAATAGTCCATTTAGAAAAAGGAACTCCAGTTTTTATGCTGTTAACAAGTGTAGAAGAGGTAGAATAACCTTCCTTAACTAACATCCACATGCGATAATCAATGGATTGTACAAAAGTGGACATGAGAGTATTCAAAAATTAAAAGGTATATTATCAAAAAGAGATGGTCTAGTTATTTAATAGCCTTCCGCAGTATTTATATTTCCAAAGTTAGCCATGGATCAAAATTGAAAAGTTTTTTAAAATTTATTTTATGAATCCCATGCTGATACCACTTAAAAGTTCATGAGGTGTATTAAACCTTAAAGAACTAGCCCGAGGCTAACTAAGAGGGGGGAATGGAGGTGAATTGGTAATTTTAAAAATTTTAAACAAAAAAAAATTAAAATATTTTTTAAATATTTTAAGACAACATAATAATTATTGATGCGGAAGAAATGCAAATTTCATATACTTATATAATCAGATATTTCAATCATAGAATAATTCACAAAAATATGCAGACATAAAATGCAGTAAAAAGTAATAAGAAAGAACACATTGAGTTTTATGATGGTTTGGTCAAATCTGACCTATGTCTACTCCTTGGAGACTCCCTCTCCAAGTATTGCACTAAACTGAAGTGACTCTCCTTTTGCTCTCACAGCAAGGCGGAGAGGCCCTTACAAAATATTTCCACCAATATGGTGAGGTAGAGAACCTTAAATTCTTTTACTCACTCATGGAGTTGGAAGAGAACTCGACAATCCTTTTACTCCCTCCTGGAGTAGGTAGAGAACCTTGATCTAATGCTGAAGATGATCTCCTCTGAGCCACCAAGGAACCAATGGAGCAACACAAAGAAGATAACGAACACCTTACTTGGAGAAACCATTGTGATTCCCTAATAAACTCCCCCTCACAAGGATCTCTCTCTCTCTATCAATCTCTCCTTCTTTCTTTTCTAAGCTCCCTCTTGGATCAACTCCACAACAAAAGATTAATCCAAGGGTTAATATAATTGCTTAAATAGAGAGCCTCCAAAAGAAGCATTAATTTTAAATTATACAAAATTGACTGTCTAGGATGAGTGAAAAATCACTTATTTTCTTAGTACAAAATAGCCCTATTAACCAGGACAATCACCTTTTCTCTATACAATCAATAAGTATTTTTACATATCGTCTAATACAATCTTTCAAACATCTAGGATGATTAGTTCAACATACCACATTGATCATCAAGTATGACATTAGATGATGAGTGGTGATCTCTGTATCATCCCAAAAAAGTCTCAGGATGTCCAGGATGATCCTCTTGGGTGATTAGAGTAAAGTTATATTATTTTAACTTGGACAATAGGGGATCATCCTAGTATAATCCATATGAATCATCCTCTATGATTTGATTGAATAATTTAACCATAATTACTCTCTTAATAATCAGATAAATTTAGGTATAATTATTAAAAATCATCCAGGATGATCAATATCATCCTGTACTATTATAACAAAAATTGAAAAATAAAATGTTACCTAAATTTTGATTGGCGTCTATTTTCATCATTTAAGTTGATCATCTTGGATGATATGGATCATCCAATATGATTAGTTTAATCACTTGTAATTAGTCGGATGCCCTAGTTAGAGATTCTATTTTTTAACGGATCATCCAAGATGATCTCAAATCATTTTATACAATTTGTTCAAAAACTAAAAAAATCACTATCTCACAAAATTTCTCCCCCTGAGTGTGTGTACAAGTTTACTTAGCTTGGGGTCCACCATATGTAAAATCTAACTCAAGAAAGGTAAGAAAATAGATTGTTATGAAATTATAAGTAGACTCAATAATATGTTTAATGGTTTAAGTGGATGTAGTGAGGATAATTCTAATGTGGAAGATGTATGTAAATATGGATTGGTTTAAGGAAGAAATTTTATTGAGAAGGTTTGCCTTTCTAAATAGGATGGTAAGTTTGATGAAAAATGTCCATCTCGATCAAAATTTAAACTTCAAAAGGAACTCAAATCACTTGGACAGGCAATATCCTTACTTGTAGCAGGAAGAATGAAATTTTGAATAATAAAAGGAGTGGGGGTCCTTTCCACTTAATTTCTTAATGACCTCCACTATGTTTTGGAACTATAGAGGGGCAAAAAAAAAAAAGAAGGAAGCCTATCTATATCTTAAGGAGATTGTGAAAGATCATGAAGTCTTTTTTGTAGGACATGTTCTTTGTGGGTCCTACATTTACTTAGTGTAAAAATAAGAGCGGAGGCACTCGTACTTTGGAGAAGCTGGATAGGAGTTTATTAAATTCTATAAACTTAAATGTGATTCATCTTGCTACAATTAAGCATCTTTCTAGAGTAGCATCAGATCACTGTCTGATTGTGGTAAATGTATACAAATCAAATTTTTTCAAAAAAGAATTGTTAGATATGAAGATGTTTGGGCATCGTACGATGCCGCATTAGTTATTATTGCTAAATCAAGGAAGAATGCAATTGGAGGTTATCTAGCCCAAGTTATCAATAAAACGTTTAGAAGGTCTTTGAGAGCTTAATTTTTTTGAAGTAAAGCTAAATTAAATAAACTTTCTCTTTTGAAGGATTCCCTTAAAAAGGAGGTTTTGGAACTGCAATTGGAGGAGGCGGAAGGAGGTCTTTTGGAGGAGGAATTGATGTTGTTGAGGGCAAAGTTAAATAAACTTAATATAACTCTTGCACGAATGAACACTTGGTGGAAGTAAAGGGCTAAAGCTAAGTAGATGGAAGAAGGAGATTCTAATACAAAATTCTTCCATTCTTTTTGCTAATGCTAGGAGGAATGGGAATTGGAATAAATAAATCAACAACAAGAATGGAATTTTGATAGAAGAGCAAGTTGCAATTGAAGGTATTCTCAATTATTTCATCAAAGATAGGTAGAGGTAGAGGAATTGGGTGCTTCAGAGCTAGTTGAATCCTTTGAAAATACTTGGAGAGGATGACAATGTATTCTTTGAAAAAGTTTTTTCCAAAGAAGAGCTTCAGGTGGTGGTTGATAACTTTGGGAGTAATATATCACCAAGTATGGATGGAATTACTTTCTCTTTTATCAAAACATATTGCGAAATTAGTAATGAAGATGTGTGGAAGGCCATTAACCAATTTTTTTTGTATGGGAAACTATCTCCTACTTGGAAAGAAACTTTAATTTTCCTCATTCATAAGGTTAATTACCCTATGGTTCCTTCTATTTACCACTCTATTAGTCTTTTCTTGTTGACTTACAAATTGGTGGCCAAAATGTTGTTAATTAGAAAAAAGGGAATTCTTTATCTTATCATATTTTACTGGCTCAAGAAGTGTTCAATAAATTTAGATATTCAAATAAAAAAAAGGTTTATTTGGCTATAAAAGTTTGTATTGAACAAGCTTATGATAATATGGGATGTCCAGCATTGAGGCAAGTGTTTAAGTATTTCAATTTCCCTTTAAAATTTTTTGAACATTTATTGGAATGTATGCTAGAATCAAGATTATCTATATTAATTAATGGGAATAATTCTGATTGTATTGAGGCAAGGAGTGGTTTTAGACAAGGATTTCCCTTATCTCCATATCTCTTCATAATTTGTTCAGAATTTTTATCTAATGCTTTTGTTCAAAGGGGAGGAATGATTGGAATTAAAATTGTTGCAAGTGCACCTAAGATTCTCATTTATTATACTCAGATAATATTCTCTTTTTTTTTTAAGCTAAAACCAAGATTATGGAGAACGTAAGAGGTATTCTGTATAAATACAGCAGGTGTTGGGCCAGAAGGTGAATTCTAATAAATCTGTAATTCTTTTCAGAAAATCTATCAAAGTAAAGTGAGGAAAAGCTATTTCCCGATTGTTGAATTTTAGAATTGTTAATGAAATATACAATCATGAAGTGAAGATTTATTTAAGAAGACTTGTTGCCTCAAATTTTCAAAGTTTGATAGAAAAAGCTTTAAATAAATTGAATACTTGAGGGAGAGATTTATTTCTTGAGATAGAATGATGGTTCTTATTAAATCTTCTTTTCTTTCTCTTCCTATATTTTTGTCGATGCATTTGTTAATTCCTATGGAAATATTAAAATATTTTAATAGAATGTGCTGATGTTTCATTTGAAAAAAATAAGATGGTAATCAAGGTATTCATTATGTTGCTTAGAATTTGTTATGCAAACCAAAAGATAAGGGTGGTCACGGCCTTTACTCTGTTGTTTTGAAAGTAGGACCACTTTTTGCTAAATTTGCTTGGAATCTCATTGACTAACCAAATTCTTTACTAAATCACAATTTGATTACAAAATATGTTATAGACAATTGGAATGCTGAAGTTAAGAAGGAAAGCTCAATTACCTGAAAAATAATTCTTAATGGTGTTTCTTTTCTCCGGCCAATTGTTAGATGGAAAGTTTCAAAAGGTAATTCTATTAGTATACTTATGGATTATTGATAGGAATATTTCTAAGTGGCCTACATTTTTTTTTTTTGATCTAGAAGAAATACGATACAATCTTAATAATTTTATCTTAAATTGGTCCTGGAATGTGGCTCAACTTGAAAATTATTTTGGGAAATAGTTGGTTGAACTAATTCTGCAAGTTCTAATTGATTATGGTGTTTGTATGGATCAAGTAGAGCTAAGGGTGAAGGAAAATAGGAAGACCATTACTTCATTTGCTTAGAAGGCGTCAGTGAAATACTTGATCGAGGACGATTACTGGAGCTGGATAAAAATGTTGCAGCTGAGACCTTAGGCAGAATTCTTTTAGTGGCGTATAATTATTGATGTTGTTCCTTCTAACACTTTTTTTTTATGTATAAAAGGCAATTAGATCATGCTGGTTGTCCGAGATATTGCAGTGCGGTGGAGGACGGGAGCCATATAGCAGCTGGATGTGTTAAACTGAGCCAAGTAATAAATGTTCTAAATAAATGTGAATATCAAGTGCCAGTTTTTTCTTCTTTTGTGAGTTATATAGAAAATTTAAAAATACTTTCATATACAAATTCCTTCATTGCAATCCTATATTGTACATCATGTTTTTCCTTAAAAAAGTAGAAATAAAGTGGTACATGGTAGAATGGAGGACAACATGGTTGTTATTGCTACAAATGTTATTTCTATGGATTAAGCATCATCTAATATTAATATCTATTTAAATAATTGGGGTGTTAACTAGTAAAAGCTATCTTTTTCTTGGCACCCCCTCCACCCGAATGAATAAAGGTGAATATTCATGCTTCTCTTATAAAATCTAACAAAGTTGGTATTGGTGGAGCGTTCAGATATCATGAAGAGAGATTCTTGCTTGCTTTTGGCTTTAAATGTTTGCATTGGGATGTAGCCCAATTGGAACTAACAGCAGTTAGTGCTTTGAAGAAGGTCGTTCAAAGATGGACAATGGAAGCAAGGGGTATCATTATTGAAGGTGACAAAGTCAGTATTATGAAATTACTCCAAAATTCAATGAACAAACTGAAGGCTAATCATTTGTTGGAGGAAGATCTTTCTTTTTTAAAAGAGTTCAATCAAGTCTCATTCAATTTTACTATACGGAGTTGTAATTAAATTAGCCAATTTGTGTGCTAATTTTACTTTATTTAGTAACTTTATTTGGGATGATCTTAGTTGTGTTAGGAAAGTTTCTATTTGCATGTTTTACATTCTTGCAACTTGTATAGTTTTGATGATTCCAAATATTATTGTATTATGTGTTGTTATCTCCTAACATTTTTTGGAAGATTTATTTTTGCTCTTGTGTGTACTAATATTTCAGGAAAATCGAACTCCAGACTACGAAGACTTTAAATCAAATTCAGGATGAGATACTATGAGAATTTGAAGCTTGTATTTTTTATTTGAATTAAATTTTAGAGGGAGTGATTGTAATTGAGTGAATAAATTCACACACACTAATGGAGATCTTGAAAAAGTCTTTGTACTAATCGTACGGGACGAACATTGTTCGTACAGGACGATCAGATCAGTTATCTCCTTGTAAGAGCAATGGAATGGACAGGAACTGAATTGGAAAATTTCTCTAAGTCATGATCGTCCAGACGAAATCAATTTCGTCCCAGGCCGAGTTGCTCTCTATAAAAATTTCTTCCATATGAAGTCCTGTTTGTCCAGGACGATGGGAACCGGCTATGGCAGTTTCTGGCAACGTTCTGCAGTTTTCGGAACCAACTTTTGATATAACTGTTCGTACCGGACGAAATGTTTTTGTACGGGATGAACTTATTTCGTCCAGGATGAAATTGGTTCTTACAGATGCACAAATGGTTCGTACAGGACAGTTTTTTACACAGTTCGTACGTACAAACTCAATTTCGTACGGGACGATCCAGTGCGCAGAAA
>NW_021319682.1:13495973-13498061 GCF_001605985.2 Dendrobium catenatum | reverse complement strand
ACCAATTCACCCCCATCCATCATGGTTAGCCTAGGGCTTATTCTTTGTGGTCTCACAATCTCCTCAAACTTTCAAGTGGTATTAGAGTGGGATTCAGAAGTAAGTTTTAGAAAATTTTTGAGAAATGATCAATGGCTAACTTTGGAAATCATAAAACTACGGAAGGATATTCAATCACACGACCACTGTTATTTGAAAAAAAAATCTTTTGGATTTTTTGGAAAATTCATATGTATACTTTCTTGCAATTTATAGACTTTCACGTATGGATGTTAGTTCATGAATGATATTATATACCTTCTCATTTAATTAATGACATTAAAACTAAACTACTTTTTTCTGAATGGAGTATTGGGGATAAAAATTTAGCCCAATTAAATGCAAATTATTTAAACTATTTTTTCTATGTATTAAAATCTAAGGATTACATTCGTGTATCTTTTTTTTTTGAGAAGATGCAAAGATGCATTAAAAAGGAAATAAAACAACCTAACACAAACTAAATGATCCTTGAAGAAAAAGATCCTTATTAAAAGCAATTTTGTTATCATTAAACCTAATAGTTTGATATGAAACTCACTGTTTCCTATTTTGAAACCGTTGAGATGCAGGGGATACCAAATATTTAAAACAACCCGAAGGTTTATTAGTATCCCAGAGTTCCCATCCGGTTAAAGAATAGAATCCAGTAACGATTCCATAAATAAAAAAAGTAGGTTTAAAAAACAAAAAAGCTAAGAGAAAAAACAAGCTATAAAAAAAAAACCCAAGGAAAGTTACAAAATAGATAAGACATTCTCAAAATATCTATTAAAACCAATAATAGGTATTTTAGAAGTGTTTTCCAAAAAAAAAAACATTTGTAAAACCAAGCATAATAAAAGGAAAATTCTCCGAAAGGAATTCCCGTCTACATGTCTCTAACTGCTTTGAAATCGGGTATCATATTGAAAGCTTTTATGAAGAACCCATCGACCCGTTCTTCATCTTGTGATCAACAATCCTTCTTCTATTTTGATCCTTCATAGGTCCTATCCCTTGAAGCTCTTTGAATAGCTTGGGTTTAGAACCGAAAATCAGAGTACTCTTATTCCCTTTGAATAAAATAGTTTTATTGAATTTTAAACTGGTTGTAGAGGATGGCAAAATGGAACAGCCATCTTTAATTAAATCGTTAACAGCAAGTAATCCTAAAATATTATCAGCTTTAGAAGGAATTAAAACCGTGACTTGCTCTTCCATACCCTTCTCCATAACAACCTCCATCAAGTTAGGAACTTGAAAATTTGAATTCTCCATCAATTTAGGAGAATTAGTTGGAGGATCAGATTTTAGACCAGCTGGAATAGAATGGGTCTCAATTGCCTTAACCGCCTCCATGCTTGGTGGAATTTTAAAATTTGAATCTAAAGATCCCAAACTTTCAGCAGTATTAACAAGAGTTCCGTTAGAAATTTCTTCCTTAGACGGATTAGCAGCCATAGAAGCAGATACATCACTTGTGGTATTTGAAAATTCAAAACTTCAGCTATTTTAGGCATACACGTTGGACTAGTAACTATTGGACCAGGTGTATTATCAGCATCCAACGAACCAGATACATTAAAATCAGCATTTGTATTATGAGCTAAATCTGGTTTACTCCACAAATTTGAATTAATGCTAACAACCACTTCATCTCTACCCTTGATTCCAGCTGTATTTTCTACCAAATTTGAATCAGATTCAGGATGGGGACAATCTGGCCGGCGAACTTTCTGAAAATATGGCCGGTGAACTTTCTGAAAATCTGCACCCTGGTTTAGTTGAGAACCCCTCTTAACATTTTTAAAATTTCTATTGGATTTGAATTTGACGTGCATCCAGGGCCCGTAAGAGCACTCATCAACTGATAGAGGTTCTTTGGTAGCTTCCTTCTTACTAAGATTAGAATTTTGAAAACCATTTGGACATACAACATCTTTATGTCCAATAATTCCACATTTGAAGCATATAGAAGATAAATTTTTAAATTCAAATTTTTGAAAGAACTTGCCATGAATACATTCAACCCAAACACCAGTAGGGAGTTTGGAATTTAATTTCACC
>NW_021319682.1:13444623-13490192 GCF_001605985.2 Dendrobium catenatum | reverse complement strand
TAAAATACCACAATTTCATTGAATTTAAATTTAGAAAATAGTAGAAAATTTATACTTAAAAAATAGACATAAGGAAAATTGTATTGATTTAATATATGTTTTATCTGAATGGTTTGCTAATAGACATAAAGTTCATATCTTTATTGTTATTCCTTTGGTTGTGTTCTAGCTTTTTTGTGGTATGGGGGAATAATAGTAAAAAAAAGGTATAGTAATGAATTATGATAAAGTTAATATTGATCTTAAGAACAAATTTCATCAACTATTCATTGATAATTTGCTTAACAAAAAACACTTTATACGAAACGCTTCTTGGACTTCATTCTTTCGCATTAAGTTTGAAAATTAGACTATGAGAACTTCGCCTAAAATATTTTACTGGATTGAACCATCTAATGATCTATTTAAAGTTAATATTGATGGTTTTATTACTCCTGAATGTTGTGGCTATAGTAGCTAAATTAGAACTACCAAGGTGTGTTGTTATATGCCTTTGCATCTCCTCTACCTAAATGCAATGTTCTATTTTGCTTAATTTAATGCATTATATGGGTATTAAATTGTGTATTTCCAAATATATTTTTAATATATGGAAATAAAATGATTCTAAAGTTCTATTATCTTTCATTTCTTTCAAATCATGTCATAATGCCACTGCTTCTCACCTTTTTAATGAGACTCTGGATATTCTAGCTCGAGCTAATATTAGAATTTCACATATTTGAGAGAAGAAAATGTGAGTGATAATTGATTGGCTAAAAAAGGTTTGACTCGCTCCACTACTAAATGTTTTAACAAAGATTCATCTATCAGATTGTTGAATGGTTTGCTGAGATTAGTTGCATTGGGTTTTCTTTTTGTTAAAATAATGTAGTTGGTTCTGGTTAAGGATTTTCTTAGTGCTTCTTTTATTTCTCTATAATTGTATGTTTTCTTTATCTTTGCTACTATAATAAATTTTAATGTTGATTGAAGTATACTTTCATTGGATTTCAATAATTATTTCTTTGGGAGCTGATCATGGATGTTTTGAACTGATCTTCGATGATTGGGATGATGTGTTGATGATCGGATTTATAGAGGATGATATAGGAGGGTCTTGGATGTGGGTTTTCATGCAATGGATCTTCTTAATTAATTTAAAGTCTTGGTTACATGATTGGGACTTTATATTTCTTTCTTGGGTTATTGGTCTTGTAAAATCTTTTAAAATTTGTATTTTTTTTTATATTTTCCTTTATTTGTTGAACGTTGCTCTGATATTTGTATTGCTTTGCCATTTTTACTTGCATTGGGAAATTTCATTCTTCTATCTCTGTTAATCTTCTCTGTTTATCAATGTAATTTAAGTTTTAGTTAAAAAAACCCATAGCAAAGAAAGGAATACATAACTTTTTAATCATAATTTTCACTCTGTAGTGCATCAACTTGAATAAATTCAATTACACAATTGGTAAGGAAAGTAGGTGCTATTAATTATTAGGAACATTATGTAAGTTATGCCATACGTGTCTCTTAACACCCTATCATAGAGAGTTTCTAGGCTAAAGTGCTTATTTCTAGTTTTTCCGAAGGTTAATTTTGATTAAACACCATTCCCTAGATCTTAGTAATGCAATTGCAACGTTCCCTTAGCATATTATTAGGTGGGTTATCATTAGGTAAACCTCATTAGATCTTTTGAGGGATTAATATTGCTATAGATTTGGAAAGGGTTAATATTAAATAGATATCACTCTTAGAGTTTAAAGAAGTTAAAAGTATATCTAATTATCCATGATCTTATTCTACCTCATTAAATCAAGCATAAATAATAATTGTTTATCTCTTATTCTTAAGGTGACTTTCTATGTTAATGAGATTAATTTTTCTAGTAGAAGGATAATCCTTAATACAAAATATGTGAATTGCTATGTATAGATTTTTAGCCATGGAGTAGGTTGTTAGACTTGAATGATGGCTTTATGTTTATCCCAAACTTGTTGTTTATCATTCAATTATATTTTTCTCTCATGAGATCTTGCTAATTCACACTTTCAAACTCCAATAATTCCTAGGCTTATTCAATTTGCCTTTAGAATAAATAAAACCTATTAAAATTTTGAGAGAAGGCCAATTAAGAATTTTGAGACATTATCCCACCACATATGAGAATTTTATTAATATTTTTCTAATCATAAACCACTACCCTAAAGCTGAAACTCTCACCATAGCTACTGGCTAAATTGGGTTCCTGCATTACCTAGTTTTGTTCAAAATCTTTGAAAAATATCAAAGGTGAATTTAATTCATGAGACATTCACATCACATTTAGTTACACAAACCTAACCTTTTTTATGTTCTCAAAGTTTTAGAGTCACTTAGATTCTCCAAATCAAAAGCCAAAAGTCAAATCTAAGGCTTTTTGGTTTAAGTTCCATTTTCATTTATCTATCCCCTATCCTAAAGATCCTTTAGATCTACTCCTATAAAAACATACACTGCCTTATTAGCATCATTAAAATCTTCCTAAATAAAAATATATCATCAAATTACAAGGTTCCCCACTACTAAATCACCTCTAATAATTTGATCTAGAAAAAGGATATTGGTACTAGAATTTTACGATTATAAATGTCAATAATATAGAAGAAATATATCTAATATTATGTTTTTTATCATAAAAAAAATTACACATACCAAAGTTTATGGGGTAGATAAATAAATTATTAAAATAGACTTTTCAACAACAATTATTCTATTTCTTCAAAATGTATTTAGGAATCTTGAAGGATCTCAAGGATTATGTGAAAGGCTCCAAATAATGGTCATTTCTATTAGTAATATATAATAATTTATTCTTTTTAAAAGTTACATTTACAATTTTGTATTAAAAGTAATGTAATTTCAACTTTTGAATTTATGCATGAAAATATATAATACCCATCATTTTACACATTTCCCTCTAAATAAACCTCACAATAAAATTTTTACTTATTTAATAGTCTGAGAGAGATTGTTCGCCACAACTTTCTAAAGTAGAAATTATTGTCATAGTCAATATTTTATAGAGCAAATGACATCTGCAGCGGATATAACTGGTATAAATAATCAGATTTGTGCCGGTTAAAACCAATGCAAATTCGTCCAATCTGATCAGTTTTTATAATTGTGGCGGTTTTAGCCTGCACAAATCTTGTTCCTTGTATCAGATAAAACCGCCACAAGATAATTTTTTTTTTTAAATTTCGGAACCTGAATGTCTACAGACTGCAGCACAAAATTTATTTGCAGGGGTCCTTAATTTTTCTAAAACCGGTGCTAAAAAAAAATTTTAGAAGCGGTTCTAAAACCGCTTCTAATAAGTGGTGCGAAAAATATAACTTTCTAGTAGTGTTCATCATCACTAAGACCATTGAATATAGGAAACCCAACATTTGGGACATCCTTACAAGAACTTTATCATCAAAACCATTATCATATAGAGAAAATCCACCACATTTCTGAAGGATTTGGTTCTTCAAACGATATATATCATTATCTCTTAGTTGTCTACTTTGTGTATGTAGATGTGTGTCAATCTGGTTATATATATGTTGAATCTCATTACATCTATTTATGAATAATCATTTTAGTGTTACATTGCCTTTGAAGATCTATGAAATTTGAAGTCTTTTGTTATATGGGTTGATCTATTTTCTAAATATTTATTAGTTTTAATTTTGTTTGATTAAGAATTTATTGGTTGATCATTTTAATATAGTAATGAGAATATTATAAAGAATTTAGATGCTAGAATAAAATACAAAAAATACAAAAAAAAAAAAAAAAAAAAAAAACATATTGAGCTGACTAGAGGAATCTAACAAAAAAACATTTAAGTAGATTTTAAAAACATATCAACATAACACGAACTTGTAATTAATTTTCTTAATAAAAAAGATATATTTGTTATAAATTCTCACATTTTATTGGATGTAAGTTAGAAATCAAAACTTATTTGCAAATATTGTGAATACCTTCAAAATTTCTTATATTGATATTTTTCATTTTCGCAAAAGAAATGTATGAAAATTTTATTAAATTTTTAGCAAAGATTTTACTTTATATACCCTATAAAAGAAAAAAAAATAGAGCAACATGCCCACTTTTTTCTTTCTTGGGTAATTATACTCAAACGTAAATTTTAGAACAAAATAACCTTGTTATACTTATGTGTCATGATATACAATGAACAATGTCACACCCTTCCACACTTCATATTTCTCTTTTGTTGTCATTGTTGTACGTTCTTTAAAGATTTCTTAGCACGAAAAGGCTGATGGAGTTTGACATTTCTTCTTTCTTTTTTTAGTTCAAGATATTTGGGTAATTATTATGATTTTTATTGTGTATTATATATTAGGTTATTTTGATGAAGCCATATCATAGAGTTAAATAGAGTTTTAGTGAGTATGCGTCTTATTAAAATATGTATGTAAACTATGTTTGAACCATAATAACATAAGGTTTAAATATAACTTGATCATTTTCAAACATATTTTTGTTCATTATTTGTAGTATATTATTAGGTCATTATTTCAACATTAGCATCAAATAAACATAACTATACATGCATTATATGGAAGAAAATGAAAAAAAAAAAACATGCAAGTTGGTTGGAAATTTACTTATGGATAAAGCAAATGATTGATCGCACGAAGAAAGTATTACTCATAAAGATCACATAGATCTTAATTATACACGAAGTGAGAGAGGTTAATAAAAGCTAATATAGTATGAAACTATAAGTACTATATCTATTTGATGGAACACAACCAATAATTTCAAATCCTTCAGCTAAGTTTCTTATAGATTATGATTTTAGTGTTTGATTAAATTAAATATTCTTATCAATTCAACTTAGATCTCTTATATCTATGTCTATTTTCAAAAGAAATTTTTTATTAAAAATTTGGATGATGATAGTTCAGTTGTAACTATTATTTGGTATTATAGGAGATGATGCAGTTATACTTTATGCAAAACCACATGATTAAGTAGACATATAACATGCAAAAATGGGTAATGCTATGGGCATTCATGTAATTATATATGGTAGTAGTTTTATAGTTGTTTAATGCTAAAGAATCCATTAGAGATTGCAAACCAAATTTATGATCAATGTGAAGCTAAATAAACTAGTGAGATGCTTTTATCCAAAATTTAATTGAGATTCAAAAGAATAATTCAAGTAATAGGGAACATATGGTGAATTTTCATTCAATAACAGATAGTGCTTAAATTTTCCCCAATTCAAGGGTTGTTTATATAATGGCATCATGCTTAAGTTTGTCCTTTGCTAAATTGAAATTTTGATTACTTATTATGAACAAGAGGAGTTGAAGCGGATGTTCTACGTAATGAAAATGAATATTTCAATTCAAGGTGCAGCTTTCAATAAAAGAAGTATGGCACATCAATTTCAAATAGATAGAAATATTCTTATAGAGCTTATCTGCTAAGAAAATAGAAAATTTCATTATGGTTGAGATCATGACTTTTGAATCATAACACATATACCTTCCATATTAGATCAAAAGATGATTAACTAACCCAATAGTAGCTCATCAGACATGCAAATATTATGAAACTTATTGAATATAATCCTAAAATTATGTAAAAGGTGATAGTATAAAACTCAAAGATGGACTAAGTCATTGATATATCTAACGAGAAGGCATGATGGTGTCATAAGATAGCTATCACTTATATAAGAGACTCTCGTGAAGAATCCCTTCAAAAGTTATCATCTTATATAGTTATGCTACAAAAGAAGAAACTAAAAATAAATATTGATATTTAGCTTGTCAATGAAAGATTTTTCAATTGTGTTCACTCTATGTATTTAATTTAATACTCAAAATTGCATGTCATTCAATACTAAGTGTTAATGGAACATTTGGCAGTGAGGAAATCTGCCGGAGGGAAAGCGGTTGCGTGCATTTCGTTCGTTCAAGTCTTCATAGATCATTTTCACGCTCGATGGTTGGGCATCGCCGCTCCCGCTAGGGCATCACGCCCGCGACGGCGGGGCATCGCCGCTCCCGCTAGGGCATCACGCCCGCGACGGCTTGGGCATATCGCTGCTCGCGACGGCTGGGCATCGCGCCGCCGCCTGGAATCTCGCGACGGCTGGGCTTCGCCGCCGCCTGGTCAATCTTCAGGTTGCTGTCCAGGGAAGTTTGCCCTCTCTTTTTTCTGCCTTTTCCTTTCATTATGGTGGTTAGTCGTGTTTGTGACCCCGGTTTCTTGGATGGGTCCTTTAAATCGCGCTCTTTTGTGGAAGCTTTATCTGGTTCTTCGATTTCAGTTGATTCCCTTAGCATATTATTAGTTGGGTTATCATTAGGTAAACCTCATTAGATATTTTGAGGGATTAATATTGCTATAGAATTGGAAAGGGTTAATATTAAATAGATATAACTCTTAGAGTTTAAAGAAGTTAAAAGTATATCTAACTATCAATGATCTTATTCTACCTCATTAAATCAATTATTAATAATAATTGTTTAGCTTTTATTCTTAAGGTGACTTTCTATGTTAATGAGATTAATTTTTCTATTAGATTATGGGTATGAAAGGATAATCCTTACTACAAAATATGTGATTTGCTATGTATAGATTTTTAGCCATGGAGTATGTTGTTAGACTTGAATGTTGGTTTTATGTTTATCCCAAGTTTATATTTTATCATTCAATTGTATTTTTCTCTCGTGAGATCTTGCTAATTCACAGTTTGAAGCTATCAAATAAGAATCCATCGAATAAGACCTAGGCTTATTCAATTGGCCTTTAGAATAAATAAAACCTATTAAAAATTTGTGAGAAGGCCCATTAAGAATCTTGAGACATTATCCCACCACCTATGAGGATTTTATTAATATTTTTCTAATCATATACCACTAAACCAAAGTCGAAACTCTCACCATAGCTACTGGCTAAATTGGGTTCTTGCATTACCTAGTTTTGTTCAAAATCTTTGAAAAATATCAAAGGTGAACCTAATTCATGAGACATTCACATCACATTTAGTTACACAAACCTAACTTTTTTTATGTTCTCAAAGTTTTAGAGTCACTTAGATTCTCCAAATCAAAAGCCTAAAGTCAAATCTAAGGCTTTTTGGTTTAAGTTCCATTTTCATTAGGCTATCCCCTATCCTAAAGATCCCTTAGATCTACTCCTATAAACCCAAAATAAAAATGTACACTTCCTTATTGGCATCATTTAAATCTTCCTAAATTAAAATATATCTTCAAATTGCTAGGTTCCCCACCACTATATCACCACTAATAATTTGAACAAGAAAAATGATATTGGTACTAGAGTTTTATAATTATAAATGTCAATAGTATATAATTAATAAATCTAACATTATGTTTTTTATCATAAAAATAATTACACATGCCAAAGTTTATGGGGTGGATAAATCTATTATTTAAATAGACTTTTCATCAACAATTATTCTATTTCTTCAACATTTATTTAGGAATCTTGGATCTCAAGTATTATGTGAAAGGCTCCAAATAATGGTCATTTATATTAGTAATATATAATAATGATACGTGAGATACCCATGGAAACATTTGAACCATAAATAGCAATAACCATATGGGTTAAGAAGGTTCCAATTGTTTGAATCAAGTAATAAACTATAGATCAAAAATAAAAAATCATGAGTAGCAACCTACCTTAAGGACCAAGAAAAGATACTTAATATTTATTCTTTTAAAAGTTACATTTAAAATTTTGTAATAAAAAAGAAAATTAATTTCAACATTTGAATTTATGCATGAAAATATATAATACCCTTCATTTTACACATTTACCAACTCTTTTTTTTTTTTTTTGGGTAATTATAATCAAAAGTTTATTTTAGACCAACATAACCTTGTTATACTTATGTGTCATGATATACAATGAACAATGTCCCACTCTTCCCCACTTAATATTTCTCTTATGTTGTCATTATTCTATGTTCTTTAAAAATTTGTTAGCACTAAAAGGATTGCGCTGATGGAGTTTGACATTTCTTCTTTCAAGATATTTGGTTAATTATTAGGGATTTTATTATCTATTATATATTAGGTCATTTTTATCAAGTCATATCATAGAGATAAATAGAGTATTAGTGAGTAGGTTTCTTGGTACAATATGTATGCAAACTATATTTGAACCATGATAATATAAGGTATAAATAAAACTTGATCATCTTCAAACATATTTTTGTTCATTATTTGCAGTATATTATTAGATCATTATTTGAACATTAGGATCAATTATTTTTTTATGGGTGAAATAAACATGACTATAAATGCATTATATAGAAGAAAATGAGAAAAAGACTTGCAGGTTGGTTGGAAATTTACTTATGGATAAAGCAAAGGATTGATCGTACGAAGAAGTATTACTCACAAAGATCTCATAGATCTTATACACAAAGTTAAAGAGGTTAATAATAGCAAATATAGTATGAAACTATAAGTGCTTAACACTTTGATGGAGCCTAACCAATAATTTCACATCCTTAAGCTAAGTTACTTATTCTTATCAACTCGACTTTGATCTCTTATATCTATGTCAATTTCCAAAAGAAAATTTTAATTATGATGATACTTGGTCATTTAAGTAACTATTATCTGGTATTATAGGAGGTGATTCAGTTATACTTTATGCAAAACCACATGAAGATGTGGACATATAACATTAAAAAATGGGTAATTCTAAGGGCATATATGTTATATATGGTAGAAGCTTTATATTTGTTTCAATGCTAAAGCATCCACTAGAGATTGCAAACAAAATTTGTGATCAATGAGAAGCTACAAAAACTAGTGAGATGCTTTTATTCTAAATTTAATTGAGATTTAAAATAATAATTAAGGTAATAGGGAACATATGGTGAATTTTTATTCAATAAGGGATAGTGCTTAAAGTTTCCTCAATTCAATGGTTGTTTATATAATAGCATTATGCTTAAGTTTGTCCTTTACTTAATTGAAATTTTGATTACTTATTATAGACAAGAGGAGTTGAAGTGGATGTTACATATCTAAATAATGAAAATGAATATTTCAATTCAAGGTGAAGCTATCTGGCAAAGAAGTATGGAACATCAGTTTCAAAAAGATAGAAAGATTCTTATAAAGCTTATATGATAAGAAAATAGACAATTTAATTATATTTGATATCATGAGCTTTGAATCATAACACATATACCTTCAATATTAGATCAAAAGACCATTAACTAGCCCAATAATGGCTCATTAGACATATAATTAACAAGAAACTTATTAAATCTATTCCTAAAATGATGTAAAAGGGATTGTATAAAATGTGAATATGGAGTAAGTCATTTATATATATATTTGACGAGAAGGCATGATGGTGTCATGAGGTAGCTATCACTTATATAAGAGACTCACTTGAAGAATCCCTTCAAAAGTTACCATCTTGTATAGTTATGCTACAAAAGAAGAAACTAAAAATAAATATTGATATTTAGCTTGTCAATGAAGGATGTTTCAATTGTGTTCACTCTATGTATTTATTTAATACTCAAAACCGCATGTCATCAAATACTAAGTGTTGATGGAACATTTTTTAATCAACATTATTGAGGTTCATTGCTTGCAGTGGTGGCTCAAGAAACAAACACACATATAGTTAATGTGACATTTATAGTAGTTAATGCGAGAAATAATGATTCAATAAAGCATTTATTTTTGAACTAAGGGGGTTGATTGACACAATGAAAGACTCAATATTCATCTATGATATACATAACAATATTACTCTTTTTATATGCACATCATGGATATTGTACTCATTATGTCACAATGAATACTATGATGATGCTTAAAATTGATAGTTATCCTAAAGAATAATACTTGACTTCTAAGGCATTGAAAAGTGCTGATTTCTATAGGAACTTCCGTGGAAAATGTGTTAAGAATCCAAGAATGGTATCTTATCTAGAGAATGAAGTCAGATTTGAGTGTTAGCTCCTACTTTCTTCCCTAAAAATTGATACAACTTGATGACAATCAATCACTTAAAAAGCTTCATAAATATTTCCTAGACTAAATGTTCATGTCTAGTGTATACATTATTAGAGTTTTTTTATGCTCACAACACATAATCAGTTCATCAATAGATGCATTGTTGAACCAAACATAGAAACTACTTTGGTGAAGAAAATTAATGTTTTAGTGGAGAATCTACTAAATAAGACATAAAGCTTGGATTTTAATATCATTAATAACTTCATTTGCTAAAAATACATATTAATAAAGATAACTAAGAGGTTCTAGATGAAATAGGAGTTGTCTTATTAACTTTATTTTAACTTTATTGTTGAAGCTTCATAGTGTAAATCCAACGAATAATAAATGTTCTTCAAAGGGAGAGAAGAATGTGAAATAAACTTTCAATTATATTTCACCAAAAATACGAAAACCGGAAATAATTCTCAGAATCTTGCTATTATGGGCACATAATTAAATTCAATTTTTCATTTTTAAATCATATTTTATTTCATCAAGCAACCAAATTACTCCTAAGAGAAGAGAAAAAAAATTGGGTTAGCAACAAAATTTTAAGACATGCTTTTATGATTTTATCATGATGGATTTTTTAAGTGAATTATAAATCTTGACTGTTTATTTAGTCACGCGTATCACTAAATTATGGACCGTTAAACTCATCTTGAGGAAAACGGAAATAGGACGTTCTAGCTCAAAATCATTTCGATAAAAATCTCTCGATTGCTGTATAAACAAATTTGTGACGTTTCTTCAAGATAATTTTCTATTTTGTGTTTTCTTTTGGAAAAAGTTGCTTAGCAGTCCCACTAAATATAGGCATCGGGTGTAAAATCATGTAATAATCTGCGTTCTTTTGCAGTTTTTATATTTCTAATGCAGTAACGTATATTTCTGCCGCTAGAAAACTATGACAAAAACATCAGCTAATTATTATCTTACCCAACATATATAGATTAACAACTTATTTCAAAGCGAAAGCTGCATCAACGCTAAGATTTTGAGGTTTCTTTCATAATTATCACAAGTTTAGTTGTTAATAACCCACCAACCTTTCTATATGAAAATATTTAGTTTTGTCCTACGACCAATTATTTGCAAAATTTGCGGCTTTTGTCTTCTCAACCTAAAAGAACTTTTAGAGCTTTGAAAACTTGAGCCTAACTGCGCGGTGTCCTACTTAAGTCATCATGAAGGCAAAAGATTATAATTTTTTAATTTTATTTCAGGAGGAATTTATGAACAGGCTTTAATAAATTAACATGTGAGGTGCTGCAATACTCTTCTTGTATACTCATAAATGCTTTAATAGGTGTTTTAGCTGGTGGCTACAGATTCATGATGAGGATACTCACCCTCAAGGGAGTTTCCTTTGAAGAAATCAACAAGAAACATCAGAGGGACTTGCACATGGAGATCAACAATCTCATATCACTTCAAGCCTACAAAGGAACTTGCCATAAATGGGGCAAATCGATGATTCCTCATCAAACCCCTAGTCGTCGTTAACTCTATCACTGGCACTTTTCACAGACCATTCAAATTCACCCAACTTAACTATAGGGATGTGCCTATTCAAAGAGTTCCTTATATCATTTATTTAGTGTTGTATGTCCCCAAGCTCTTCATTCCTCCCACACCTTACTCTCCTTTCCCCTTAAGGCTACCGAGATCTCCCATATAAGTCATATACCCAACCTTTCATTAGGGCTTACTCACAAACTTAGCTAGATCCTGATCGCTGCTAGTATGTTCACCCATGTGGCTATTGGCTTTATCCTCCTTCAGTTCATTAGAAAGTGACATGTGTTGAGATTAGCATGTGGAATTATATAGTAATTTGTATAGCTTGTAATATTTACTTTTTTACTTTGTATAACCAATCATGTAGCCCTTAGATCCCTATGAATAAGTGGTTATGAGAAACAAGTTGGGGATGCTAATATTTCTCCTTTATTAAAAGTGGATACTCTACCAATTCAAGACATGTAGCTCTTTCCTCGCCTCTCTCCCTGTCCATACTCTCCATTCTTAAATACAAGTTCGAGCTCACCGGGTTGACCAACTACTAAAGTTGGGTATCATCCACATATAAATTTAGATTCAACATCCTCTTAGGTTAAGTGAGCATAGATTAATGCTAATGATAAGAATACATACCCAACTTGATGAGCAACTTTTGAAAGTGCCTTTCGTTAACATCAAGAACATTGAATTCACTACCCAATGCAACCTACAGGAAATGGATGAGGGAATTATTAAGATGATCTATGATTTCTTGGGAGAACATCCCAAAGGAATCTTCTTTCTTGGTTGCTCTCCATAGGCTCCCAGAAAAAGCAATAATCTCATGCTAATTCTTGCATACATTCGCATAAGGACAAGTGACAATGACTATAGTCCAATAGTTAAGTGGGAAATTGTTGAGGTAAGGCTTCCTCCTATATATATTTAACTTGCCCACATGGAGTCATGTAGAGGAAAGATAAACTCCGCTGACCATGTGGGAACATTTTAGTCGATGACTTTCTTGTTTGATTTAGATGACACGCTCAAGTGACAACTTTCTTCACCATAGTCAAGGAATTAGTGCTCAAGTGGTGCACTTTCCTACCTTTGGGAGTGATCACCTCCTTCATCGAGTTTAAGTAAAGGTTTGTGACTCAACTCAAAAATATCCATAAACCTCAAAAAACCTCACAAGATCTACTAAAGGTAAGCCAAGAGCTAGGGTAATCAATAAGAAGCTTCATAGTGAGGTTCTAAGGAAAACGTTAGAAGTGAAGAATCTAGAACAGCAGTCATCCAAGTTGTACTAACCGAGGAACTAAGAGAGGGACCCTTCAAGTGTGCACTTAGCCTGTAACTAATGTAGACACTTATCTAGTTTTTGGAACTCACTAACATCCATGCTAATGCATAGGAGTAAAGTTGAAAGTTTGTTAGGGATGTTAAGCCCTTGTGAACTAGCCCAAGCTAACCAAGGAGGGGTGGGGGGGGTGAATTAGTATTTTTAAAAATCTTTCAATCAAAAAAACAAATATTAACCAAACCAAAATTCACCACAAAGAAAACATGTGGAAAAAATTAAATACGAAAAAAGCAGTAGAAATGAACACAATTTATAGTAGTTCGGTCAACTCGACCTACATCCACTCCCCGGAGGCGCCCTCTGAGTATTGCACTAAACTCAGTGACTCTCATTTTGCTCCCACAGCAAGGCAAAGAATCCTGTACAAAACCTCCTTTCCACTAACACCGGTGAGGAAGAGAATCTAACTCCTTTTGCTTCCTCCTGAAGCAGGCAGAGAATCTTGATCGATTGCTGAAGTGAAACTCTCTCGAACCTCCAAGAATAAGAGACGACTATAGGAGAAGACAACTTGGATCCTTGCTTGGAGCAACCATTGTGAGACCCTCACAAACTCCCCCTCATAAGATCCTCTCTCTCTCTCTCCCTTCCCTCTAGGCTCTCTCAGGTCAAGATAGCAACAAAAGATGAGCTCTTGGGTAGAACAAGAGCTCTTAAATAGAAGAGTTTCATAATACCTCTTATTTTATACAAACCAAAATTATTGTCCAGGCCAATATGGATATCGTCCTGGATGATCAACATAAATTTAGCTCAATCAGCCCAGACAGTTTGGGATGATTAGAATGTTTTTATTCATATTATCCAGGCCGATAATATATCATCCTGTGCGATTAGTATAAATAAAAGAATATCATCCTAATAATCGCACTGAATGGATGTATGGATAATGGAAAAATAGCTTAATCATCTTAGCCGATCTCACAATCATCCCAGATAATTAGTTCAAATCTGTGAAAATCATCCAAAGCATCACCCTGAATAGAAGCTGGCCAATGTCAATCGTCCAAGAGATCATCCTGATAAATCCTACGATCGTCCAGGTTGATGTGATCATGCAATCAAACCTTAATAACTTTCCTTAATTACCATATTAATTTAGACATAATTATGCTGCATCATCCAGAATAATGTCCTAGACGATGTCCAAATTAAAATAAAGAATACCTAAATAGATATGGTGGCTGATTCTTTCTGATTTGAGCCTATCATCCCGGCCGATATGAATATTATCCAGGATGATGTTTGGATCGTCCCGGATGATGTGATCAAAACAGAGAACTCTAACCAACATATATAAATTTTCCTCCATGTGTGTGTGCAAGGTTACTTAGCATCAAGAACCACATCGTTTATAATAGACTCAAGAAAGAGAAAAAATTACAAACTGACTCAGACCTAATCTACCTAATCTTTTGCTGGCTTTAGTTACACTCATTCTTGTGGACCTAAAATATTAGTAGGCAAGGCATTCATAGAAAAACATGAATGTTTGCTCTGATCAAAATTCTAATCCATAAAATCAGATTTGCAACAAAAGCGAAGTGGATGAATCCCCTTTAAGCACTCACCCCCTTCACCATGAGAGTATAATATAAATGAAAAGGAGATAGGGAAGGATTTAATCCCAAGGGTAGAAGGGATTAAAAGCCAAATTTGTTGCATGATCATTAAATCCATAAGCACTAGAGTAAACCCATACACCCAAGGTCCTTAAGGATAGTAGAGCCTCTAGAACCAAAGCTGGAGAAGTCCCCTCAGGCCAGTCACCCATACCATGAAGAAGTCATCCATTAACCATAAAAATACCCTTCCTGTACTCCCCTTAGAGTATTCATGATTGAGCCAACTGAGGACATTCCAAATAAGGAGTACTTTAGGTACCCAATGCCTATGAAAGATCATATCTGCTCATAAAAATACAGGGTATTACACCTTCCATAAAGAGCAAGTTGATGATATGGAGGAATGTCACCACCTAAAAGTGCTGAGGGAGTACCTCATCAAGTCATAGAAGTTGAAGGAATTTATGCATGCTAAGCTAGTATGGAGACAAGAAAATGTAGCTATAAAAGTGATGTAGTGTTCATGGGATCTTTATGGTGAATGAATGAATTTGATTTGTGCCCTATTACTGAGGTGATAGAATGGTTAGTTGGGTGGTGGTGAAGCTAGAATTTAGATTTTTGGATAGATTTTAGTCTGAAACTTCTAAGCTCCAACAAGTTCAGTTTTCCTTTGAGAAATATAATGATAAGCTCTAGATCAAAGGTTTAGGTGGTTAGGGAAATAATGGTTATATTTTCATAAATTTTAGATAAGTTGTTGAGAAGTTATGAAACATTTATCTTAGTTGTTCATAGTAGGAAATTGCCTCTCTATATTGAAACTTTGGCTATAGTATATTAGGGTTCTTAGATAGTTGGGGCATTTAATGGTTATGAGAGATGTGTGGGGCTATTTAGGATACTTTTGGAGACTTTGAATATATTTGGTGGTTATGGGATGCTAAGCTTGAGGATAAATAGAGCAGATGAAAATTGAGTACGGAAAAAGGAGGAAAAATAGTAAGAAGCGATAATTAATGACACACTAAACCCCTAGAGGATCAACCACCAAGCCTTAATAATAAAAAGATAAGTTACTAAGCTTTCTACATAAAATTTACACATGAAAAATAATTTTGTATTCATTAAAATATTTTGTAATAATATTTTATTGGCTCTTATGTCTTTGAGAAGACCTAATAGCTAATAAAATACAACTACATGAATTGATAACATGCTTTAATTATAAGAGAAGAAAAAAATTTAAATTAAATTAAAAGCTTCAAATATATGAAAATTTGGATTGATCACAAATGGAAAGTTCAATCAATTTATGAAGATCTTTACCTTTCCCACTTGTACTACCCACAGACCCATTAAGGGGCCTTAAATTAAGCTTTCAAATTATTCTCCCTTAATTTAAAAAGTATTATGGGATGTTCATTCCTTTGCATAGAGATTTTGGCATGGTGGCTGTCCCTAGTTCTAATAATGGGCCTTAGTTTCTGGTCTAGCCATTGGCCATTATCTTCATGCTACATCAACTCTCCTCATCTTCAACAACTCGTCCCCTAAAGAGTAAAAGAGAACAAATGGGGAAAAATATAAATGCTACTAAATAAAATGAAATTATAAAATTATAAAATTAAAGAAATAATAAAATAGTAGATTGATAACCACTTCTTTCTTCAATAAAAGAAATTTTTTAATCAAATGAATCATATCAAAAGGTGTTATCTTGGCCACCAAACCAAATAAATACTCATAATTAATGGGGTTGAGAAATAAAATTCATAATATTTTAAAAAGAATCCAAAGAGAACAAGAAAAGAAAACAATAATGCAAGACTGGGAAAACTCACCAAAGTTATTCCAACAAGTGAATGGATCACCAAATGCATCATCACATGCACACAAGTGGAACTTCTTTGATCATACCAATATGTTTGAGAATCTGGAGGGATGAAAGGAGAAAAAACATGAATTATCCAATGGTCGTAGTTAGGATATGGGTCTAATTATTATTTTATCGATAACAAACTACCATGGTATCCTAAAGGAAAGGGCCACCAAGCCATATGGAAAAGAAAAACCAAAACCAAGGAAAGTAGCTTTAATTAAATCAATTATTCAACATAAATATATGATACTAATATTATGTGGTTTTGCGTATTTCCCAACTTTTTCAATTCTAAAAAAAATCATATCTTGTCATAAATATTTCTAGCTTCTAGAGGGAGTGACGTGTGCCTTCAATCCTTGACCTTGACATCTTTAGTGACCTTGGTTCTTATATTAAAAATTGTATCATAACAACATGATCTTTGTGATGAATATAGGAACATGATTTATTTCCTCTCAGGGTGATGATGGAATGGTTATTTGCGTGGTTGTGAAGTTTGAATTTAGGTTTTTTGACTGATTTTTTTCTAAAACATATAAGCCCCAAAAAGATGAGTTTTCCTTAGAGAAAAATAATGAGAAACTCAAGATTAAGTGCAGCCGTACCCTCTGCATTCGAACCCCCGCGAGCGGTGCTCCTTCGGAGGTCCACAGTGACGTGTGCCTTCAATCCTTGACCTTGACATCTTTAGTGACCTTGGTTCTTATATTAAAAATTGTATCATATCAACATGATCTTTGTGATGAATATAGGAACATGATTTATTTCCTCTCAGGGTGATGATGGAATGGTTATTTGCGTGGTTGTGAAGTTTGAATTTAGGTTTTTTGACTGATTTTTTTCTAAAACATATAAGCCCCAAAAAGATGAGTTTTCCTTAGAGAAAAATAATGAGAAACTCAAGATTAAAGATTTGAGATGTTAGGAAACTAGGCTGAAATTTTAGATATTGATTATTCATTGTTGAGAACTTATGAAATGTTTATCTTGGTTGCTCACAATTGAACATTACCTCTCTATATTGGAACTTTGGCTATGGTATATTAAGGCTCTTAGAGAGGTGAGGCCTTTGAAACTTATGAGAGATGTATGGAATTATTTAGGAGAGTTTGGATATTTTTGGGGGGTTAAGGAATTCTAAGCTTGAGGCTAGTTATACGAGGAAAAAATTATGTAAAGGAAGAAAGGGAAAAATGGTAAGAAGAGATAGCTAAGGACTCCCAAAGCCCTAGATATTCAACCATAAAACCTTACCAATGCTTAGAGAAGCAATCAATTTTTTCCCATATGACATTTTCACAAGAAAAAAACAAATTTATTCAGACCGTCAAGTACAAAGCAAAGTCATATTTATAGGCCTTTCTTTAAGACTAAACAATTTTGAATTACCTCAAGGGGGAATAAAGTATTATTATATGATTGAGGAAATTTCCTAATAGTAAGAGAAAGAAAATAAAAGAAATAAAATAAAATTTAAAGCTTCCAAATACATGAAATTTTGGATTTTGGCTATAAATCGTGAGTAGGGTCTTCTTGAAATCAATCAATTTATTAATATCATTGCCTTTTTAACTTGTATGGCCCACCTACCCATCAAATGGAATTAAATTAAGCTTTTAAATTATTTTCTCATAATTTTAAAGTAGCATGGGGAGTTCATGGGTTTATAAAGAGAGCTTTTTATCGCGATTGCCCAAATTCTGATGATGGCTTTAAGTTTAGGATCTTGTCCTTAGCCTTTATCTTGGTGCTGCATCTAGAAGGCTCCATGAATTATATTCTAGAGTGGTGCCCACCATCTTGATTGTTGGGTGAGCCGAATCTCCAGTGACTGCAAAGAAGATGAGGGCCAAATAGGTGAGCTTGATGTCAATTTAAAGTTCTTCAATCACTTTCTACAAAGATGACAAGATTGCTTGAGAGAGCCTACATAATGACACAATGATCATCACTACATTGGTTTCCAAATATCAAATTGGTAGCATTTTAATAGATATATAAGTTTTGTGAACATTTCTTTATATATATGTTTTGTTGAACAACCATGCACACATGCATGAGTGTAATTCAAAATAGATAACTTAGAAAGTTTATTAAAATACTTAGTTTTTTTATTAACCATACAATACAATTTGAATCGTGCTATACGATCTAAATTTTAATTTATTATTTATGATAATAAATTATCATTAATCAATAGAAATTTCAAATATAACATTTTCATAACTAATCCTATGATATGATTAATATCATACTAGACAATCCTTCACTTCAAATAAAAAATCATAAATTTTAATATTTCAAAAAAAAAGAGGTAATTTTAAAATTTGAACTGATCATATTAGATGTTTCAATTGATGTAGTACGAAATTTTATTTCTCATTTTAATATTTACCTATTTGGTAACCTAAAATCAAATAGTCATATCAAATAAAATTTAATATTATATGATCCTAATCGTATATAGTTTGAACAATAGGGAGCTTTTTCAGATGAAATACTTTTGGACAAATTGATGTAACTCACTAAGCTAGCAACATTAAATAGATCATATTATATATGTAGGTATCATAATATATTATCTACCTGAGAAATTAACTTAATAAGGATTTTAGGGTTAGATTTATATCCTTAATATAAATACTTAACTAATTTGGATTTTCATTGAGGCTTGAATTGAATTTAAATTTAGATTGAATTGGGGTCAGGATTGATTTGGAATCTGGATGGATTCTTAATGACCTCATACAAAAATGAGGTCAATATATATATGTAGGTATCATAATATATTATCTACCTGAGAAATTAACTTAATAAGGATTTTAGGGTTAGATTTATATCCTTAATATAAATACTTAACTAAAACTAGAGATAATATAATTGATAGTTAGAAAGAGAATTTTTCCCAAAGAGAGACAAGGGATTCTTAGAGAAAGTTCTTGAGATCTTTACATAATAGTTTGAGGAAGATGGTGAGATAGATTGGAGAGAACCTAAGCGGTTTCTTGGAAGGGTGTCCAAAAAATCTTTGTGTAAGAGAAGTACTTAAGGTTGTTCATATTCATCAATATCCTCATTCCTTGAGTAGTTGTATGTGAGATCTCTTTTGTGAAAGAGCTTTTGGGAGTCTTGATATAGGAGACTCTTTTGTTTAGTTGGGTGGCTAGTGTTGTAGGCATCTCCACTATGTTGGGTGTAGAATGAGGTTGGATTTTTAGGATAGAAGTTCTCTAAAGTGTGTTATCCATTTCTATATGAATGAGAAGGCCTTATCCACCTTGATGTGAGCAAAAGGAGTGTGTTAGTGGAATTCCAAAAAAAAAAAAGACTCCAAGGAGTGGACGCGGGTCATGTTGATTGAACCACCATAAAAATCTAAATTACATTTTTCTTTTTTTTTTTCTTTTTTTTTTAATTTCTTCACTTACTTATTTTGTGTTATATTATTGTTGATTATTTGAAAAAAAAAATATTACATATATTTCTGAAAATTGATGACCAGTTGATAATAACAAAGATAAAGAAGGAAACAAAGGTATATTTAATTTATTCTAAGTGTGATAAAATTATATTAGAAAACAAAGGGAATCAGTTTTTGTTTTTGTGCTCTATAAGTTCTAAAGTCTTTGGCTAATATAATATATATTATTAAAATTTTTAAAAGACAACAATTCACCCACCCCCTTCCTCTCTCGTGCTATGACACTTTTAACTTGTATCAGAGCGGGTTAGTTAGCTAACAAATTTTAATATCGTAAGTTGATCTTGACATGGCACAATTGGGGAGTCATTACATGATGGAGGGGAGCTTTATTACATGTATGCCACTTTTTAATAACATACCCTTTAATTTCTAACAAATTTCTATGGTAAATTTTTTTGGTCAATTTATTTTAAAATGTGGAACTTCATTCAAGTAGGATATACACCTCCACATCATATAGGGAATGGCATGAATGTAGAACATTCCTTTTCTGATCATAACTTCAAAAGATAGGGAGTTAGATCAACTTAAGACAAGATGCTTAAACTATTTTGTTATTGCACTAAAATATAATTATTGTATGCATGTTTCCCTCATATATGGGAGGTAAGGAGAAATGTGATAAATTGTAAATCATATACAAATGTACATTTGAATTCAAACATTCATGAATGAACATTCATCTTCACGACTGTGAATTATTTCGTATCAATCTAATGAGAGCATTTGTAACATGTACATTAAATTGACAAAAATCATCACATCATGACATGCTTTAGGTAAAGAGATATAAAATGCTCAAAAAGATAATTAGATATTAAGGTATTTACATGAATCTTTGTATGCCAAGGTGATCACAATTTCTAAGTCAAAGGATTTAAAGTCTTATTCTATTAATAACTTGCTTGCCTCAATTAAAGATTTTGAACAAAACAATAGCCAAAGAAATGCAAGTATGGAGAAATGAAAGAAGGAAAACATTATTATATTGAAAGTTGATTAGTCTGAAATAAGTAACTTAGCTGATGGTAAGATTTATTATATTGTATTAATGACAAGGCAATTCAAGAGATTCTTGAGGATCAATTAGAAGAAACATCATGACAAGTGAAAAGAAAAAAAAAATAATAAAACTTCTATTGATGTAATATATTTTGAAAGAAAAAACCTTGAACTCATAAATAGGACTATCCAAATCTAAAAGTCCAACCATCTAAAGATAAAATTGAGGAGAAACTACAACAAAACAAAAGCAAAAAGATGTCTAAAAACTCTTAAAAAACCAAAGCTGAGGAGGAAGTTACAAATGTGTGCCTTATGGTGCAAAATAGCTCAGGTGACTTTGAGGAAGATCAGGTATATGACCTTACCCTTTATGAATTAATATTAGTTCCTAAACATTTGCATAATAAATATAAAAAATTAAAAGAAAATTTATTGCATTTTAAATTTGTGCATACCTAAAACATAACTAAATTAATAGTGAGGAAACATGAAAAATGTCTATGACATGAAATAATGTTGCCCTAATATACACTAAATGTAATACCATCATCACATCATACAACAACAACAACAACAACAACAAGCCTTTATCCTTAACTCTGCAACACTTAACTTATTATTATTGTTCTATTTTAATGGCCAACATTTTGCACTATAAAGCATTGCAGGTTTCACTACCATCAAATAGAATTTCCCCTTAAGTTTGAGAGGGATTTTCTATCACATAACAAGCTCGATGCATTCCTCCTCTTCAACCATCCAACTTGAATTCTACCAATAATATCCGCATCTATTTTACCATCACTCTGAATAATAGACCCAAGATATCTAAAATGTGTGCTATTATTAATGACCTGATCGCCCAAAGTCACAATCCCCCACTATATCTATTATTACTAAAATATACTCCTTATATTTAGATTTAGATCTACTCAAACAAAAGCCTTTAAACTCTACGGTTGACCTTAATAATTCAAGTTTACCTTCAACTCCCTCTCTAGATCTATTTAAATAGAAAACCCTTTCCAAAGTCTCTTCACTTGAAATAAATGATCTATTTATAGTGGCTACAAAACACTTGAAATATTACTAGTCAAACCCACAACATTATGGCACTGAATTAGCAGCACTATGATAGTCTCAGTGAATTGTCACTTTTCTTTGATCCTATTTGATAATTACCCAACCCACCATGGTGTTGCTAAATTGATCTTGGCATTGGGTGATCTAGTGATATGATGCGGTATCTCTATCTTGGACCTAAATATGAGCACTCATTATTTAAGGGACTAAAGCACTATGGTGTTATAATTCAATGTAGCGGTGTTAGCTTTTCTATCTTTACTATAAAAAATCCTCCCCTGTAGCACTTCAACATTTGAAGTACTAGCACTATGGCACTCCAATTTGACTTTATGGTACTAGATAGTTAGTGCTTTGGTACTGAGCTGTCTATTTTGACATCAAGTTTCTACCCAGGGCACTGCAGTGCTGGTCTTTGTTGCATCACATTCTTTAATGAACTTTCTTCCAATTAACCTCCTCCTTCAGAATTTTCTACACAAAAACAACTTAAGTATTTTTCACAAAAAAAAATTCAGTTAAAACACTTCATGTTCAAACTTAACATATCCTCCAAACCTAAACAATTAATTCTTGTTCTCAAGTAATCCAATTGTGTACTATTGTTTTATATCATTTTGTTAGTTTTTAATCTTACGAAATTATAGTTCGATAGATCATAATACAAATACTTGGTTTGTCCATAAATTAATGATCATAAAATTTAATATTATAGATGATACCCTTATAGTTTATCATCATTAATATCCTATCTAAATTGAACTTCTAAGTGTATGTGTACATTTTGCGCTAGGTCTTATTTAATTTAGGCTTTAAAAATTTTTAAATTACTAATTAAACATAATTTTGATTATCCTAACTTCTCATATTCTAATCCATTAACTTTATGTATGAACTTCTTATGATTGTATTAGGTGATAGAAGAAATAAAATGGATACCAATTTTTTTATTGCCAAAATTTAGCTTTTACTTTTTTCCTTTTTTTTCTTTTCTATTTTCTTGTCTTTCTTTTTATTTTCTTATTTTCCTTTTTTCTTTCCTTCTATTCTTTTCGCATAACACTTTTGTCAACTAAATTCATCATAATGATATTGAATACCAATTAGTCCTTTTAGTCACTTCTTTGGTAAAAATTAGTGCAGGTTAAAGTATAGTAAATGTCATTATGATTCCATTCATACTCATCTATATTATTCTACAAAAATAATATAAATATTTAAATCCTTGCCATATTTATTAAATAATCCTTAAAGATATTAATTAGGTTCTTAGTGAATTAAGACATCACTTTATTAAAAATTATTAGTTATTATTAGGTTAAATGATTTAATATTTTTCAATTTGCTACACATCCAAAAACTAAACTATTATCTCCTCATAATCATCTTTTGATATTTAGAGCTAACATAAAATGAGCTAGATAATATAAATAAAGTTTGTGCATATAACATGACAAAGTATAAGTAAAATAATTTTATTAAGAGAACAAAACACAACACATTTTATAATCCCCTCCCCCAAACATAAAATAAAAATAAAAAGAAATATAAAGAACAAAATAAAATAAGCAATCACCTATATTCTCAATCTTCTTCTTCTTCTTTTACTATTACTGAGGAGGAACCACTAGCACTATAAGTTTCAAAAGATGTGGCAACAAGAAAGAATGTCATACTTTGTCTAACATTTAGTAGGTAGTTCATAAACATGTCGACTTATGCTGAGTTAAACTGTGTAATATACTAGAACTCTCACTACTATTGATCGATCATATAATCCAATTTATGATTCATTCCCTACTACTACTTCCTTGATGCATTCACATTTTGATGTAGGCAGACCAATGACTTCCTTAAATATGAAACTCTATCTCTTAAAATCTAAGGGTTCCTATACCTTGAGGTGATCGGGGGTAGGCTAGATTGAACTCTTATGGAGGCTCCCTAAAAGATTGTTTAAAATATAAAATTTTATAATTAGTAAGAGCAGCATTATGGAATAACTACTTCTCAGTAGGATCCCCATATACCCATACTTGTTTACATAATAAACAAATTAATGAGGGGTGTCTATACCTTATTGTAGTTGAACCCTAAACATATGCTTGATAGAATGAAAAATGATTTTTATTTCATCTATTGTTAGTTCCTATTTAATTTCATAATAAGGAGGGCTATAAAAAATACTTTTCCTATATTTATTGTGATAGCCTTTTTAATATCATGATTAAATAAGGATCTATCCTTACTTACCTGGCTAATAATCTTACTAAGCAATATCTTTAAAATTAAATAAAATAATGCCAAGTTTTTTCTTCTGGGTTCTTAGTTGTGTCAAGGCCATTTATTAATTGATCCACATTTTATTTTCATTATACTTTATAATTAGGAAATGTCAAGAAACTTATTACTTCAACATAATGAATGGGGCTATTTAAAAAGATACATAATCATCATTCTACAAATTGAGGATTTAATAGACCTGATTAACAATTTCACTATAAAAATGTACCCAATTCACTATAAAAATGCTTTATTTCCAAGATGCTCCTTTGCATTAGCAGTTAATTCCCTAACAATAGGGATAATAATAGCTATAGGTTCCTCAATGAACCCCTCAAAACCCCTCCTTACTATATTTAATTTTAACCTCTCCCCTCTCCTCTAAGATTACTAAACACCCTTTGGGGATCAAATTCTTATGGAATATTACCAAAATATACCTCTCCATAACTTCATCATTGATAAGCTTGTAGGAGTAAAAAAATAAGTAGGTCTTCTTCTTCTCTGTAATGTAGATCTTCAGTGCCATTTGTGTAAGACAAAGATAGAGTATAGTACGTAATTGTAGGAGTTTAACAAATATATAGAGAAATGAACTCCAAATCCTCTAAGCCGCCTATTTATAACAAGTTTTAGCATCATGGTGCTATAACAAGAAGCACTATGGAGCACTCCCAATCAAATTTCAACCTTCAATCATGATTCACTTTTTAATTTTTTTAAAATAAGATATAAAATATCATTATAGACAACATTGTGGAATTATACCTTACATTCTACAATGTTATTGCTTTTTGACCTGTCAGCACCATAACAACAACAATAACAACAACAAATATTTATTCTACTATGTAGGGTCGGCTACATAAATCCTTTTCATCCATTGTGCTCTTTTAAAATTCCAATTCTCATTTAAATCTAATAAAGAAATGTTATTTCTAATATTTTCTAACTAAATCTTTTTAAGTATACCTCGGCCATTCTTAACATAAGCCAAATCTAATACATCTACTCCCCTAACAGGGTCATCAAAAGGCCTATGACTTATGTGACCAAAGCATCTAATGAAACTCTCTCTAATCTTATCTGTAACTAGAGCTACACTAACCTCTTCAAGTATATGATCATTTCATCTTTGGCCTTTAAGACTAAAGCCACTCATCCTCCTAAGCATCATCATCTCTTCAGCACTTTACTTAATTTTTTGCTTCTCTTATAATGGACAACATTCTACACCATAAATCTTTATAGGTCTTACCTCCATCTTATAGAATTTTCCCTTAAATTTGAGGGGTACATTTCCATCACCTAATAAGCCCTAGGCTTTCCTCCATTTCAACCATCCAATTTGTATTCTATTAATAATATAAGCATCTATTTCACCATCACTATAAACAATAGACCCAATATATTAAAAACATGTACTCTCATTACTGATTTGATCAACCAAATTCACTATCCCCCACTCAATCTAATACTTTTTAAATTAAACTCAATGTATTCAATTTTATATCTACTCAAAATAAAACCTTTAGATTCTAAGGTTGACTTCCATAATTAAAGTTTTCCATCAAGTCGCTCACTAGTATTATGACTAAGAAGAATATCATTAGCAAAAAGCATACACCAAGGTACATTCTCTTACATATGTCCAATAAGAACATCCATGAATAAAGCAATAAGATATGAGCTTAAGGCTGATCTTTGATGTAATCCAACTAAAATAGGAAAATATTTAGCCAAACCACTATGTGTTTGAACACAAATAATGTCTCCTACATACATATCCTTAATGAATTGAACATAAACATTATTTACCACTCTTTTTTCTAGAACTTTCCATAGCATGTCTCTTAGTACTTTATCATATTCTTTCTTTAAATCAATAAATATCATATTTATATCTTTTTTATTCCCTCTATACATCTCCATCAAACCTCTAAATAAATGGATAACTTTCACAATAGTCATACCCGACATGAATCCAAATTAATTTTAAGAAACATTAGTATCACATCGTAACCTATACTCAATAACTCTCTCCCATAGTTTTAAAGTATGATATAATAAATTAATTCCTATACAATTTGAACACTTTTGTGGATATGGATCACCTTTAATCTTAAAAATAAAAATCAATACACTCCTTATCCACTCATCTGGCATTTTTTTAGTTTTAAAAATAACATTGAAATGTTTCATAAGTCAAAAATTAATTCATCTCCTAAGTATTTCCACACCTCTATAGAATATCATCCCGTACAACAGTTTTTCACGCTTCATTTTCTTTAAAAGCCTATCTAACTTTGGCTTTAATAATAAATTGATAAAAAAAATTATTATTTTTATTTAGGGAGCTAAGGTCACTAAAGTCAATCATATTCTCACAATCTTCATTTAGAAGCTTATCAAAATATCTCTTCCATCTTTATTGAATATCCTCATGTGATAAAAAAATAATTTTTATTCTTCATCATTAATGTCCTTCACCTGAATTAAATCCTTCTCCTATCTCTTTGCTTGGCTAACAATACATATACCTTTTGCCCTCCTTAGTATATAATATATATTATAAACATTAAAAGCTAAATTCTTTGCATCACATATTCCTTTCTTAAACTCCATACAGGGCTCTTTATACACTACAGGAAAAATGGCTATTACCGGCGGTTCCAACCGGCGGTTTATAGACCGGCGGTGTTACTGGCGGTTAAACCGCCGTCGTTTAACGGCGGTCTGCCGGTGTTTTTTATACGTTAAACCGCTGGTGAAAGTTTCCTACACGATTTTTTCCAGCGGTCAAAAAACCACCGTCAAGCCGCCGGTAAGGAAAAAAACCGCCGGTTAATATAGAGTAACCGCTGGATTTCAGCGTTTTTCCTGTAGTGATATATTTCCCTATTTTTGGGGTTTTTAAGTCTAAACCAATTTTTATAACAAAGATTCTTATTTTTTATCTTTCTTGCACATTTTGATTCCTCCACCAACTATTTTTACTTTTACGGGCCTTTTCTTTTAGTACTCCAAATACATCCTTTGTAATATTATTAATATCACTTGTTACTTTTTCTCTTGTAACATTAGCTTTCTCATGCAGACAAAATCTTAAGATATTAAATCTTACTCTCAAAAGTATTTTTATTAGTTTTTTTTAAATGCCCCCATCTAATTCTAGAATAATATTTGACTTTATTTTTTCATTTTATGCCCCTTCATCTTAAATTTCATAACTACTAAGCGATGGTGGGTACATAAACTTTTCACTTAGAATAATTTTATAATATTTGCAATCTAAATGATCTATTTTTCTTATAATAAAATAATCAATTTTATTTTTATTATATTCATTCTTATAAGTGATATGATGCTCATCTCTTTTCTTAAATAATACATTAGCAATTACAAAATCATAAGCTAGAGCAAAACTTTTATATGGTATCACCAACTTCAATGGTCACTTCAAACACCTAGCCACCATTAATACTTTTAAAATCTTCTACCACTCTAGCAACATGTCCATTTAAATATCCTACAATAAAAGTTCTTAATTCAAGAGATATTTTTTGTGATGATTCTTCTAAGTCATTTTAAAATTTAAATTTTGAATAAATATCTAAACATACTTAAGGAACATAAGTGCTTATAATTAATATTAATAATCTTAGCATCAATAGTAATCTTTAAAGATATAATTTTATCACTAATTCTATTAAGTTCTGCAATATTATCCTTTAAATACCTATATATAATTATACATAAACCATTTATAGTATAACTCTTATATGAATACCTCAGTTTAAGTGCTAAACTATTAATCTCCTTCCCCTTCTCTCCAACCCATTAAGTTTCATGAATGTATATTATCTTCCTATGAATCATAATATATATTAAATCCATTAATTTGTATATATGGGAACCTATATTACAATTTTCAATTTTAATTCTAGTTTCATGGACTAGCTTCATTCTGCACATCCATCTATGATATGAGAATCCTACTTATTTGACACTGCAACTGGGCATCGGTGCAATGTCCCTTACACTCTTCTTATTGTATTTAAGTCATACAACACTTCGCTTCTAGGGAATACCCTAGCATTAGCACAATGTATTAAAAAATTCATGTCATGATTATTTGATATATTTTATGCTAACTATCGACTATATAATGTAACCCTCCACTTTTCTAATCCAAGGCTTGGGACATGGCAATGATAAACCCTTTTGACCAATCAGTAGTGCAACATTCAAAATGAGTAATAGCACTATTGTGCTAGAAAATGTGGCACTATAATGGCATACCATATGTTATAATTATAAGAAGATATGTATTGTGGCGCTCAAGTGTATTACACTGCAATATTGAGGGACAACATTATGTCACTTCAGTGATAAGTGTTCTGGCACTATAGGCAAGCACTCATGAAAATTAGGTTTTTGAAGGTGCACTTCACACATACTTTACAACATTCAAACACTCTTATACATAAACTACAAAAATCATAAACATATAACGTATTCTTGGTTACCTCCCAAATAGCGACTAGTTTATAATCTTCAGCCAAATTACGCCAAACTTTTATTTTTCATGTTGAGCCAATTCTAGGGACATCCTAAGGCGGTCAATCTCTCCTCCTAAATAAGGATAAAGTCTTTGTCCATTCACTTTAAATGCTTGTGCAATATTTCTTTTCTTAATCTTAACTACACCATAGGGATACATTTTAACTATGGTAAATGGTCTTGACAACATGAACTTCAACTTCATTGGAAATATTTTAAATATTGAATTAAATAAAAGCACTTTTTGTTAAGGTGTAATTTTTTTCTTATTTAGCTTATGATCAAGCCATCTCTTAATTTTTTCCTTATAAAGTTTAGCAATCTCATAAGCTTCCAATCTAAATTCATCCTCTTCATTTAACCGTAGTGGCCTTTTTTCTCTTGCATCCTTCAAATTATAATTCATCTCCTTGATTTCCAAGTAAACCTTATGTTAAAGATCAAGAGGTTATCCATGACTTTGCTTGATGATTGACTTTTGTTTTCTTAGTTTTAGCCTTAGCATCTTGATCTACAACCATACTTATGTTATCTTAGCTCCAATTTGACATGATACATTCTCATTTTACTCTCCTATACACTTATATTCATTAGTTCTTCTAATCTTCTATCTACAATAAATATATTCCTCTAAAAAATAATTCAATTAACAAAAAAAGTCAAATTATATTTATGATCATCAAAACAAAATAATATGATTTAAGGCTCATGGGGTCAATAGGGTAGATCTCTTCTATGCTTAACCATGGTTGATCTTAGTAAATGCAAATAGTGATAATCATTCAAGCCTCTCCTTATTTATCGTATTACTTGTTGGTATAATGTAATTGACTAAGAGAGTTTTGGAGTTGGCTTAGTGGCTTCGGTAGGAAAAATTATTATGTCCAGAAACCGGACGTAGAACGTCGTTCGCAAACCAAACATAATGCATCAAGCAGTACAGAGTCGTGGTATCGAGCGGTAACGAGCAATACCAAACAATGGGTGACCTGACACATTCCGGTTGATCTCTGGATGATGTTTGGCACCCGCACAAAATAATTAATCATTTGATATAGCAAATATGGTGGCCTCCACCCTACCACCACTCTAGTTGTCCCTAATTAGTTCTAATGTTTGCCCACTATATCTCAGTTACAAAGTTCAAAATAACCACTAACATCAAGAAATCCAACTCCTTTGAGCACAGCCATGACAGCTAATCGTGATGCTGTCATCTATCTGTTTCAAGCATATTACATTTTTATTTTTTTAAGAAAAAGAAAAGGCGGATAGCTGTGGAGGACCTCGAGGGCATTTCGGGAAGCAAACAAAAATATAGGCTGCTGGCACTGCGTTGCGATCCAGTTAACAGCGGAGCCACGTGGGAGAGAGGCCACGCAGTGACACACCACATGTGCCAGCTCTTGTATCATATCCACCTGAAATCAGACCCACATTCAGACCCGAGGTTGATCCTGCGAGTAACGCCAGGTGTCGTACTGTAAAGGAGAGTATAATTGCAATCGCAAATAATTTTTGGGAAAAATTATAAAGATTCCTATGCTTGATTGCCCAATCAAAATGACCGGTGCCATGCATGTATGTTTTGTGAGATTTTTTATTGGTTATTTTTAGGAATATATTTTTATTTTTAGAAATTAAAATCCAATAAATATTAATTTTTTTGTCATTTATATTTTATTAATTTGAGTTCTTATCTGATTCAAACAAGGAGGTAAAGTTCGATTTTGATTTCTACTTCCAACTCAGCATAATTATCATTAGGTTTATCGTTTGAATATATTTATCAATATTAGGATTTAAACATGATTGTGGTTTTCATTTTTTTTTTCTAATTATAAATTTTATATGATATTTAATTTTAGAAATATAAAATAGAAGAAGCTGTCTATTTATCTTTTAAATAATTTAATAAATCTTAGAAATAAAATTTTAGTGATATTTTCACCGTAATTTGTAAAATACGATTACCTAAATGTGAATAAATTTTCAATAATATATTGAATTTTGTATTCTAATCTTAATAAGTTTTTAGAAGATTTATGTAATAAATGTATATTCACATATGCATTAATCTCAAGTATCTAACATGTAGTTGACGGGTCATGATAGAAGAACCCGTTTTTATCGAGATCAATAGGTGACTGCCAAATGACCAACAACATCTACTCACATATGTTTGCATAATCAAGTTGTCCTTCATAGGATGCTATCAACGGTCATCATGAGTCAATTCATGACTCATCACTAGCGAGAAAATGAGTCAATCACATGGGCCACTTGATATCATCTTGGGCAGATAGCCTCATTCATGCTCTTCAATCCCAAATATACATAGTCAATTGGATGATGGTGGTCAGTAGGACCATAGTTGTGCTGAGCTGCTTTAACCTCTCCAGCTTCAACACACAGCAGGGTACCTGAAACAAACAAAAATCCGACACAGGCGAAAAATATATAGTGAAAGGAGAAGAGTCAATGCAGGTAGCTTTTCTCGTTTCATTTTTTTTCTTTCTATTTTCCCTTATAGCAGTACATAAAAGTAGTACTTTAAATAAACTTATATTGTGTAGATTAGATAGTTAGAGATGAACAGTCCTGATGAAAAAAATCTGATAAAGTGCTCCATTGTACAGATGTAATGGAACCATAATTTCAACATAATATGTTGGCTTGCTTATCACCTCCCCTCAAGCTAGTAATTGGTTCATTAATGGTAAGCTTATTGCGAAGCTCTCAAAAATGTTGATCAGACAACGCTTTTGTAAATAAATCGGCTAACTGATCATTAGTGTGAATATGAGACACTTGCAATGAGTTGTTCTTGATGCACTCATGAACAAAACGAAAGTCTAGAAATGATTGTTTGTGAGAGCAATTAAAGAGATATTATCATAAAACAATGGTGTAGGAAATGAAGAATCAATTTGAAATTCTTTTAATAGTCTTCGAAGCCAAATAATGTCTATGACAGTCGTAGCAAGAGCTTGATATTCTACTTCAGTGGATGATCTGGCAATTGTTTTCTATTTCTTGACTTGCCTAGAAATAAGTGTACATCCTAAGAAAGCATAAATTCCAATCATAGATTTTTTATCATTGGGATCACTAACTCAATCAAAATCAGAATAATAAGATAAACTAAGAGCGGTAGCATTAATGGGCAATTCCAAAGGAAATAGTACCTTTGATGTATCAGAGAAGCCGCTTAAGAAGCTTGAAATCATCTTCTTGAGGTTGATGCATATGTTGACAAAGTTTATTAATTGTGTAAGAAATATTAGGCCTTATGAGTGCTAGATATTGAAGAGTGCCAAGTTGCTTGAATAGTTCGATCTGAGTGGGTAATGGTTAGGAGGAGCTTAAGGATGATTTGGAAGAAATAGGTGTGGATATTGGCTTACAATCAATCATACCAACTTTGTAAAGTAAATCAGCAGCATAATTGGATTGGGATAGATGGAGACCAATTGGAGAGTGTAATAATTGCATTCCCATAAAGTAAGAAATTATGCCAAGACTTTTCATATGAAATTTGTGATGTAGAGCTAAAATAAGATTCTTGATTAATTGTTGAATCATTATTACCAGTGAGTATAATATCATCTACGTAAATCAAAATATAATGAACTACGAAGTCCTTGTGATAAATCAACACAGATAGGTCGGTTATTATATGAATGAATCCATATTGAAGAATATATGTTGAAAAAGTCTCAAACCATTATCTCGGTGATTGTTTTAAACCAAAGATAGACTTTTGTGATAAGAAAACATAGTCTGGGTGTAAGGAATCATTGAATCTGGTTGGTTGAGACATGTAGACAATGTCATTAAGATTTTCATGTAAGAAGGCATTTTATACATCAAGTTGAAGCACCTGCCATTTAAAAGTACAAGCTAGATGTAGGACATGAATAGTTGAAAGTTTAGATTAAAGGTGTGAAGGTAATCAAGGCCATACTATTGATTGCAACCTTATACAACCAAACGAGACTTATATCTTATAATAGTGCTATCTAAATTAAGTTTAGTTTTAAAGATCCATTTGCATCCCAAAACATTTTGATTTGAAGAAGGTGGAACTAATTTCCAAGTGCTTTGTTGTTGAAGAGCTCCAAACTAATTGGACATTGCTTATCGCCAAACTAAGTGTTTGACTACCTTAGTATAGCCTGTCGGATCAGAAGTGACAATGGAAGAGTTCATACTTACAATATGCGTGGGTTTAAGTGTGTTAGTCTGAAGCCTTGTAACCATGGGGTGAAGGGATTGAGGTTGATGTGGTGGAGCTTATGCAAATGGTGGTGGGGAAAAATAAGTGGATTGAGGCGAAATAGCGAGAGGAGAAGCTAGTGGGTGTGGTTGGGATAGTGGTATAATATGGTGGAGGAGGTACAATGTTGGTTTGAATGGGTAAGTCTGGTGTGGAAGAAGATTTTGGCTGGGTAAAAATTGGAATAAGTAATGGCGGGGTCTTGTAGTGGGTAAGAGGTATTGGAGGATATATGGGAGAATGTTGTGAAAAGGGAAATACATCTTCAAGAAATTTGACATGACGAGATTTAAAAATTTTATCAGATTCAATGTGATAACATTGGTATCCTTTTGTAGTATAGGCGCAACCAATGAAAACACATGACAAAGATTTTGAATGAAATTTGGATAGAGAGATGGAAGGAGAAGAAAGGGGTAACAAAGAAAACCAAATGTCGTAAGAAATGAATAATCAGGATATTTAGTGTAAAGTAATTTAAACGGAAAAGAAAACATTTAGATAGAGGTGGGAGTCTATTTATTAAATAGACTGATGTAACAACAACATGGACACTATTGTAACAACAACATGGATCTAGAATGAAAGAGGTAGATTTACTTTAAGAAGTAAAGTACAAGTCATTTCATGTGATGGTGTTTATGTTTAGCAATGCCATTTTGTTTTGGGGTATATGGACATGTTATTTGATGAAGAATGCCACAATGAGATAGAAAAGATTAAAAATATTTTGAGGCATATTCACCACCACCATCTGAACAAAAATATTTAATAGTTGTGTTGAATTATTTTTCAACCAATGACTTATATTGACAAAAAAATTGAGCAACCTCATATTTAGCTTTTAAAGGATAAACCAAATGAAAAACAAGAGAAATCATCAACAAATAAAACATATATAGTATTTAAAACCATTTAAAGATAAAATTGGGAAGGTCCACATAAATCACTATGTATAGGCAAAGGATGGGCTCTGGAAGAGCTACTTTAACTTCTCCACCTTCAACACAGCCATGTACTAGAAACAAAAAGAAACCAGACACATGTGGAAAATAAGAAAGGAGAAGAATTAATGCAGGAAGCTTTTCTCATTTCATTCTTCGTCTTAATGTTTTCCCTTACAACGGTACATAAAGTAGTATTTAAAAATAGATTTATACGATGTAGATTAGGTGGTTTGAGTTGAACAGTCCTGATGCAAAAATCAGATAAAGCTAAGTACTATGCTATACAGATGTAGTGGAAGCATAATTTCAACTTGATATGTTGGCTTGCTTATTAAGTTGGAAGGCAATAGAGGTCGGAAAGATTGTAGTTAATGATGGTGGTCAGAATAGCCGTAGTTGACCGACGATAGGGGTTGAGGAGACTGTAGTTGGGTGATTGTGATCGAAAAGACCAAAGCTGGGTGTCAGAAATACCACAGTCATAGGGCGACAGATGATAGGAAGGCCTTAGTATGGAGACATTTGGTAGCTGGGAAGAAATCTGATGATAATAAGTGGCTGGGCGTAAGTTCAATGACAGTTGGTGGTGAGCTGAAGTTGCTCTGGCCAAAGTTTGGCAATGGTCAGTGGCTGGGCAGTAGTCAAGGCGGATCTTGGTAACAAGAGAGATCTCAGATTTCTCTTCCTTTTTACTCTTCTTTCCCTTCCTTCCTCATCTTTCCCTTCCCCCCATGAGAAATGAGGAATCTAATAATAGTTTTCTGTGAGAGAAAAGACTAGTAAATAGGAAGAAGAACAAGGGCACGTTGGGAGTGGTTCGAATGTATGATCAATATCAATTTCAATATCAATTCCCTTAAATATAAACCATTTATTTAGTATTTGAGCGCCTTAATGATGCCAAAATTTGGCAATCTTGTACTTGTTGGAATTATCTCGTCAAGCCACTCATTATTAAGTTAAGCATGTCACATTTAGAAATTATTTAGTTATCCAATTTACGATTTTAACCTTCTAAATGCACTTCAGGTCATCAATTTGGACCTATTTGGCAGATTGAGTCAAATTTGGTGTCATTGGTTTCTTCTTTTTCGAGACGTTCAATTTAACTGTAAGTTTGCTGAAATCGGAGTTCGGATGATCCAGGATTTAATTTTAAAAGTTCTCAACTCAAATTGCCTCGAGATTCCTTCCCGATCAAGAAATTTTTTTGAAGATTTATCATTATTTTAAATAAATTATTTATAATAATATTTTTGACATAGTTTATGATTTAACAGTTATTTAAATAAATATAAATATATAAATGTATATATATATATATAACAATTTTTTGATGGAGATGTTAAACCGCAAAATTATTTTATATTTCGACCCTACCTCTTAAAATATTAATATCTTTCAGATGAATTTAACCTGAAATTATATCAAAATCACCGAATTCCGCTCGAAGCCGCCAAAACCTAAACAGCCAATTTAATCCACCCATGTTTTGATGTCTCCCTCTATATCCTTATTACCGAGTTTATTTACGCAAATACCTGAATCTCCAGCCAGCGCCACAGTATCAGCTACACGAAACATTAGTATCAATCAATTACAGCTTGACAGAGAATCCAGACCGTCCAAATATTGTGGGGCCTAATGCTACGACAGCTGTGATCCTGCGCATCTTGCAGCAGAAACTCTTTCTGTAATCGTACACAGCCACGGCAAAGTCGTAAATACTGTAAATAGCAAGGTGATTTAAAAATCAGGTTATTCTATAATTGCTTCGTAGGTCTTTTAGCTTGCAAACACTAATACTCTTTTGTTTGCACGCCAAAGAGAGCGCTGTAGTAAATAGGCGCGAATTAAGAGAGCTGAAGGCCAAGAAAGCATTGTGTCGACTTAGCAAAATCATAGAGAGACAAAGAAAAAATTAAAGATGGGTTACTGGAAAAGTAAGGTTCTTCCAAAGATCAAGAAAGTATTCGAGAAAAATGGAAACAAGAAGGCCGCCGCCGAGGCCTCCAAGTCCTTTGATGACTCCAAGGTCTCTCTCTCTCTCTCTCTCTCTCTCTCTCTCTCTCTCTCTCTGTGTGTGTGTCTAGATCTCTATGTATTTTATCTAAATGATTTATTTCATGCAGGAAGAGATTAACAAGGAATTGGAAGAGAAGAAGACGGAGCTCCAGCCCAAGGTTTTGGAGATATATGAAGCATCCTCAACTGAGATCAAGGTACCTCTTTTGAAGTTGAACTACTCGCCTAGATGGATCTTTCTGTTCTTCATGGTTTGTTAACAAAGCTAATTACTTTATCGAATTCTTAAGCAGGCTTTGGTCAAGGAGCGTCATGAAGCCGGGGTAAAGAAGAACTCCACTGCTGTCACCACCTTTCTTGAAGAACTTGCAAAGATTGGTACGCATAAATGCTTAGCAAACGAAAACTATGTTGATAGGCTTTTAAATTTTTAATTTATATTAGAATTAATGTTAGTTATGATATTTTTGAATTGTATAAAGTAACCTAAATATTTGTATAACTTGACTTGCCAGACTTCCCTGGCTCGAAGCCTGTAAGCGATGCCGTTTCCAAGTTCGGCCCGGCCTACGTCTCTGCACCCGTAGTCTTCATTCTTGAGAAGGTCTCCACCTTCCTTCCGCCGGAAGAGATCTCTGTGGCCAAAGAGGAGAGCGGCGCAGCTGAAAAAGATGTGGTCATCGCCGAGGAGGAGAAGGCGGCAGAGGAATTATATGAAAAGATTGAAGACAAGCAAGTTGAAGAGGAAAAGGCTCCCTCAACGGAGGAGGCGGCGCCGCGGCAGCCTGCCTGATCGGCAGAGTTGGAGGAGGTTTCTAAAGCCTGATTTGGTGGAATATTTTTACGAGTTACCGCTCAACTTTACATGCATGGTTTATTATTATTATTTTCTTAAATTAATGCGTTATTTTTGTTAGTCACTTCATGTATTTAATTACGTTTGTTTCGTGAATTATTGTATGCATTTGTTGCTCTCATATGTAATTATTATTTATGAACTTAAAAAGGTTTGTATTTTTTCTTATGTAAAATTATTTGGAAAAGTTCAGATTATTTTTCTTCTCCTGCTTTAATTCTCTTCCATTATTCCTCGGAAAAAGTTGTGTTAAAGTTTATTGATAAAAAACTGGTCCAAATAAATTTTATTATATTTATTTTAAAATAATTTTTAAATTTTAATTTTGCTCTAATAAAAAATAATTAAGATATCCTAACAAAATTTTTCTCTTATACGTAGAGGTGTCAAAATCAGGTTATGGGTCTGGTTCAGGTCGTACCCTAAACTGACATACTATTTGACACCACCCGAACCCAACCCTTTTTTTGCAGATGGGTCAGAAATCTCAACCAGAATCCGACACATTGGGTTTCCGACTTGACCCGACTCGACACGAAAAACTAACTTCAAGCCGCTTAGGCTAGCTGAGTGGGAGCATCCGCATGTAGTTGCGGGAGTCTCGAAACTCGACGACCTATACGTCTCGCTTGTGGGAATGCGCGATGGAGGAAAGCAAACTGGAGCTTCTCCTCCGACAGGCGGTTGCAAAGAAATGGAGCTTCTTCTCAGCCCTACTCTAGGGTTTTTAAATCAGGTCTATTTTTGAAACCCCTATTTATACACATATGATTTGCAGAATTTCTAAGAATTATGAAACTACAAATGTTTCTACCAGCTTATTAACCGCTGTTTGCTGCTGCCACGTGGCATCTAAAGCGCTGTAAGTTTGTGACAACATGTGGAACAGGCTGATCAGTGTCTGGGTGGGTACGAGAAGTATTTATCGTGCGGCAAAATAACTCTGGAATTTACGGGAGATGGCAATTGGCAAAGGAATTCTGATATATAAATATAGAATTAAGAAAATTAATTTAGAAATAAAAATGGATTTCAATTTAAAATGAGATTCTCACTTTTTATTTATCTTTTATTAAGTGATATATCAAAAGCAAAACCATGTTATTTTAATCTAACTAAAATATAATTTTATCACGTTAACATATATTTTTTTAAATTAGGCTGTGTTTTCTTAATAAATAGAAACCTAAATTGGAAGGAAAAAATCTTATTAAATTACGTGTTTTAAATGAATTTGAAGTATTAAATATTGTAAGGAAGAAAGAGAATGGTTGACTATTTTTAAGCTTATCATAAGCTAAGAGAATAATTTTAAAATAAGTAAATCTTATAAAAAATACTATATTGTCATGTGAAAGAATAAACAATTATAATAAATAAGATTTAGTGGTATAGTTATTAATATATTAGCTGTTGTACAAAAATTTAATATGCATAGACAAAAGTTTGTATGACACTGATTTTTTTACTTCAGAAACCTAAAAAGGGTAAAGCCATGTGTTATAATAATGCAATATATAGTTACAAATACATGAATTTAATTTTCTTCACAATTAAAAAAAATTTGAGGCTACACAATTCACTACCAAAAAACGAGAGTTTTCGCAGCGGTTCGCCGGGAAAGGTGAAAATTTGTGCTGCGAAAACCTTATTTTTTGTTAGTGATTGAAAAATACAATTTGATACTCATTGTAGAAATTATAGAGGCTGAGAATCTAGAGTAGACAGTTGAAGTCTAATAATAGGGTTGGATATTAGTTGTCATGGAACAATAATTGGATGATAGAAATCTCATAATATTTGTACTAGTTTTTTATGATGATCATCAACATAATTTTTATGCAATATAATAATGATATTCAACTTTCTTAGCTGCTAAGCCTTTTTTTCTATAAATAATGAGGTCTTATTTATATCTTTTCAGTTCGAAAATTTGGCCAGATTTCAAAACACTCGATCAACTGGATCATATACTCTTGATCATAAGTCATTTTTTTAATTATTTCAATACTTTAATGACATCAAAGTTGAGTGATCTTAGTCTCATAAAGCCACTTGATTTGATAATGAGCAAGATTAGAAGATCATTTGGTTCCTCAATTAATACCCCAATGCTTTCAATTATACTTCAAGTTCTTCATTTAACTTCATTTGGACAAAGCACAAATAAATTTTTATATCACTCGGTTCATCCCACTATAGGAAAATCTGTCAATACCATCGGGCTTTTTAGGAATATAGACTTACATCGGAAAAATCGGCCGTCTAACTGGAGGAATATACGTCGGTAACTTAACAGCAAAATTTTCGTCGTTAGAACACCGACATGTATTCCACCTGGTTTTCGCCGGTATTTAAAAATTTTCCAGCGCAATTTCTATCATTTATTACCGACGAATATTACGCCGGCTTACTTAAACTAAACTAGATGAGTAGTACCAACGTATTAGCCGCCAGTAATATGGGCGACGGATAATCTGCCGAAAAACTCGACAGAAAGAGCCTTATTCTGACCCCTTCTCCATTTTTCTTCTCATTAGATGCTGGTTTCCCATAATTTTTGCGTTGGAATGCTGTCAGAAACACCGCCATAAACATTTATAGCATAAAATTTTCACCGATTTAGCTTTTTTGACGCCTGAATTACATTCAGAGCTTTTTTCTTTGAAAATTCACCGAAAAAAGAATTTTTTGATAGATTTCTAGTTTACTAGCAGATTTTGTCCGCCGGTAATAGAACATTTTCCTATAGTGCCTTGTCAAGAAATTAAATTCAGTTTTACTATATGTTTGCTCAAATCATAGTTCAAATGTTCCTAAATTTAATTCCATAAGTTTTAAATAAATTATTGCATTGTTATTCATGTTTATCAAGTGAATTTTTTTGTATATATATACCTTCTCAGGTTATTCATGTTTATTTTTTTATTTAATACTTTTTTTAATAATTCTAAAAGTAGAAATTTTGGGCCCAACAAATTCTGAAAAAATTAAAATACTTCTAGAAATTTCATTTCCTTTTATTTTAAAAAATTTTCCCCCTTTTTTCAAAATATCCTCCCCCCCCCCCTTTAGTCCTATAAATATGCCCCTTGGGCAGGTGGAAAATGCATCTCTTCTCATCCTCCCTTTTCCTTCCAACTTTTTTGCATTTGAGGCATTCCAATGCTTTTGGTAGGTGGCTTCCCCTACTCAAATTAGTGCCCCTATGTTATGTAGAAGTTAGAATTTTCCACTTCTTTCTCACTTTCTCCCCCATTTTTTTCTTACTCCAATGGCATTCTATTATTTAGGTAGGTGGCACCCCCCACTCAAATTTAGTGCCCTCTTTAGTATTGAAGTTCAAATGGGTAACCACACCACCACCAAAATTTCTTTAGTCAAAGGAGATCAACCTACTGTCCAATCTGATGGCCTAAAGAAGACTAAAAAAGTGGCCAAAGCTAAAGATGTCGCATCCATAATAACTAGTGATTCCTTGATCATTTTTAGGAAGAAATTTTACATCCATAATTATCTTGTGATAAAATTCCTTAAAATATGCTCATGCCTATTCCCCTCTCTGAGGATTTTTTACAGTGTACAAGTTTAGTTTATGAGCGGGGCTACGATTTCTACCTCCTCCGGAATTGATTGACATTTTAGCAACATGTGGAGTGAGTTTATCCCAGCTTTATAATAGAGCCACATCAATCATAATGGGATTGATCGTATTTTTCAGATATTATAGATGGGTATTATCTCCAAAGTGCCTTTCTCTAATGGGTAGACTTATTGGTGATATGTATGGTTATATCTCTTTTAGTTCTATGTGGCTGAATATTCGCACTTGAGACCCATCAAAGAGCTGGGTTGATGATTTTTTCTTTGTGTAGAATGAACGGAATCTCCAAAAAAATTGGAAAATTGAAGGATTTACCCAAGCTCATACATGTTGGAATAGAGGATTTATTGAAGATGCTCAATCTTCCTAATGTCGACACCCTTCACTTGGAGATATACTATTTAACTAGATATGTAGATAAAGAATATTTATTCAAGGTTAAATATAATACATCTACTCTCCTAACCGGGTCATCGGAAGGGCGTTATTTTATGTGACCAAATCATCTAAGGCGACTATCATATCTTCCACTAAATCTACTCCAACGTTTTGACGTATATTTTCATTTCTTATCATGTCTCTAAGAGTAAAGCCACTCATCCACCTGAGCATCCTCATCTCTGCAACACTTAACATTATGGTTCTCTTTTAATTCAAGTCTCGCTACCATCTTATAGTATTTTTCCTTAAGTTTGAGAGGGACTTTTCTATCATAGAACTAACTTAATGCATTCCTCCCCACTTGAATTCTACTAATTACATCCCCATCTATTTCACCATCACTCTGAACAATGCCCACATATATCTAGAACATGTACTATAATTAATGCCTTGATCACCCAAAGTCACAATCCACCCACTATATCTATTATTACTAAAATTACACTTAATATATTCAATTTTAGATCTACTCAAGCGAAAGTCTTTAGACTCTAAAGTTGACCTCCATAATTCAAGTTTACCTTCAACTCCCTCTCTAGTCTTATCAAAAGAAGAATATAATCACCAAAAAACATACACTAGAGTACAACCTCTTGCAAATGTCTAGTGAGAACATATAATCACGAAAAAGCATATAAAAAAGCACACCTCAGAGGCGGCGTCGCGTATGGGATCTGGCTGGTGTGTTCGTCGGCGGCCTTGCAGTTGGAGTTCGAGGGCGGCCGGTGTGGGGTCGGCGGCCGGAGACAGGTCGTCAGCAGTTGTTGTTAAGCCGCTCTATCGCGCGAGAGATGGGCGGAGGCAATGGGGGAACAAAGTCCGAAGAGAGAACAAAGAAGATGAAATGAAATGGGAGGCTCGGGCTGTTTCATTTTAGGGCTTTTACCGGCGGTTTTCTGGTGGCTGAAGCCACCGGTATTAAAATGACTTAACACCGACGGTTTTAGCTACCTGTATATCGCCGGTCATATTTACGTCCGATGGTTAACCCAGCGGTGCTATGACCACCGGTAGTTCTGTCAGCTTATGGTTGAATAATCGCCGGGTAGGCCGCCGGTATTAACCGGCGGCTAAACCGCAGGCTATACCGCCGTTATTACCGGCAGCTAGACAACCGCCGGTCTAGGCTGCCGGTAATAGCAGAATTTCCTGTAGTGATCTACTCATATAGGGAAATTGCGTGCTCGTAAGCTAAAGAAGTCGGCCAAAGTCCCAGAGGCAATTATCCAACCTTCAAAGGCTCCACCTAAATGATTAGGGAATGAGAGCAATCCACATACATCCAAAAAGAAAAAGGTGGAGGAGATTTTGACAGTCACTAGAAAGGTCACCATATCTCTTTATCTAAGTAATATATTCCCGAAGATATTTTAAAATATCAATTTGTTGGCCGTCAATGGACTGAGGAATTAGTGAGTTCACATTCTCTTTTTGGTTTTTTTTTTCTTTTTTCATTCTTATAATGATATGTCCCTTACAACACTTTTCTTATTATTTCAGTTAATGCAATGCATGGATCTGGAAATTAAAATGACCAAGACCTTAAATGATTAAAATAATGAATTTGTGAATATGGAGTAATTACAGGGAGAGTACCAAAAAAACATGATGGAAAGATAAGCGAGATGAAGGTTATGGAGGAGCAAATAGTAGAGTGTAGGGCATAATTGACTACAATGGCAACTTCAGCCACTTTACAAAATAAATAAATGGACCATCTTACATATTGAGTTGGTGGATGCACAAATAATAATCAATCAACATGTTAAAGATCAGCAAGTCCCTGAGGAGAATATTGCATGCAACCATTGAAAATGGGAACAAGAGGCTCCAGGGTTTGTTGTTAGAGAAGGAAGACATGTCCAAGTCAGAACAACCACCTTTTAGAGTCATAAAATAATTTAAGAAGTTGGTTTCTATGAAGATAATCATCCAGGATAACATTCAGGAAGCTTGTGATCGTATATATGATATAGAGGTGAAGGGCTTGGAGTTGGAGCTTAAGGATAAAGAATTTATTATAGATTTTTTTGAAGGGTGACTATTTAGTGCAGCGTAAGATTGGATCTAAGATCGAGGGTTTAAAACCTATCAAGGCTTCTAGTGACTCTTCTTCAGATTGTGATGGTGATGAGATAGAGAGTGAGTTGCAAAAGGTTTTTGTCCTTGAAGAGAATGTTAATATTGAGATTTAATAGTGTTTTTATATTATTGGTTGTATTATTTTGCATGTTATATGCATTTGATCTTGATGTTGTCTTATGATATATTCAGTGATATATTAAGAAGTTGTTGGTGTTATTTTTTCTCATTTTCATATGAATATAAACTTTACTTAGTTTTATTTCAATTTGGATGATGAGAAATATTTTAGTGGGCTATTTGCACTTGAGTGAATATGAGGGATATTCTCTTTTAATATTTGATCTATCCCAGGTTGTTAGTCAAAGAATTTGCTTGAGGACATTTAACCTATATGGAAGAGATCAGATCAAATCCCCCCTGTGAATGATCATAATGTAATTTGAGATTCAAGACATCCTCCTAGAATGTTTGACCTATTCGAGATTATTAGTCAAAAAATTTGCTTATAATATTAACCTATATGGAAGAAGTCAGATCAAATCCCCTTAGGATTGATCACCAGTGATTAAGATATAATATACATTATGTATTTTATGAAACATAAATCAAGAAGATAAATTATATGTTAGTTTTTTATTCTTTTATAGAAGGAGATAATATCATAACAAAACGAACATCACATTTACACATTATATAATGCAGTACAATCATTCTCTAATATAACTTAGGGATATAGGAGTTAGGAGAGTTTTACCACGCTCAACACAAAAAAAAAGACATATGGGGACAACAACAACTTGGGAGAAAATACATAACACAAAATAAACAATACTATAAACACCTACTAATAATACTTATGAAGGTTACCAACATTCTAAGTTTGAGAGAGAATCTTCCCATTAGCATCCTTCAGTTTGAATGAGTTAGGCTTGACCATAACTACCACCAAATAAAGAGCCTCCCATAAGGGAGAGTGTTTATTTCATTGAGGGCCCTTTCCAACTACTACAATGCTACATAGAACTAGATCCCCGATTGAGATATATTGAGATTTCACCCTACGACTATAGTGACAGGAAACTCTTTAATTAGTGATATGCAGTAGTCCTAAGTGTGGCTGCATCTCTTACTTTTGGTAGGAGATCTAAGTTATTTCTGAGCTTCTACTCATTGTTACTGAAGTTGAAAGCCTGAACTCTATTACTTGAGACTCCAATATCAACCGATATGACTCATTTCATACCAAAATAGAGATTGTGCGAGATTTTTCTTGTAGGAATTCTGGTGGTGGTTTGAAAAGCCCAAAGACCCATTGCCTCATAGCCTTCCATAGGTATGTCTTCATCCCTTTATGAATTATCCAGTCTATAACTATTGTTTGCCCATTTGCCTGAGAATGGGTGAAAACTGTGTGGACTAGCTGAATATGAAAATCCTTATAGAAAGTTGTAAGGATTTTTCTAATAAATTGAGTCCTGTTGTCAGTGATGACCCTTGTAGGAATGTCAAAAAAAATTATATTCTTTCATATGAACTGTTTGGCATTGACTTCATGTTGGTGGAATTTTGAAAACAGATTTTGAAAATATTAGTTTTCTTTGGGAATTTTAAAGTTTAGATTTAACTCTAATTCTAGAAGTCGAATCTACTCGTTCGGAAAAGTATATCACCCCGAAGGACGAAAATAAAATTCCATAACGGTGTTCAGACTTAGAATCATGAAATTCATCTCGAATATCATGGCTAGATTCTAAAGAGAACTCCAAATGGCCCCTAGGGGTCAAGGTAAAGTTTAACTAAATAATCCAATTATGGTATTCAAAGAATATGATTGTCGAATTCATATCCAAAGCCTTATCAAAGAAGGATGTATTTCCCCAAAGGGAGATAACACCTTTCAATGATAATTCTTCTAATATGATAACGACAATCGGTCTTTAACTTTTTCCCAAAGAAATCTAAGAACATTTTAAAAAAAGCTTAATTTTGAAATCAAGTGTGTGGTTCCAAATGAGCGCAAGCCCTCGTAGTTAATTACATCGTAGGGAGACAGAGTCCCCTACGAAAACTCTCGATTAAAATAAGAATGAAATTTTGTTAGATTCTCTAGGAGTGATATCAAAAAAAGCGAATAGAATCTTTTGGAAGATCAAAAGGGAATGGATCAAGGTTGAACATTTATTAACAGAATTGAGCGAAGAGAAGTAGGGGACACTTTGAGATTCCAGAACCATCAGGAAGTGTCCCAACTTAATCTAAGTGTTGGGCTTTACATTTTAGGATTGAAAGAAAATTTTAATTGAAGTTGAGCATTTTATTAAAAATTTGGGATTATATTCCCGAAATTTGGGGTCTTATAATCAAAGATTTGCCTCGGATCCTAAATCTATTTTGGACACTGGACTACAGTCGTCCGATCCTAACTAATGCAGTGCAGAACCTAGACTTACCCCGGCCTGGATTGAGAAGCCAGCTAACCACCTAATCGATTTAAAATATATGAATCCGGTCTATTATGAAAGAGTGGT
>NW_021319682.1:13371660-13444348 GCF_001605985.2 Dendrobium catenatum | reverse complement strand
CATTGGATAGGTCTATACCCCATTTTGAAGATAAGGGTCAAACCATGACCCTTGAACTTAAAATTTGGGGAAAATGCCCTTGAACAACTTAAAATGGGGAGATAAAATTTGGACATGTCAAAAACATGTTTAATTTTAATCTCCCAAAATTCCAGACTTGGTGGACTTGTATTTAAAGAGTAATTAAATAAATTAATAAAATGTTCAAATTGAAATTAAGCCTAAGACTGACCTAACCAGGGTCTGGAACCATAGGGCTTTTGTAGATCTCCCTGAGACCTTTCTAATGAGCCTGAGAACACCTAATCTGGAAAAGTGTGAAGGGAGTTATGAATTTTTAAAGTTCCCTTAAATTTCTGGATTTATTAATTCGACAATTACACAGTCAGCAGCTCTTTACACGCACCGCGCACCGATTGGCCAAGCAATCATTGGAGCTAACCGTTAACGGCCGGATTAACCACAGCTGTCAGATGGTAGATCAAACGACTGGGATCAAACTCACTCCGATACCGCGGGATCTAATCCGAGCCGTTGATCGAAATCAATGGCTGAGATTTCATCTTCAACCTCCCGCTCGTATCCGACACCACAGAGCTTCTCCGGCTTGATTCGGGTGATCCCGCCGGCGAACTCCGATGAAATTTCACAGGGAGGATCAGGACAGTGGAAACCTTCAATCCAACGGTGGAGATCCGTTGGGGTGAAGGTTTCCTTTACACTTGACCGGACTACCTAGCTAGGGAGCTCAGGATGGAGGGATTACCGCAGAGAAAGCCTCAACGAATGAGCTTCTCTATCAGGAAGCTTCAGGGGACGATGACGAACTGATCTCCTTCAGGCGTCGGGACCGAAGGACGGCCAGAAGTGCGACTTCGAGCGGGACGCCAAAAGCTTTCACGGGCGCTTGCTCGGACAGACGAAGGGATCGATCTTGGAGCTTGGAGGGAGCGTCTGGGAGTTTGAAGGAGCTCTGGGAATCGATTTCGAACGAATGTTGATGCTTATAGTGGTATGGCGAGCTTGAGCCTATTCGGCCACCTTTCGGGAGCTTGAACGGCCGAGATTGAGCTGGAGAAGGCTTGGATCGCTGCCAGGTGGATGATGGCGACGTCCTAGGGAGATCGTGGGGATCAAACCGATGGACAGCAGCCTTGAACTAGGAGTTGTCTGGGGGGGACCACCGGAACTCGTTTCCCATTGGTTCCGACCACCGCCGGCCATGGTCTGGGTTGGGTTGACTGGGGAAGGCCGATGGGGACATGCTGGAGCCAAGGGAGGAGTCAATTTGGCCTGGGAATGTCTGGATTGAACTGGTGGCTGGGTTGGACCCAAACCTGCTCGGTTCGAGTCGAATTGAGCTCGATTCAGGTCTAGTCAGACCCTAGGTTTGGTATGGGAGATAGGTCTAGGTCTGGTGCACCCAATGTAAGTGGCAATTGGATCCAATTTGGTCTGGGTTAAAAGATGGCTAGGGTTGATCCAAATCTGCTCGGTTCGGGTCGATTTGGGCTCGACCCAGGTCAGGCCAGACCCTGGGCTTGAGGTGGGAAGTGGGTCTAGTTCTGGTGGACCCAATGCAAGTGGCAATTGGGTCCAATTTGATCTGAGTTGGAAGATGGCTCGGCTCCAAGTGTTTTTTGCTACTTCAGTTTAGCCTAAAACCTGACCCAGGTTAACCCAAGGCATGGGCTGGCTGGAGGAAGTGTGTTGGACCTAGGGTCACCTATGGGAGGTTTTGATCAAGTTCAATTGGGCTTAGGTTGAGAATTGGCTCAATCCCAATTGCTCTTGGGCACTTTGGATTAGCCTAACTCTTGACCCAAGTTAGCCCAAGGGTTGGGCTGGTCAAGGAAGATGTATTGGGTCAATAGGAACCCAATGATACCTTGATTTGGATTCAATTCCACTAATGTTAAGAGATGGCTCAAGGGAGGCCTCTTTTTGGTCACTTGGGTCAAGCCATATGGCTAACCCAAGTGAGCCTAAGGTTTGGGTCTCCAAGAGAGGTCTCTTGGGTACCCAAGGGGTCATCCCTTGCATTCAAAGGACTTGGAATTGACTTGATTCAAAAATTTGAAAGAGAAAGGGTGTATGGGTTAATGGGTCAAACTTGGGTGACTTGGTCAACCAGGTTGACCCAAGGTCTGGGTTTGAGTTCAACAAGTTAGGTTTGAGATTTGAAACTTTTTGAAAGTGGTTTCAAGGAGTTTGGAATTGATTTGAGTTGAAATGGGCATTTGAAATCCCATAGGGGTATTTTGGTCAATTTTGACCCATTGGTCAACTAGGGTCAAAATGGGTCTAAAAAATGTATTTTACTGCTCAATAGGTTACATTCAAGAGTTTGGAAGTGATTGGAGGCTTTGATAAGGCTCCAAGATCAAAATCTTCAAGGTGTTAAGTCCAATGGCATAGGCTGTAAATATTTGAAGGTTTTACAGCCTTTGGATTTTAATTCAGATTCTGGGGTTAGAGACATCAGAATGGGCTCAAAATTGTAGGGTAACCTCTAGAGACATGTCTTATCACTTTGTAAGTGATAGACTCTGAATCAGAGGCCATTTGACTGGGTTTTGAAATGTTTGAAAAATCTTTGAAAAAGGTCTTTAGGACAAGGCCTTAAGACTTTGGATTTGAGTCTGGATTTCTGGATTTGGAATGGATTTTAAGTTTGAATGATTAATGTTGGAGTATCCAAATCATTTACAATCATGTGGTGATTGTTAATGAATGGATAGGGTCAAAGCTAGATTAAAGGTGGGATCAAAGTCTAAGTTGAAGTTTGGATTATCAAATTGATTGGATCAAAGTTTGGGTATGTTTGAAGCTTGAATGAAGTTTGAGATTTGAGCTGAATGAAGCTTGAGATTTGAATTAATCAAGGGTTGGGATTGACTTGAAGTTGGATTTGATCAAAGGTAGGGATTGATTTGAGTCTGGAGTTGATCAAAGGTAGGGATTGATTTGAGTTTGGAGTGGTCCTAGGATCTAGAGGGGCTCTAGAATTTGAGATATAAGAGAATCCTAAGCTCTAGAGTAGGCCCTAAGGTCTAGCTCTAGGAAAGGTTCTTAAGGTCTAGAGTGGATCCTAGGATCTATATTTAATCTGGAGTTTGGAAGGGCGTTAATGACCTCATATCAAAAATGAGGTCAACACTTCAATAATTTTAGCTATAGATTCTGCCTCCACCCTTCTAGTGAAGTAATCCACAATCAAGATAATAAATTTTTTCTGTCTAGTGGCTATAAGGAAGGGTCCCATTATATCAATTCTCCAATAGGTGAAAGGCCAGGGGCACTAAAGTGATACAAGCTCCAGAGCGATTATATGGGTGAGATTGGAATACAATTGGAAGTCTTAACACTTTTGTGTGAACTCAAATGCATCCTGTTTCATTGTAGGTCAATATAATTCCTGCATCATGATCTTATATGCTAGTATTTTTCCTTCCAGATGTTCTCTACATACTCCTGAATAGACTTCTTGGAGTGCGTAATCAATTTCTAAAGGTGGGAGACATTTGAGGTATAGTTCAGTGAAGTCTCATTTATTCAACTTGCCACCAATAAAGTGAAATTTATGGCTTGTCTCTTAAGTCATGTTACAATTATGGGGTCTTCAAGCAGCGCTCCATCTTATAAGAAAAATAAGATGGGATCGAGCCAAGAAGTCTCTCTTGATTCATAGATTTATTGTATGACCCACAAACCTTAGATACTTAGAAAGTATTTCTCCTCGATACATTTCATCTTGCAGACTTCTACTATCATTGATGTAGCAAGTTTAGAAAGAGCATCTACTCATGTATTTTGCTCTCAGAGAATATGGATAATCTTTTTCTCTTTTATACGGGCTAAGAGCAACTTTATGATGTTGTAGTACCAAGCCAATTGTGGGTTATAGATTTTAAACTTTTCATCCACCTAAGATGCGACTAATTATGAATCAATATGGATCACCAAGTTTAGCACCTCACAATCGATTGCTAGCCTTAGTATGATATTAAGGGCCTCCTACTCTACCGTGTTATTCATTATAGGGAATTTAAATTAGAGTCTATACTCAATAGTAACTTATTGTTGAGAGATCAATAAAATTCCTACTCTGGTGCTAGAACTTCCAGAAGCTTCATCAACATACAATGTCAAGCACAGAGGAGAATGAGAAGCACTTAGTGGATTGTTGGATACAGGAATGGTGCATTCAATCATAAAATTTATAAGTGCGTGAGATTTAATATTGGGTCTAGGAAAGTAGCGGATGTCAAACTCTCCCAATTCCACAAACCACTTGATTTGTCTTCTAGATGCTTCTGACTTTTTTATGATACTTCTTAACGTCATATTTGTGTATAGCTTAATTGTGCGGGCTTGAAAGTAAGGGCGTAGTTTTCTTACAAAGCAAACTAATTCCAAAGCTATTTATTTTCTAGTGGAAAATATCCCTCTATTTCAAATAAGATTGTACTGACATAATAGATGGGGTGTTATATAACATTTTCTTATTATACCAAGACTGAACTGATAGTTTGGGCAGAAACTTCCATGTACAAATATAACCAATCTCTCTATATTGATTTAGAAAGTAGTAGTAGAGATGCCAAATACTTTTATAGCTCTTTAAAGGCTTCATAGCATTCATAAATCTATTGGAATCCTGAGCTATAAGCAACTCTTAGTATCTTGAAGAAGGGAAAATATTTGTCTCATGAATGGGCAAGGAAATAAGACAACATTGCAATCCTTCCATTTAGTTTTTGAACTTCATTGATATTTCTTAGGGGCACCATGACTCTTAATTCCTTGATTTTCTTGGGATTGGCCATAATCCATTGTTAGGTTATCAAAAACCCTAACAACTTTCCATAGGTGACTTTAAAAGAACACTTGACAAGGTTGAGTCATATATTATAGTGTCATAGCAGATGGAAACACTATTCAAAGTCAAATATATGTTGAGATTTTTCAAAAAATTTCACAAACATATCATCAATAATTTATACTTCCATAGTAGGCCTAATAAGGTCTTTAAAAACCTTATTCATAAGGTGCTGATATGTTGCTCCAAAAATTTTGAGCTAGAATGGCATGACTAAATAATAGTATAACCCCTTATATGTCTAAAAATCCATTGCCTCATGATTTGTTGAATCCATCTTTATTTGATTATAGCATAATAGACATCCATAAAGCTCAAAATTTGATGTTCAAAAGTGGTATTGACCAACTGGTCAATATAAGGAAGTGGAAAATTATCATTTGGGCAGACTTTGTTTAGATATGTATAGTCTATATACATTCTCTAAGCTCCACTTTCCTTTCGTACCATGATGATATTCACCAACCAAATAAGGTTGTGCACTACCCGCATAAATCCAACTTTCAAAAGCTTATCAACTTCCTACTTTATGGCTTGCTGATGATCTAGCACAAAATTTTATTTCTTATAGATTATTGGATTGCACATTAGGTTGAGTTTGAGGGAGTGTATGATCACTTCAGGGTCAATTCTAAGCATAACTTTCAGACTCAATACAAAAATATTATGATTCCTACACAAGAAAATCTGCATATTTTTTCTTCACCTCATCTAAGAGAAGAGACCCGATCAGCACAGTCTTTGAAGGGTGTTCTTCTGATATGGACACAATAGTGAGGTCTTTGACAGGAGAAGTCCTCAGAGGGATATTATCGCTCTGAAGATCAAAATCCTCGATGTTCAGGGTAACAGTTAAATATGGTTGAACTTGCATAAGATACCAGATTTATGCTATTTGTGGATCTCTATATACTACACTGACTCCCATTGGGGTAAGGAACTTCATTTTAAGGTGAGGGATAGAGGTGATATTCCTAAAGATTGATTAGAGTGACCTTTCAAAGATAACATTATAAGCTAATTATAACTTTACTACAATGAATTAGATGTAGTGTGTGGTCTATCAGGGAAATTTTCCAAGTATAATTAGGAGATTGATTATCCCTTCTGCTCATACAGGTCGGTTGTCAAACCAATACAATAGACCTACAGCAGGCTGAAGCTTTTCTCTAGTGATACCCATATTAAGAAAAGTAGAGTATAAAAGGATATCCATGGAACTTTCATTATCTACAAGAATTATTTTAACGTGTAACATAGGTCACCTATCCTCACATTAATCATAAGTGAATCTTGATGAAGGTACTCCCTCAAAATCAGAATCATCAAAAGTAATAGAATGATCGATAAGATCCTTCTTTGGTTTCAGATTTTCATCTACACCAAATAAGGCCTGATTAGATAATAAGGGGCCTCCTTCAATGGTCTCAATCTCACCAACTATTAGATGATTATTCAATGGTTGTCTCTACTATTATTAATTTTGGCCCCAGTGGGATGAGCTTCCTCTCAAGCAGGTGGATTTTGAATAAATCATCGAAGATAACATTAGCAGATAAGCCTTTCAATTTCATCATTGAACTTCTTATAGGCTTCGATAGTATGGCCACAATTACGATGAAAATGGTAGTATTTATTCTAATTTCATGTACTTGACTTCAAAAGATTAGGCCACTTGACATTCTCCTGATCTCAGATGGCCATAAATATATTTGCCTGAGATACATTTAGTGGTGTATACTCCTCCTGTCGAGATTCCCATCGTGGCATTAGAGGCCAGGAGGCAGATTATTCTTCTCTTATTTCATTCATTATGAGAACAAATTATCCATCCCAAATGCACTTTAATTTGTGTTTTATATTTGTTTGCTTAAATGATTTTTTGTGAGCATTTATGGCTTCATCTGCAGAGATTTATGCTTCCATGTGATGGATCAATTTGGTGTATGAATGAATCGTATCTCACATGAGTGCCAAATAAAAGGGGTCAGGACAGAGGACTCCAAGAAAGACTCCTCTTAGTAATTCAAGATCTACTCTTGGAATTTGTTGAGCCTCGGTGTAAAATCAAGGAAAATACTCCTTCAGTGATTCCTTTTTCATTCTGGCAGATCTTGAAAAGGTGATAAGAATCCTTAGCAATTATTTGATTAGCAATAAATTGTTCGACAAATACTTAGGCCAATTTAACCAAAGTAGAGATCATTATGACAAGAAGTGAATAGAATCACATTCGAGCTTGTCCTTTGAGGGTAGTATAAAAAACCAGGCAGAGAATTACATTTGAGGCTCGCTTGATATGCATGATGGTTTTATAGTGATTGATATGCTCGTATAAATCGGTTGTCCCGTCATATGAATCGATGCTCAGTAATTTAAATCCTACTGGAATGGGGTGTTGAAGAATGACTTTAGTCAAGGGTGATGACTCGTGGAAGTCTCACTAATATAGAGGTTGTCTTGCACCTCACACGAGGAACTTTTATCAGACCAACCTCCAGAGTTCATGTCGTAGGGCGTTCTGAGGGAGCTCAGCAATATGGGATTGGACTAAGTCTTTAGGGATGTCTGAAGAAATGTAAGGTTGTCGACCAGTATGTGAAGGATGGGTAAAACTTTCAGAGTCAGCAAGTTCATTGTCTTGATATGATTGTATATAACTCCTTGGCAGAAAAAGAAGAATCTCTGCGTGAAGATGATCGAGTTGAACATCTTCGGCCAGTGGTTGATCTCAAGGGAGAAGAGCCTTCTCTTGTTGTGCAAGCGCTGATTATCTAGCGCCGATTATCGAGTCTCTCAAAGGAGTTAAAGGATTTCATTTTGAGAATCTTCTATCTTTCAGATATTTTCTTCTAGGGAAGGTCATGAAGTTCCTTCTTCAGCAGCATTTTGCCCCCCAAGATAAAAGGATGCAGATACTTGACATCCATGATTTATAGACATATTCTTGGAATGGTGGATGTTGGAGTGGGAGGCTCCCAATATACGATTTCTATGTCTGTTGGCCATTGAAGAAATACTTAGAATTATGAGATTATTTTCCACATACTGCATCAAACTATTGCGTGTTAGAATATACACATTAATAGAGATAGAAAATTTTCATCTCAATGTTGTACATATATCAATCAACAAGCAGAAGAAAAATGTAATACCTAAATTTTTACGTGGAAACCCTAGTAAAGGGAAAAACCGTGATGTATCACATAGTTGAAAGGATTCAACTAATGTTTGCTTAGATTATAGGTGCCTGAGTCATCCCTAAAATTGAGAATGACCATATTATAATAATCAACTCTCGGGTTTAAAATTCAGTTACAAACGGAGATAAAAAAACTGGTGACATTTGGTGGTCGGACAGAAATCCAGCTTTAATTGACGGTCGAGCATAAATCCGACATCAATTGGCTATCATGCAGAATTTCAGCGTTTGTCTGATGTAGGGTAGAAGTCTGACATTAGTTGGATGCCGGGGGAAAGTCCGGCAATGGTCGAGGAGTCTGGTGGCAAGAGAGCTCTCTTCCTTCTCTTCCTTTTCATCCTTCTCTTCTTGCTTTCGTGCTTCCTTCTCTTCTCTTCTTGTTTAAGTCCCCTCTCATGAGAAATGAGGTGTCTATTTATAATTTTTTTAAAGAGGCATGACCAGTAAATAATAGGATAATCAAGGGTAAATTGGGAGTGGTTTGAATGGACGGCCGATGTTGAATCCCTTGATCGTGAACCGTTTACTAGGCATTTGAATGTTCCAACGATATAAGAATTTGACTCTCTTGGGCTCGTTGGATTCGTCTTGTTGAGCCGTTCGATTCAACTATGAGCATGTCATGTTTAGAAACTATTTGGTAATTCAAATTATGGATTGAACCTTCCAAATGTACTTATGATCTTTGATTTGGTGTCATTTGAGCTTGGATTGAATCAAATTTGGTGTCATTGGGTTCGTATTTCCAAAACATTCAATTCGACCGTAAGTTTGCTGAAAGCAGAGTTAAGATGGTCTCCGATTTAATTTTTGAAACTTCTAACTATATTTTTTCTCGAGATTCATGCCAGATGAAGATAATTTTTTGATGATATATAAATAGTTTTTATTCGATCCCTATTTTTTAGCTATTTTTAAAACCAATTTACACTAGCAAATTATTTTCCACAATAGAATTAAAAAATAATATTTACATACATGCTCATAACATCATTTAAACATTTGTTACCTTCCAATAAGCCGTCAAACACTAAAGCGATTGCTTTCAGAGGAATTCTTCGGGAAATTTGTTAAGGTATTTATGCTCCTAATATTTGGTGCAAGTTCGTGCACGTCACCAGTATAAGGTGGACTCGTCTGGCCAAGACCCGGATCCTGCGTGTTTAAGATTAGGCCACGTGGCTTTCTTTTATAGGTGTCAGACGGTGAAGAAAACACAGAGCTTTTAACGTGATTGATGAAAACTTTTAAAGATATCCTTGCGGAAAGTTTTATTAGATTGTGTCGCTGACATCACAAGGAGCTTGCCCGCACGCAAGTCCTCCCCAGTTTAAATAACTTTTGTTCAAGTAAAACTTGGTTAATTATTTGATTAGGCTAATACATTAAATTTAAAAAATTGGCGAAATAGACTTCATATGATTAAAGTTTTATTTTGGAAAGCTTTCGATCTTATTGCATTTTGAAAGTTATTTTTTAAGTGGTGTCAAAATCGGTTCACGAATCGGGTTTAAGTTAAATTTGAAATTGATCTGAAACTAGTTGACTTGACCCGAATCCGATCCGGTTTTGCAAATGTGTCAAAAAAATTCAATCTGGATTTGACCTGCATAGGTTACAGGTTGACCCACCCCGACCCGCGAGCAGAGAAGCAATGACTTCCAAGCAGGTTCAGAGACTCCAGACTACGGACACGACTGGCGACGCGATCGCCTGAGCCGTTGAGTGGGCCTAATGGCCTGAGCAAACGAAGGTGGCATGTGCGCAAGCCTAGCACGCATAACGGTTTGACACCTGAACCGCTGCGCTATGCGAGCGGACACCGGATGCGGAGTGGAGTGGCAAACCCCAATTGAGCACTGTCTGTGTGAGGCCTTGAGTTAACGGGCTCCGGATTAGGACACGTGAGGCGAAGTCTAATTAGAAGAACCGATTTTGGGTAACTATACGGTCAAGACGGGTTGAATTTGAGTTTCTGAGTCAACCCGAATCTGAACCTATTTTGTAAACAGGTTGAAATCTCAAACTAGAACCCGAACCATAATTTTTTGGGCCGGGTCCAAATCGTATTTCGTGTCGGATCAAATTTTGACACACGACATTTTTTAGCATTCATATTTTTAAATTAAAATATGTGTATTAAAAAATTGTTTTAAAAATAATAAAAAAATTATTCCAAATCAAATCTAAATGAGGTAGGGTCCTGAAAGAAATAAGTTGGCGCAAGTGGTCAAATCATTGGGGCGGATATCTACGTCAATTTTGATGTGATCTCCTCCGGCCATTGTATTTTTTTTTTAGAGATAATATTATTTTTGGGTAGTAGATTAGCCTTTTCTCTAATTACTATTTGTATTAGTACTGTTATTATTATTTAAAAATAAATAGTAAATTTTAAAATATGTAATTTATATTTATGATATTGAAAGATAATCATTTTTTAGATTTAAATATGCACACTAAGCAGTGCAATGATTTCTTCATAATATAGTAGTCATTGTTACGCCATTATAATAATTCAACCATCAATTATTTTATCTCAATGAAATTAAAGATCAAAGTTTTTTTTTGGGGCACGAATTTTGATACAATAATTAAATAAGAGATTTTGAATTAAAATTTGGATTATCCAAATTTCAATTTTAAAAATTTATAATTAAAAGAAAATGTTTCCATGACATTGAAACTTCATGGTATTAATTAATGGATCAAATAATATCTAAATCTTATATATATAATAATTAAATAAGTGTCTTCACAAAAAAAAATGAAGCATGCCCATGTAACTAGATTTTAATGTGAGACACCTAAATGTCTAAGGAATAGTCTATTATGATCGAGGGTCTAAATACAAGTCATCTAATAGAATGTTTGGAGATTTTGATTAGATGAAATTATGAAAATGTCTCTTTTAAAAGCTATAAATAGACCCTATCCATTGAAAGAAAGGGTCTGAAATACAAGAAATGGACCTGAAATACAAGAAAGCTTATGAATTGAGGGAGCCTGAAGCCCTATACAACTATCAAGCCAATAATCACAACCAATAAATGTTATGCTCGACAACCTTCGCTCTACCACTATTACTTCTATATCATCCCCTAACGGTCACATTTAAATGACACTACGCAATCATCTTTGTGTGACTATAATTATTTGATCTCCCCTATTCAACCACCGTCGCTCAATAGACATGACTTGACATCTATCAGTACCCTCTTTACGTCTCTGCTATTCTCCAACACATTCACAAAATGTTAAGATTATAATCTATATTTTATAGTATCTTCTTCTCAAATAAAGAAGATGAGTAGACTTGTATAATCATATTTTTAAGGTGGATTATTTCAGTTTGATTATGCCTCATGATTTTCCCCTTTTTTGAGATTTTATGTAATTTTTTTATATATATGCCTGCAAGATTTATGTACAAAGCTATGATTACACCCTCCCTCTATAACCTCAAATATTCTAGTACACAATAGCTTTAACACAGCCTTTAAGAAGGTTCCCATCTTATTTTCTACTTAGTAACAATAATGGAGACTCAAAGAATTTTCCTATATACTTTTGCATCAAAACTTTTAATTTCTTCTAAGAACTTTTGAACCTTCTTGAGACCTTCTTCATGTTATCTCTTAATAAAATTTGTCAGTGAAAAAAATGAAGTTAAACACAAATAAACCTTAAGAAAGGTATTGTTACACCCCATATATCAAAGAAAGATTACACGGTGAAAAAAGTAAAAAAAAAAAAAATTATGAGCACTAAGTGTTGTGACATAGATACTATAATAAACAAGTACTGCAATTAGGCTTATTTTGAATCCATTTGAATTGTTGAATTAGGATGGCAATTTGTGTAAATTAAAAAAAATATGATAAATTTTTAGAGCAAAAAACATAAAATGCTTAGGGCTATATCAAAATAATCATGCCTTAGAATTTGACTTCATTAGACTTCGTTCAAGAGATTCTTTTGTAATATAATAAATAAGTTAGATAAAAGTTTTTTGAAATAAAATCTATGGTTTTTAATTTCTTCTAAGAACTTTTGAACCTTCTTGAGACCTTCTTCATGTTATCTCTTAATAAAATTTGTCAGTGAAAAAAATGAAGTTAAACACAAATAAACCTTAAGAAAGGTATTGTTACACCCCATATATCAAAGAAAGATTACACGGTGAAAAAAGTAAAAAAAAAAATTATGAGCACTAAGTGTTGTGACATAGATACTATAATAAACAAGTACTAAAATTAGGCTTATTTTGAATCGATTTGAATTGTTGAATTAGGATGGAAATTTGTGTAAATTAAAAAAATAAGATAAATTTTTAGAGCTAAAAACATAAAATGTTTAGGTCTATAAATCAAAACAATTATGCCTTAGGATTTGATTTCATTAGACTTCGTCCAAGAGATTCTTTCGTAATATAATAAATAAATTATATAAAAGTTTTTTGAAATAAAATCTATGGTCGAATCTAACTATCTCTCAAAAATCTAAGATCACTAACCTCTTTGCATAACTTTTCGCTTGATGGTAGATTCACTACAAAATAAATTTTGGTAGATTAAGGCACAAGTGATCTCTTTGATTATTAAATATCAAATAAGTTATCTTCATCTTATGATCCTTTATGATAAGTTATTCATGAAAGCTCTATTCCCCATCTCTCTATTTTGATCAAACATCTTAAACATCTAATTCATGGCCAAAACATTATTATTCATGAAACATTGGATAAAATATATAGCAAAAAGTTTAAATAACAAAAACTCATTGTGATTGTATTTAATAAAAATAAATAAAGCATTAACATTTACATGTAGGGGTGCAAACGAGTCGAGTCGAGCTCGAGCCAGGGGATTTTCGAGTCGAGCTCGACAATCAAAACCCGAGCTAGAGCTCGAACTCGAGTCGAGTTCAAAATCCGAGTTCAAGCTCGACTCGTCGTCATATCGAGCGGCTCGTCGAGCTCGGTTGTCGAGCCCATCGTAACATCCGTCGTCTTGAGACCCGAGCTTCGCCCTCCTCATCGTGTCCGTCGTCATCGAGCTCGTCCGTCGTCATCAAGCTCGTCAGTCGTCAACTGTCTGCAGTCGAGATTCGTCTCCTGAAGTCGTAGCATCCTCCGTCGAAAATTGACGTTCCGAGCTCGTCTGCCATCAAGAACCGCCGTCGAAAACCGACGTCCCGAGCTCGTCCGTCGTCATCGAGCTCGCAGTCGCGCCGCCCGTCGTCCTGAGCTTGTCCGCCGTCCAGAACCAACGTCTCGAGATCCGACGAGCTATGCCGTCGATATCCATTGCCCTGAGCTCGCAGTCTCGAGATACAATATTTCCAAATGTTTGGATTAAAATTTAAGTTTTAAATTAAGTGTTTAATTTGTTCATTATGTTTGAAATTCGAGACTTACATTTTATCAACATAAAATTGTGAAAAAAGGTTTAGTAGGTCAGGAGCTTATGACATAGTAAATAAACCTTAAAACCTAAAACTAACATGAAAAGTATACAAAGTATAGAATCAAATCTACATTTAAAAGAAAATAAAAGCAATTGGACATTTAGCTTTTCTAAACGAAGATTTCAAGAAAGCTTGACTATACTAGATTTACAAACCTAATTCAAAAGCATAAAGTCAAATTCACAATGCATTGTTGGATAAGCTAGGCTATTATCATTTCAAAAATTGAGACTTAAAGCTTAGCTATTGAAGATAAGTAGCCTAACTAAGAAATGTATGCGGTATATCTAGCTAGCTAATGCAATAATATATTATTTTTTTTTATCTAGTGGGATTTATATTTTCTTAGTTCTATGAAATTATTTCTAGTGCTTTTTTATTTTCTTATTCTATTCCTAGCAAGAGGATTGATTCTATGAAAAACTAATGTAAAAAAAGAATCAAGGCTCTCCTAAAATAAATCATGCAAGCTCTATAAATTTTATTTATCAAAGTTTTGAATCCCCTTTGAGTGGTTGAGTTGCTTTCATAAATTTTATTTATCAAAGTTGATTAAACTCCTTCTCTTGCTCCAATGTAGAATATCCTATAAGTTGTAAGGAGTTATCCTTATATATGTTGGGAAGTAGACGGAGTCAAAATGTCTGAAGCAAAACTTCAAATCCTTAAATCTAAGTATCAAAATTAAAATTCACAATCTTCTAAATTTCCTCTACCCTTTCCTTAAAAATGACAATTAGAAAAACATATAACCCTTAATGGAGCAAATGTAAATAATTAAAGTCATTTGTGTGCGAAAGGGAGAGCAAAATTCTTTAACCAAAATGTATGAAATTATCAAAATTCAAAATTTTTGTTGTTTTTTTCCCCACATTTTCCTAGAAAATGACATATATATAAGCATATGATCTTTAGTGTGATGTTTGTAAGCTATTATTATCATTTTGATGGAAAGGGAAAAATAAAATTTCTAAATCATCAAAATTCAAAGCCCTTCAATCTCCCTCTTCAAGGAAGATGATATGTACAAAAGCTTATAATCCCTAGTGAAATGTTTTTTGAAGTGTTAAGATTATTTGTCATGGAGAGGGAAAAACAAAACTAGAGCACTAACTTGTCAGTCTTCTAATTTTAAAAAATCCACATTCAAGTGCAACAACAAATTTTGGTTGATTAGAATTTCAATCCCTAGAATCTCTTCTTAATTAGCCACAAAAAAAAAAGTCTTTTAAGGTTAGTTGGCAGTTACATATAAATTTTTATCAAACCGCCATTAATGATTTGGTTTAGTGTTTCTTTAGAAAAATCTACATAGCATAACATCTATTGCCTCAAAAGATAAACCAATGCTCGACTATTGATTTGAAACGGAAAACCATTTACTTTTATATCCAAACTCAGCAGAAGAAATGTTTAATTCATCTTGAAAGACAAAAGGAACATTCACCTATCATTTTCAATATGAATGTATAAAGCTATAGTCTTCCTCCACATGATTCTTCCCTTAGAAATAAACTAAGATAAGGTTTATTCTTTAACTGAGTTCCAGACTCTCAATATAGGCAAGCATCAAAAGGTAATTACAACCCAAGAAAAAGTTTTGAGAATACTCTGGATTAAAGTAAGGACTAGACCTTTTAAAATTACAAAGAGTTGATTAAAAGCTTTGGTTTAAAAGAACATTAAAAAAGAATTAGACTTTAAATTTCATATTTATGATATAAGATTTAGATTTTAGAATGATTTAAGTACAGGAAAATTACCTATTACCTGTGGAATTTTTCGGCGGCTTTCCGGTGGTTTTTCAACGGAAGACAATGAGATAACTTTACCTATAAAATTTTCCGGCGGTTTCTTTCCTGTAAAATTTTCCTGCAGCTTTTCTAGTTTTCTGACATATTTTAAATAATTTAATTAAAATAAAATTTTAACTATTTAAATGATTTAACAAAAATGATTAAAAATAATATTAACTATTTTCTTAATTTAAGTCAAAAGATTTAAATTTAAAATTATTACTTAACTTTTTTTTTTTGTAATAAACAATTTTAATAAGATTTTAATTCATTATTAAAATACTAGAGAGGGAGTTGAAGGTAAGCTTAAGTCCATATCTTTTTGCTTTAGTCATGGATGTTATCACTAGACATTTGCTATAGGATATACCTTGGTGCATGCTTTTTGTTTATGATATTTTTCTTGTTGATAAGACTAGAGAGGGAGTTCAAGGTAAAGTTGGATTACGGAGATCATCATTACTCCATATCTTTTTGCTTTAGTGATTAGTAGACCTAGTGAGGGGATTGTGACTTTGAGCAATCATTAATTTTTTACTCTTATTTATAGGTTATGGATATTAGAAATCAAAGAAGTTGGATGTATAACCGATTATCTCAAGGTCGGAAGACATTAACAGATGAATTCATCAATGGGGTGAACTTTTTCATTCAGCAAGAAAAACAGCTGCCCAGCTTTATATCAGAAGGAAAGTTTCGATGTCCATGTTCTAAACACAAAAATCTAGTGCACCTAGAACCAGATGATATAACTTTTGATCTGTATCGCAGAGGATTCATGCCACGGTATTGGTATTGGACTTCTCATGGTGAGTATGAGCCACAATTTGATTATCAATGCGGTCCTTCTATAAGTAGTAATGTCGCTGAGGCTGAAAACATCCGACCAAATCTTGAGGAATTAGTTCATGATGCAACTGGAATACAAACTGAACAAAATACAGAAGAGTTACCGAATACGGAGGCACAAAATTTTTATGATTTATTGCATACTGCCCAGCAACCAATCTGGAAAGGGTGCACGACTCACTCAGAATTATCTGTTGCTGTGAAGATGTTAAGCATCAAGGCTGAATATAATATTGCTCATGAATGTTTTAATCAATTCATTGGGCTGCTTAAGGAAACCAATCCGACAGATAATTTAATTCATACAGATCTATATCGGACAAAAAAGTTAGTTTCCAAACTTGGTTTGACATACACAAAGATAGTGATGCGGAGCATCGTTGCATATCCTAGACCTGCGAAACAGAATACCATATACTAGCTACAGATCATGCCTTGCCGTTAGTGAGCATGTGCTCCACTACCATTTTGCTTATTTTAGTTACATAGTACTATTAGTTACTTTTTGTTTTCAGCAACTGTATGGAGTATAGTAGGAAGTATGTTTATATTCCCTGGGGATGGAAGGAAGAGGGTAGAATTGATAGAAGAAACTCAGTACAGAACCGTTTGGTTACTGTTTTATTGCCTAGCAAACTCCTGCTTGTCTTGTGTTCATCTCTTGCAGGTACACCCGACATCATTGTGGTATCAGAGCGAGGATGGCGGAAGCAAGCAACCGGGTGGCTGCCGGAGAAGATCAAAGCCTGGAAGCTCTGTGGATTGAGCACAAGCAACTAACGAAGCAGACGGAGGATATTTCTGTAAGTTTGCAACGTTTCTTCGGGGAGATGCGCCGTGAGTTGAGGTTGATCCACGCTCGTCTAGACCGACCGCAATTTGCCCGAACGACTGCTCCGGCGACTATGCCGGTAGGGAGAAGGGAGTTCGTGACAGACAGAGAGCGTCAACAAGATAATCGAGCGCATGAGTTCTCGGATTCAGAGGAGGAACTGGATCGGTTTAGGTCCTTGGTGCTGACGGATTCGGAAGATGAACAGTTACCGATTCGGAGGCGACGTCCGACCACAAGGGACAGGTATCAAGGCGAATTTCGCATAAAATTAGACATACCTTTTTTTGAAGGAAAACTTCATATAGAAGATTATCTGGATTAGGAACGGGCTGTCGAAACATTTTTTGAATACATGGAGATTGAACCAGAGAAACAAGTGAGATACGTGGCATGTAGGTTGAAAGGAGGCGCCAGCGCTTGGTGGCAGCAGATAACTCAATCTAGGAGGCGAGAAGGAAAAGGAGCCGGGAGGAGTTGGGTTAGAATGAAGCAATTGCTAAGGGGGCATTTCTTACCAACTGATTATGAACAAATGTTGTATGTGAAGTATCAACATTGTTCACAGGGAGCGAGATCGGTTAATGAGTACACTGAAGAATTTTACCGGCTTAGTGCTAGAAACAATCTTCATGAAACAGACAATCAATTGGTCGCGAGGTATGTTGGAGGATTAAAAGACATAATTCAAGATAGACTTGAATTAAATACTGTTTGGTCTCTTTCACAAGCAGTTAATTATGCCCTTAAGATTGAGGCACAGTTAAATCGGCATGCTCATGGCAAGTTGAATAGGAAAGTGGCAGAACAATATGTAGATGGTAGCAAACAGTCCCAATACCATTCTAGTGCAAACAGCAAGCAAATGGCCATTCTGTCCAATACCAATCAATCTTCGGCTATGGGAGCCAGAGGAGCAGATTTGAAAAGTGTTCAAAAGGGTAAGGCACCAATTAGAGAAAATCCGTATGCCAAGCCTTCCGGTATCAAATGTTTCAGGTGTCTACAACCTGGGCACAAGTCGAATGAGTGCCCGACCCGAGCTCAGCTACAGTTGATGGAGGGTGAAGATGAAGAAGAAGAGACCAAGAGTGATAATGAGGCCGAAAATGAAGCAGAAGATGTTGAAGGGGACGAGGGAGATCCACTGATTTGTGTCCTTCAAAAACTGTTGTTAGCTCCTCGTAAACCGGTGAAAACCCAGCGCCATGCTCTGTTTAAAACTAAATGCACTATTAAGGGAAAAGTTTGTGACTTGTTAATTGATAGTGGCTGCACCGAGAATGTTATTTCTCGCTCCGTGGTACAAGCATTGCAACTCAAAACGACGAAGAATCCTAATCCATATAAGATAAGTTGGGTTAAAAAGGGCATGGAGATAGCTGTGACCGATCTGTGCAAAGTGACGTTTTCAATTGGACGTCATTATGTGGGTGAAATTTTATGCGACGTAGTGGACATGGATGTATGTCACTTGATTTTGGGAAGGCCTTGGCAATTCGATGTGGGAGCCCTTTATGACTGCCGAGCAAATACTTATGCTTTTGATTGGAAGGGTAATAAATTGAGATTACTTCCTCGCACGCCAGATCAAGAACCAAATGTAGAAGAAGGTAAAACTGCATTGTTTGCTGTGAATAAGAAGGCCTTACTTAATGCCTGGAGGGAATCAAAGTGCATCATAGCACTAATTGTCAAAGAACAGAACAATGCCGTTGGGATGAATTCTCTGCCAGCTGAAATCAGTTCACTACTGCAGCAGTTTTCAGATATCTCGCCTTCGGAATTACCAGCCGAACTGCCACCAGTCAGGTCAATTCAACATCAGATCGAATTAACTCCTGGAGCTACATTACCTAACTTGCCCCACTATAATATGAGTCCAAATGAACATAAAGTGTTGCAACAAATTGTTGATGAATTGTTAAGCAAACAATTGATTCAACCAAGTCTAAGTCCTTGTGCGGTACCGGCTCTATTAGTACCAAAAAAAGATGGTAGTTGGAGGATGTGTATGGACAGCCGTTCCATAAATAAAATTACAGTTAAATTCCGCTTTCCTATGCCGAGATTGGAAGATATGCTAGACAAGTTGTCGGGAGCTCAAATTTTTTCAAAACTAGATCTCCGGAGTGGATATCACCAAATCAGAATTAGGCCGGGCGACGAGTGGAAAACGGCTTTCAAAACTCGCCAAGGACTTTATGAATGGAAGGTCATGCCATTTGGCTTATGCAATGCTCCGGCGACGTTTATGAGATTGATGAATGAAGTGTTGAAGCCTGTTCTTAACCGGTGCTGCGTCGTGTATTTTGACGATATATTGGTTTTCAGTGCTACTTGGGAAGACCATATACAGCATTTGCAAACAGTTTTTGGCATTCTGAGACAGAACAAGCTGTATCTAAATCTTCTTAAATGTGAGTTCGCAACCAAGCATGTATCCTTTCTGGGATTTTATATTTCGGCGGAAGGTGTTAAGGTGGATCCCCGAAAAGTAACAGCCATAGTTGAATGGCCAGTGCCCCGCAATTTTTTTGATATTCGTAGCTTTCATGGGCTGGCAAATTTTTATAGGCGTTTTATCAAAGGATTCAGTGTAATTATGTCTCCAATAACTGATGTGCTCAAGCAGACTCACTTTTCATGGTCAGACGAGCAACAAAGGAGCTTTGATGCTATTAAAAACGCCTTGTCCACTGCACCGGTATTAGCCTTACCCGACTTTGAAAAACCTTTCACTGTGGATACGGATGCTTCGGTAGTGGGAATTGGCGCAGTGCTATCTCAAGACAACAAACCCGTGGAATTTTTCAGTGAGAAATTGTGTCCATCCAGGCAAAAATGGACTGTTTATGAGCAGGAATTATATGCCGTCATTAGAGCATTGAAGCAGTGGGAACATTATTTATTGCATCGGAATTTTGTTCTTTGCAGTGATCATAAAGCGCTCCAATATATTAACACCCAAAAAAACTTAAATCGGATGCATGCTCGTTGGATTATATTTTTACAAAAGTTTACTTTTGTTTTACGGCATAAAAGCGGGAAGCAAAACATAGTTGCAGATGCACTAAGTCGACGAGCATTTCTTATAACACAACTACAAACAGAATTTTTGGGTCTGGAAGGCTTGCGGGAGCTATATGCCGAAGATGATTTCTTCAAGGAAATCTGGATAAAATGTAAGAACAAAGAGCAGTTGGCTGAGTACTCTATTCGGCAAGGATTTCTATTCAGGAATGAATTGCTTTGTGTGCCAAATTCTTCGTGGCGGCAACGAATCATCCAGGAAGCCCACGCTGGTAGATTAGCAGCTCATATTGGGCGAGATAATACGATCATGCAACTACAGAAACGATTTTTTTGGCCCCATCTTCACAGGGATGTTTCTAAATTCGTGCAAAGGTGTTCTGTATGTCAAAGCTACAAGGGTGGAGGGCAAAACACCGGGTTATATCAACCGTTACCTGTACTCGATTCAATTTGGGAAGATTTGAGCTTGGATTTTGTATTGGGGATTCCTCGAACCAAACGTGGTAATGATTCAATTATGGTTGTGGTGGATCGCTTCTCAAAAATGGCACATTTTATTGCCTGTAAAAAGACGTTCGACGCTCTTAACATTGCAAAACTTTTTTTTAAGGAAGTTGTACGCCTTCACGGTATTCCTAGAAGCCTTACTTCAGACCGAGACGTCAAGTTTATTAGCCATTTCTGGCGCGAGCTGTGGAAGCGACTGAACACACAAATTCAATTAAGTTCGGCATATCATCCTAAAACGGATGGGCAGACTGAAGTGGTGAACCGAACTCTTGGCAACTTGTTACGTTGCTTAGTACAAGAGAATCCGACATTATGGGATGACATCCTCGGCCAGGCTGAATTTGCTTTCAACTCGATGACAAACCGATCCACCGGTATGTGTCCTTTCAGCATAGTTTATACTAAAATGCCAAATAGTGTTCTTGATGTTGCAGTTCTACCCAAAAGCCATAGCAAATCAGCTTCTACAATGGCCCAGCAATTTACTGAATTATTCTCTAAAGTCCGGCTAAAGCTACAGGAGTCAAATCAGCAATACAAACAAGCAGCAGATGAGCATCGAAGGGAGAAAATCTTCAGTCCAGGTGACTTGGTTTTTGTTCGCTTGCGTAAAGAACGCATACCGCCGGGCAAACATTCCAAACTCAGCCAGAGAAAATGGGGTCCTTTTCCCATTAGCAAACAAATCAATGACAATGCCAATATTGTCGATTTACCGGCCGAGTTTACTACGTCTCACACATTCAATGTCACAGACATTTTTACCTATGTTCTGCCAGACAACAATAAGCTTACTCTTGAATCTGTTGACACAGATTATTCGCGTGATGGGGGCGAATGATGCGGAGCATCGTTGCATATCCTGGACCTGCGAAACAGAATACCATATACTAGCTACAGATCATGCCTTGCCGTTAGTGAGCATGTGCTCCACTACCATTTTGCTTATTTTAGTTACATAGTACTATTAGTTACTTTTTGTTTTCAGCAACTGTATGGAGTATAGTAGGAAGTATGTTTATATTCCCTGGGGATGGAAGGAAGAGGGTATAATTGATAGAAGAAACTTAGTACAGAACCGTTTGGTTACTGTTTTATTGCCTAGCAAACTCCTGCTTGTCTTGTGTTCATCTCTTGCAGGTACACCCGACATCAGATAGATTGTTGTGTGAATGGATGCATATTATACTTTAAAGAAGATATCACAGAAATTATATGTCGTTATTGCAATGCACCAAGATTTAAACCAAAATCAAGAAATAGAAGGAAACAGAAGGATGTGCCTGTTAGTAGGTTGTTCTACTTTCCAATAATTCAAAGACTACAACGGCTATATGCATCCATGAGATCTGCTGCACATATGAGATGGCATAATGATCACATTCCACAAGAAGGTGTTATCACACATCCATCAGAAGCAGAGGCTTGGAAGCACTTTGATCGTACACATCCCACATTCACGGCAGAATCAAGAAATGTCAGATTAGGTTTATGCGCAGATGGTTTTACTCCATTCAGTCAGTCGGCTACACCGTACTCATGTTGGTATGTGATACTCACTTCTTACAATCTTCCTCCAGAGTTATGTATGACTACTCCTTATATGTTTCTGTCACTTATAATTCCAGGGCCACATAATCCAAAATTAAAGATTGACGTATTCTTACAACATTTGATTAATGATTTAAGTTTATTATGGGATGAGGGAGTAAGTACATATGATATCTCCACGAAACATAATTTTACACTAAGAGCAGCATTACTTTGGATAATTGGTGACTTTTCTGCATATGGTATGCTCTCAGGTTGGAACACTTCAGGCAAGTTAGCTTGTCCGTATTGTATGGAAAATACAAAATCATTTACTTTAAGTATGGTAGGAAGAACACTTTGTTTGATGTTCATCGAATGTTTTTGCCTCAAACTCATCCTTTCAGGTGAAATAAAGAAGCGTTTACTAAAAATAAAATGGTGATGTTTTAGCCTACTCCAAGGTTTAGTAGTGAAGAAATTTTTGAAAGAGTGGAGTTCTTGCCCACCATAATGGAATCTCCAACATTAGCTGAGTTCAGATTGCCAGAATATGGTGTCAACCATAATTGGACCAAGAAAAGTATTTTTTGGTCGTTGCCATATTGGAGAACAAACTTGATTAGACATAACTTGGATGTTATGCATATAGAGAAAAATATTTTTGATAATATTTTCTATACAGTTATGGACATCAAAGAGAAATCGAAAGATAATATAAAATCAAGGATGGACTTAAAGGAGATTTGTAGAAGGAAAGCTTTGGAATTTAAGGATGGTGGAGCGGGAAAATTTCTCAAACCAAAAGCTCCATTCACATTAACTTTAGAGCAAAAACGAGCAATTTGTGAATGGGTGAAGACTCTACGAGTACCTGATGGATATTCTTCCAATCTAAACAGGTGTGTTGACAAAAGATCAGGGAGATTATTCAGATTGAAAAGTCATGATTGTCACATCTTCATGCAATGTCTACTATCCACTGCTTTTAGTTATCTTCCAGATCAGATTTTAAAGCTCCTGATCGAGCTAAGTGTCTTCTTCAAAGATTTATGCTCTTCTAAATTAAATGTGGAGAATTTGATTCTTATGGAGCAGCAAATTCCATTCATTTTATATCAACTTGAGAAAATATTTCCTCCAGGATTTTTTGACTCTATAGAGCATCTACCTGTTCATTTACCAAATAAGGCTATGGTTGGTGGACCTGTTCAGTATAGGTGGATGTATCCTTTTGAGAGATATTTAAATAAACTTAAGAAGACCGCTAAGAACAAATCACGACCTGAAGGATCTATCTGTGAAGCATATTTAACATATGAGACAACTCAGTTTTGCTCGTATTATTTTGAAACAATATCTCAATCAGGTGAAAGTTCAGCATCTCAAAATGTTGGTAAATCCTCTAATATATCTGTATTCAGTAGAATTGGGGAACCTTTAGGCGCTAGCACCGTGCGCTATTTGACCGATAAGGAGATGACAGTTATCACATTGTACATCTTGCTTAACTGTGATGAAGTGGAGCCATATCTCGAGTAAGTATGAGTTAAGTTGTTTATATTTTCAATTTTCTTTTAAACTTTGTTCTAAACTCAAGATATGAATTTGTAGGAGGTTCATTGATAGTCTTAGTACATCAGAAGAAGGAGAAGTCTAGAAGATAGTGGATAAAGAATTCACTGCTTGGTTTAAAAATACGATATATTTTGAATAATTATTCTTACTTAATGAGTTAATTATTTATGCAATTAATATTAGTAACAATAACATCTTGTACATTTAAAGGTACACACTGAAGACAGTTTGTAGTATTCAAGGTTATCTGAGTTAGCTTGGGGACCAAATAGATTAGTAAAATGTTATAAAATATTTGAGATCAATGGTTATAAATTCCAAATAAAAATTTGGTGTGAATGTAGAAAGACAGAAAATTCATGTGTATGTTTAAGAGGGAACACCCATACAGGAGATGATTCTGAATACTACGGGGTGAGGGTTAATACTTTCATAGGAGGACTATACACGGCTTCGAGAGACTCATGCCGCATCAGGTGAGGGCTCTTCTGGCGGCTCTGTGGAGTATTCTAAGTATCGCATCTGGTCGCAGGCCGTCGGAGGAATGCAGTATGGTAGAGTATATGGTTTAGGTGCGCAAGCTCAGGCCTACGAGGGGATGACCTCCTCTACTTCATCCAGCTTCGCATCCAGTTCTCATAACTCCTTACAAGATCAACAAATAAGTGCCCTTCAAGCTGAGCTAGAACAAGTAAGAAAATCACAAGCTGGTTGGCAAGCTCAGCTGCAGACACAGGTTCAGGCTCAGCAGCAAGCACAGATTCAAACAAGTACGGAGCAACACAATCAGTTGTTGGATGAAATGCGCAAGATGAGGGATCAGCTGAGTGGAAAAGACGTAGCTCCACCTGAGGAGGAGTCCACAGAGTCAGAGTAGTTTAATTTAGTTTACATGAACTTGTTTATTTCTGTGAACATGTGTTATTGAACAGTTTCTTTTAATCTGACGTTTTTTGTTGATTGTTACTATTGAACAGTTACTTTTTATGTTATAAACTATTGTGAAATTATTGTGAATTTGTTATAAAATGTTATAAACTGTTGTGAAATGTTGTGGAATTATTATTTGTATTCGTTTTGCAGGTGTAGAAATTTGATAGTAGGCTGGGAAGGAAAATTTTTTTTGTCAATGCTACAGGTTTCCGGCGGATTGTACGCTGGAAATCCACCGGAAAGAACGATACAATGAATTGTATCATGCATATCGACATCTTGCTTCCGTCAGCAACTACCGGCGCATCTTCCGGCGCCAGTTCCACCGCTTCTTTCCGGTGCCAATTTTGCGCCGCAAACAAAGCCGTGGGTTGTCTACGGAGAACTTGCAGCAATTTATCCGCCGGTACTTACCAGCTGACAATCCGACAAAAACTTACCGTCGCATATGGCGCCGTAATTTATCAGTTGCAAGTCGTCGGCACCAACCCGATGTTTTACGCCGGTAAGACGTCGGTACGTGTGCCGGAACGTTTTCCGGCGTATTACATTCGTCGGAAAAAATTTATCGACGCGACTGAAACCGGTGTATGAATTTCTGCCGAAACGTGCACCGGAAACCTATGGTTCCGTCGGATTATCTATGTGTTCCGGTGGATTTAATCCACCGGTAATAACGGGTTTTCTTGTAGTTCCTTAGGAATAAACTAAAATAAGGCTTATTCTTTTACTGAGTTCCAGTTCTCTATAGAGGCAAGCCTCTAAAGGTAATTACAACCCAAGAAAAGTTTTGAGAATACTCTTGATTAAAGTAAAGACTAAACAATTTAAAATTACAAAGAGTTGATTAAAGTCTTTCGTTTAAAAGAACATTAAAAAAGAATTAGACTTTAAATTTTAGAATTAGGATATATGATTTAGATTTTAGAATGATTTTAGTACAAAAAAATCACCTATTACAGACAGAATTTTCTGGCGGCTTTTCGTTGGTTAATTTTTCAGTGTCTTTCCGATGATTTTTCGATGGAAGACAATGAGACAACTTTACCGATGGATTTTTTAGGTGGTTTCTTTCCGGTGAAATTTTTCAGCGACTTTTCAAGTTTCTGGTGGATTTTAAATAATTTAATTAAAATGATTAAAATTTTAACTATTTAAATGATTAAACAAAGATGATTAAAAATAATATTAACTATTTTCTTAATTTAAGTCAAAAGATTTAAATATAAATTTATTGGGCTCAGGCAGGCTGGTGCGGAAGGGCTGGGAAGGTAGCCCACGGGCGCGGACAGACAAACTGTTTGTTTCAGGTTACCGAGGCTGGCGCGATAGCTGTGTTACAGCCCTTATCCCGATCAGGAGGGCTGGGCGGGTAAACGCAAAGCTCGAGCAAAGGGTGGCGTCCCGGGCAGGCTAGTTGGGCAGCACGAAAAGTTTTTTTAATTTTTCGGCATTTTATTTTTGTTGGATAGCCGTCAAAATTATTTTTCGCCGGAAAAAGTTGCCAAATTTTTTTTTTAAAACCATCAAAAAATGATCAATTCCAGCCGAAAAATTTTACCTGTAATAGATGATTGTTCTATAACCCTCTTGGGGATATAAAAAATTGAGGAGTGTATACAATCTCACTACAGGAAAATAGCTCATTTCCAGCAAAATTTCTGGCAGAAATAATTTCATCACAATTCCAACAGAACATTTACACCAGATTTTCTGATGGATTTCCAGCAAATTTTTTTATTATATTTTCGCTGGATGTATTTGAAAGTTCGTTAGGGATGTTAGGCCCAATGAACTAGCCCAAGGCTAATTAAAAGATAGAGGCGAATTGATATTTTAAGAATCTTTAAATCAAAGATAACAAACCAAAAGCATCATAAAGATATCAACGATGTGGAAATAAAATGCGGAAGTAATAAAGGAAAGAACACATCAGATTTATAATGGTTCGGTCAAACTTTGACCTACGTCCACTCCTTGGAGGCACCCTCTAAGTATTATACTACAAAAGTGTCTCTCCTTTAGCCCCCATAGCTAGGCGGAGAAGCCTTTACAAAATCACTTCCACCATCCCTGGTGCGGCGGAGTCGCCGGGTCCTTTGACACCAAAGAGATCTTCTTCTTTGGTGAACTTCCCTCAAGACAAGCCTTGAATCCGACGGTATTAAGGAGCAAGCCTGCCGGAGCAACCGTGTGAAATCCCCATCCACACTCCCTTAAGTCCCCTCTCACAGGATCTTCTCCCTCTTAGACTTCACCCGTTCCTCACTCCCTTTTAAGCTCTCTCTTCAAGTTCCCCCCAAAATAACGAAGCTATAATGGCTGCCAAAGACACTTACTAAGTGTCATGTCATAGCTTAAATAGAAGATCTCAAAACAAGCTCATTAATACAAGTTGCCGACTTTATCATCCAGGACGATATAAATATCGTCATGTATGATTAGTACAATTTTAAGCCCATTCAGCTCGGGACGATTTGGGACGATCAGAAGAAAAATAAGTTACGTCGTCCTGGCCAATCTCACGATCATCCCGGACGATTAGTTTAAAACTGATTTCAATCGTCTTAATCATTGCTCGGAATCGATACTGGCCGATGTCAATGGTCCAGGCCATCGTCTCGGCCGATCCTATGATCGTCCTGGACGATGTGATCGTATCAATCAGCCATTAATACTTTCCAAAGATATCAGATTAATTTAGGTATAATTGAGTTAGATCGTCCTAGACGATGTCAATATCGTCCTGGCCGATTTCCTAAAATATAGAATACCTAATCGGATCATGGTGGCTGATCCTTTCTTAATTTAGCCTATCATCCAGGCCGATCAGCTTATGATGACTGCCTTAATGAGGATGCCCTAATTAGGATGTCTGCTTTTGGACCGATCGTCCAGGATGATATAAATATATCATCCCGGACGATGTTACCAAAAATAGAAAGCTTTAGGGAACAACATAAAATCTTCCAAGTTACAATACATTAGGAGCCACACCAAAAAGTACAATAAACTCAAGAAAGGAAAAAAGGTACAAACTTACTCAGACCTAGTCTACCCAATCTTGAGATGGTTCCAAATTGCAGTTTGATTGTGTGGACCTGAAATGTCAAAAGTTAAAGCAGTCGTAGAGGAATAAGAGTGTTTGCTATCATCAAAATCATAAACTATGAAAACAGATCCGCAACAGTATTTCCGATGGAATTTGTGATGAAAATTAAATTTTCTAGATGAATGATTACACTTAATTATTTTATTAAATTAAGTTAAAAAATTTAAAAACTTATAATCAAATTTAATTATTTAAATTAGATATTATTAAATTAAATAATAATTAGTTATTCATTATTAAATTAAATAAAAGTAAATATTATTAAATTAAATTAATAATTAATTATTAAATTAAACTAATAAATAACTATTAAAATAAATTTATGAAATTAAATTACACTGATAAATTGATATTCAGTTCTAGTTTAAATAAAATAAAACAAACAAAAGAAATAGATTTTCCATTATTGCGCGGTGGTTAGGGGCCAGGTTGGTGCGGTTGGTTGGCCTGGAGTGCTCTTGGGCTGGGCGTTCTGGTGAAAACCTGTGGGTTGTCGGGCTACTGGTTTGCTGACCAATTTTTTTATTTTCATTTTAATTTCCAGCGCCAAATAGTCCTCTGAAAATTGTATCGGAGAATTATTCTGCCGGAAAGCCGCCAAAAATATTTTCAGCGGCTTATTTTGAGCCGGAACATCTTTTCTGACGTCTGTTTTACCTTCGAAAAAAGTTCGTTGGAAATCTGTCGGAAATACTAATTTTCGACGGATTTTGGCTGCCGGTAATATGCAATTTTCTTGTAGTGTCTGGGCACATGTGTGCATAGAGTGAACTACAAGCTCATATCGTAAGTGTCAACCAATCACCTTATGCATGAAATATAAGATGACTCTATCCTCAGAATCATGGATATTTAATTTAAAAAATTTTAATTAGTACACTATAATATATAAATGCATATAAGATAACATAATGTAATGATGTATGATCGACCATATTTATAATATAAACATAATATAACATAAGGTCTTCTATAAAGTAAAGGTGGCTAGGCTCCACCACAAACAAATTTGAATTTCTATCCCTATACAGTATAGATTTAAATATGATTTGTTTACTTTAATTTTTATCTTTGAACTATATGATCTTCTTTAAGATTTCAAAAAACATAATCTTTAAAGGAAGAAGAATCATTTTCTTTTGGAACTTTTATATGTATAAACAATCATCTTTAATCTTTTCATAACTTATGACACTATAGAACTCAATCTAGCTATGAAAGAATCTAAAACTTTTACATTTACACACTTACATTTGCATCATCACCTAGATTCATTCTACTTTCTATAAGAATATAACCTCAATGTATATAAAATGCAAAAATGCAATGCAATATAGGTGTATGCGTATAGATATTACATGGCATGCGATCCTAAATTTATGTATGTAGTTTAATAAGTTTAATTCATAAGTTGGATCTTTCCTCAATTTTTATTCTACACTCCCCATATTTTTCATTGTAGTTCTTTGTGTCTTTTGTGTTGGTCACTACATTTCAACACAAATGAATTTAGGATATTATTTTTTACACATGATGTCATATCACTTATATTAAGTTTATTGTAAACTTTTGTCTGCATGTGAAGAAAAATTTATCATGTTTATGAAATATTTATTTTCATGAAAAACTTTTTTTTATAAAGTGTATATCTTTAGGGGAGGGTTTATATCTAAACCCCCATATAAAATGAAGTTCCTTAATGTGTATTTTTTTATCATCAAAATACTAAAGATTGTTGATACCATGAGCCCAAAGCTTACATTAGATTTTCATAATAAAAAATTACACCAAGGAATTATTATTGATTTTTTTAAATCAACTGTATGCAAAAATAAGGTACATCAGGATGATTTAAGTGCAAGAATACATGTTTATTAAACTAGGAACCTATTTTGTGTCATTAAAAAGATGACCTCAAAATAAAATAATGAAGACATAGCAACTTTGTTCTATGGATTTTTATCTCTTTTCCTGCTTATAGAACTAATCCTGAAATGTTGACTTCGGTGAAATTATTAAGTTATTTTAATGAAATTGACGACCTTTAGATCATCACTATTTTTTATTCTTCTTGTCGACCTCACTTGGTTCTTGAATCAGTTACTTTAGCAGTTCCTGTATTCTCTATTCCTGCTGCTTTATGAGCGTTGCGGGTTATAGTAGAATTAGCGATTATTGAGGCTTCCAATTTTTTTATTACTTCTTAAAGCATCATTTTAGTATAAATTAATTAAATTTTTATACTAAAAAACTACTTTAACAAGTCGAAAAAAAAAGCGGTACCAAACAAAGCCCGAGTCATATAAAAGAGTGGTGTTTCTGCTACCATTACTGTCAAGTCTCTGTAGCATGAGCCATCCTCTATTAACAATAATGTTATCTGACGTTATTTCCTCTGTGCAGGATTTTTCCATGATGCTTCTACGCTGGAACTCCTCATTGCCTTTAATTGATTCTTGCGGGATATCTATTAGGACGACTGACCAAAAGTTCTTTTGGGTTGAGTGTTGATTTCTTAGTGCGTGGCGTAAGAGCAAGTCATGGAATATCAATATTAGAGGGAAATCATCTACTTACTTTTAGGGTAATCTATTTTTTATTTTTGTTTTTGTTTTGTAGATGGTTACTAATGTTATCTCCTGAAGCAATTACACTAACCCTGAGCAAGATGAACATGACTTTACATATGCTAGTCATTGTCTCCTAATCAGATATATTGCTATTATCATGTTTTTAATTAAGTAAAGTGTGATGATAATTGACTTTTTTTTGCTGGATTTTAATTTGTCCATGAATGATATTTGACCTTAATGTCAGATAATCTTTAGGAACTAGCTAAGGGGTCAAATAGTATTCAAGTAAATATGGAGAGTGGGAGCTTTGTGTATGTTGTAAATGGGTAAAGTGAAATCTAGATAGGATGAGAAATGTCTAGAGATCTAGTAAATTTCAATGTGAGAAGGAAAAAAGATCCAAAAAATATGCCCCTACATCTATAGGGTTTTAAATATTACAAAAAAGATTACACTTATATATATATATATATAGAGTGTGTCTATAGGGTGAGTTATTGAAGGTGAATCCTCTTAATATGGTGGTGATCAGACATGAAGATAAGATTTAGAACCTTGGAAGTCAAACGGAGAGCCCTCTTAGAAAGGTAAAAGTGGTCATTAGTTGAGGACTAAACTATCCCTTAGATCATAGCAATAGTCTTTTGAGGTTTATGTGATTCTTATAGTTTGATTAGGGATGTTGATAGTGGCCTAGCAGCCTTTATTGTGGATGAATGGTTCCTAACTAGGTTAGTGAGAATAGAGGCTCAGATGAGTATGAGTGAGTTCTCCTAAGAGATGTGCTAAAGATGGTGATTCCAAAATCCGGTTTGCTTGAGAAGTACTCGTACCCCACATGCTAAAAGAGTGGTTGCAATTCTCTAGAGTAATGCCAAAAAACTTGTCGGTCGACTATCTTTTCATATGGCTAGTGATTCTCCTGAGAGATGGAATCATTCAAGTTCAGTCTCCAAGCGGGAAACATTTTGATACCTGCAAAGTACTTATATAGGAATATAAAAATATTCTCTTAATTCCTCAATTCACTTGATTTTTTTGAAAAGAAAGATATAAAAAGGACAAGTGAATTGAATTGTGAGCATTTATTGCTATCACCAAATGATAAAAGGGAGATTAAATAAAAGATATAACCCAACATTTATTATCTCAGGTATCATGTAGATTCCTTATTATAAACTTGCTTTGAACCTACACACTATCTTCACTAATTAGTAATTTCTTAAGGGGCATGATGCTGCTACATTTCTTCTCCAATCATCTTATATTTATGATTGACTCATTAGAATAAAATATTTTGTCATTATTAAGTTAGTTGATTCAATCCTTAAGAGGCTAAAGAAAGTCATCATATGCAAACAAAAACTAAAGGAGGATAAGTAGAAAAAAATTCGCTTCGCCTATGTGTAAGAAGATGTATTGGTCACAAAAGTGCATTTTCTTGTTAGCCAAAGATTGAGTAAATAATTATGATTTTTGAAGATGGAGGATGAGCGAGTAGAGGTGAGTGGGGGTTACCAAGCGGAGGGAGTCTAAGGAAGGTAGTTCTTTCCTCTAGTTTAGATGACATCCCATTTACACTGAGGTGAGTGGGATGACCTCCCACTGAGTGACTTGTTGTGGATATAGCTAGTGAATCATTAGCCTCCACAATGATGGAGCCTACTCCGATCCTATGGTGGTCAAGTTTGTACTTAGTTAAGAAGAAGGTATGAAGAAGTATTTCCAAAACTTTGAGTGAGTCACGTCAAGAGATACGGCTTTGTCATATGTTAACAAGCTAAGAATATAAAAAACTTTAGGTTAGTTATTAGGGTACCCATTGATTGAAAATGAAGCCTTAACTTTGACTTAGTGGATGTTTGGAATAGATAAGAGGATTACACTTTTACGTGATATACGATTAAACACTACAGGAAATTCATCAATTACCGGCGGTCTAGACCAGCGGTTCTCCAGCCGTCGTTAGTAACGGCGGTTTACCCGGCAATGTGGTCGTCAATTTTTACCGGCGGTCAAACCGGTTGTTATGTTAAATAAAGCCGCCGGAAAAAGCGGCGGTCCAGACACCGCCGGTTAAACCGTCGGCATTAAATCTTACTGGTGCATAACCAGCGGCTCAAATTGCCGGTGTTAAGTGAATTTATTTCTTGCAGTCTAAACCGCCGGATAGCCGCTGAAAAAGGCCCTAGAATAATCCATCTCGAGCCTTCCATTTCATTTCATTGCATTCTCTCTCTCTCTATCCGGCATGGCGCTCGCCTCCGTCTCCTTCGACCTCTCCCTCTCGAGATGCCTCCTTCAGCCGCCGACGAGCTCCCTCTGGCCGCCGACGAGCTCCCTCCGGCCGTCGAGAAGTTCCTCTAAACGACGCCTCCACTCCGACCGCCGAAGTCTCTCCCCACTCCCGTCGCTTCGCCTCCGAGGTTTGCGTTTTTTTTTATGCATTTTGTTTAGAATTTGGTTACATTACATCAATGATCAGTTTTAAGTCAATATCTTTTTGCTATAGTCATGGATGTTCTCACTAGTCATTTGCGAAAGGATGTACCTTGTTTTATGCTTTTTGTTGATGATATTCTTCTTATTGATTTCGGTTAGAATACATCAAGGATCAGTCTTAAGCACATATCTTTTTGCTTTAGTCATGAATGTTCTCACTAGACATTTGTGAGAGGATGTACCTTATTGTATGCTTTTTGTTGATAATATTCTACTTGTTGATAAAACTAGATTACATCAAGGATCACTATTAAGCCAATATCTTTTTGCTTTAGTCATGGATGTTCTCACTAGACATTTGCAAGAGGATGTACCTTGTTGTATGCTTTTTGTTGATGATATTCTACTTGTTGATAAGACTAGAGAGGGAGTTGATGGTAAACTTGAATTATGGAGGTCAACCATAGAGTCTAATGGTTTTTGCTTTATTAGATCTAAAACTAAATATATGAAGTGTAATTTTAGTAGTAATAGACCTAGTGAGATCAAAGAGTGTCGCCTTAACTGGTTTGGTTAGTCTTCAGATGACCCAGTTAGGAAAGTAGAGGTATTAGAATTGACTTATGTTAAGAAAGGTAGAGGTAGACCTAATCATCCTCATCTCTGCAACACATAACTTAGTATTATGCTTCTCTTTTAATGTCCAACATTTGGCACCATAAAATTTTGAATTTTCCTTCCTTGGGTGGATGAGTGGCTTGACCCTTAAGATAAGATATGAAATGAGCATATACATGATAAGGTTGGAGTAGCTCCAATGGAAGATATGATTAGAGAGAGTCGCTTTATATGGTTTGGTCACATTATAAATGGAGGCCTTCTAATGACCTGGTAAGAAAAGTTGAGGTATTAGATTTGACTTATGTTAAGAAAGGTAGAGGTAGACCTAAGCATCCTCATCTCTACAACACTTAAATTAGTATTATGCTTCTCTTTTAATGTCCAACATTCGGCACCATAAACTTTTGAACTTTTTTTTGCTTGGTTGGATGAGTTGCTTGACCCTTAGAGATAGGATACGAAATGAGCATATACGTGATAAGGTTGGAGTAGCTCCAGTGGAAGATAAGATTAGAGAGAGTCGCTTTACATGGTTTGGTCACATTAAATAGAGGCGTTTTAAAGACCCGATAAGAAAAGTTGAGGTATTAGATTTGACTTATGTTAAGAAAGGTAGAGGTAGACCTAAGCATCCTCATCTTTACAACACTTAACTTAGTATTATGCTTCTAAAAATAAATAAATATCATATGAGATAGTTGTCACGACCCAACCCGACCGGAACGAATCCCTTTGCGTCGGGCCGCGACAAATGTTGAAAATCCAGGATCTAGTTTTGGAACTTGCTTCAGACTTTCTTCCAAATATAAAACTTACAGAAAACACAGAGCTACTATAAATATAAAATATATAGAACAGTTCATCATATAGTTTCTTCATTCATCAAAATAATCATGTACAATACAGTGCATGACTACCAACAGAAAGAATAGAATAGAAAATTCATGACTGTAAAAAAATAAAAAGTACAAAATACCTAATCACTGATCAGACACAGAACTGCTAGTCCAATATCTCATTCCCTTTCCTAGAACCTAAAAACCACACAGATAACAAGGATGAGCTAACAGCTCAACAAAACTACACTTACCAATCAAAATCATCAGAAACACACACAGAAAATATCTCAGAAGCAGTTATTCAATTAACCGTACAAAAATCGTATAGTCAACAGAATACAGATATTTGATCAAACGGAAATCAAACCATAAACGGAATTCATTTCATATAACAGAATATTCAAGTCAGATTTCACATAACAGACAGAATCGTACTCACAGAACAGACAGAATCGTACAAATCAGATAAAATCACATTTCACATATCAGCTAACACATATCAGATTCCCAGACCCTGATAGAATCTCAATGGATTCTAGCCCCTTATGCCTCCCTTCCCTAACACTGACAGAATCTCAACGGATTCTGGTCCCTTATGTCTCCCTTTGTGCTTATAGCACAAGAATAGAACATATATACTGAATTTTCAGAACAAAACTTCCATATATATCCATGCAGATCATCCGGACGAACCAAAATCGTCCCAGGACGATTTGCCCACTGGACGAATTTCATTCAAACGAAATAGTTATCGTTCCTGGACGAGTTGCTCTCTGGACAAATTTCGTACAGACGAACCCTACTTCGTCCTGGGACAAACTTCTCTGTCATCTGATTTTGAACCAATCGTCCCGGACGAACCTGGAAGTAAAAACTTTGTTCGGACGAACCTGGAAGGAAAAATGGCTTTCACAATCTCCCCACATTTCCAAAAAAAAACTGAGTCAGAACAGATGCGGATATAACTGTCTCATATCCAACTCCTGTCAAGTAGCTTCTTGTATTGTTCTGTGTTTCCACTGAATCTTAACCATAGGAATCTGTTTACTTCTTAACTTACGAATATCATAAGCAAAAATCTTTCAGGCTCTTCCTTGTATTGGAGATTCTCCTGAATCTTCACATCATCAGCAGACAATTTCTTTCCAGAATCAGACATTCACTTTCTCAAAGAGGATACGTGAAACACATTATGTTCGTCAGACATCTGATCAGGCAATAATAATCTATAAGCAGGTTTTCTAATCCTTTCAATGATCTCAAAAGGTCTGACATACTTTGGACTGAGCTTACTTACTCTTCCAAATCAGCTGACGCCTTTCATCGGACTGACTTTAACATAGACAAAGTAACCAACCTGAAATTCTACAAATCCGTCCTTCTGATTATAATACTTCTGTTGATGTCCTGTGCAGCTTTCAATCTTTCTTTAATCAGATTAATTTTCTTAACAGTTTTATTCACAAAGGATGACCCCATTTCTTGTTTATCTCCCACTTCAGTCAGAGTCAAAGGAGTTCTACACTTTTGGCCATACAGAGATTCGTAAGGTGCCATACCAATACTTGACTGATAACTATTATTATAAGCAAATTCTATCAGTGGGATATGATCTTCCCAACTGCCTCTAAAATCCAAAACACATAATCTCAGAAGATCTTCTAATACCTGAATAATCCTTTCAGACTGTCCATCAGTCTGTGGATGAAAAGCCGTACTGAAATGCAACTTCATACCCAAACATTATTGAATACCCTTCCAAAGTCTAGAAATAAATCGTCCATCTCTATCAGATACAATCACTTTTGGCACGCCATGCAATCTGACAATTTTTTTCACATATATCTGAGCTAACTTATCCACCAGATCCGTCTGTCTGATCTGAAGAAAATGTGCAGACTTCGTCAACCGATCGATAATCACCCAAATTGCATCATGTACATGCCTTGATCGAGGAAAACCCATAGCAAAATCCATCATTTCCTCCTCCCACTTCCACTCAGGGATAGACAACAACTGCAAAAGACCTCCTAGTCGCTGGTGCTCTGCCTTCACTAACTGACAGGCTTCGCATTTCAAAACAAACTCTGCTATATCCTTTTTCATTCCAGGCCACCAAAACAAACTCTTTATATCTTCGTACATCTTAACACTTCTTGGATGAATAATACAGCCTGAATGATAAGATTCGTACAGAATCTCTTTCCTCAGATCTCCAAACATAGGAATTCATAGTCTGTTCTTACGGAAAATAATACCAGAATCAAAAAATTGTATTTTAAGTTTCTTATCAGATTCAATTAGATCAATCAACTTCAAATAGTCAATGTCTGACTTCTGAGCTTCATGGATCCTCTTTTTCAAAGAAGACTGAATGTTCATCTGAGTCAACACACCAAAATCCGAACCAGTAGAAGAAATCACCTCCAACTGTAATCTCTCCATATATCGTATCAGATACTCATCAGAAGTGAGCTGAATATCTGATAATCCAGAAGACTTCTAGCTCAAAGCATTTGCTACCACATTGGTCTTACCAAACTGATACTAAATCATCAGATCATAATCTTTGATCAATTCAAGCCATCTTCTTTGCCTCAAATTCAGATCCTTCTGAGTAAAAATGTACTTCAAGCTCATATGATCGGTAAAGATCTCACACCTGATGCCATACAAGTAGTGATGCCAAATTTTCAAAGCAAATACAACTGCAGCCAGTTCTAAATCATGCATAGGATAATTCTTTTCATGTGGTTTCAACTATCTTGAAGCATAAGTAATTACCTGACCATGTTGCATCAGAACACAACACAAATCTTTCAGTAAAGCATCACTGAATACCTGAAATCCTTCCGTACCAGATGGAAGTGATAACACTGGAGCAGAAGTCAAACAATCCTTCAACTTCTGAAAACTAGCTTCACACTCCGATGTACAAATAAAAGCTACTAACTTCTGAGTTAGTCTCATCAGAGGTGCAAAAATCTGAGAAAATCCCTTCACAAACTTCCTATAATATCCAGCCATACCCAAGAAACTACGTGTCTCAAATACCATAGTAGACCTTGGCCAATTAGCAACTGCCTGAACTTTCTGGGGATCAACAGAAATACCTTCACCACTCACCACATGCCCCAGAAAAGAAATGCTCTTAAGCTAGAATTCACACTTGGAGAATTTAGCATACAACTGATGCTGCCTCAAAGTTTCCAACACACTCTTCAAATGTCTGGCATGATCTTCCTCAAAAGCAGAATATACCAGAATATCGACTATAAAGATGATCACAAACTGATTCAGATACTCTTTGAATACTCTGTTCATCAGATCCATAAAAATAGCAGGTGCATTGGTTACCCCAAATGGCATAACCAAAAACTTGTAGTGCCCGTATCGAGTAGTGAAAGCTGTCTTCATCACATCAGCTTCCTTTACCTTCACTTTATAGTATCCAGATTTCAAATCAATCTTTAAAAATACAGAAGATCCAACAAGTTGATCAAATAAATCATCAATCCGTGGCAACGAATACTTATTCTTGATAGTGACTTTATTCAGATCTCTATAGTCAACGCACATACGCAGTGTCCCATCCTTCTTCTTCACAAACAGAACAGATGCTCCCCAATAAGAAATACTAGGACGGACAAATCCTCTATCCACCAACTCCTGGAGCTGAACTTTCAACTCTGAAAGTTCCTTCGGTGCCATCCTGTACGGAGCCTTAGATATCAAAGCCGTACCCGAAAAAACATTAATACATAACTCCACATCTCTATCCGGAGGTAATCCAACCGACTATTCAAGAAATACATCTGGAAAATCTTGTACAACTGAGATATCAGAAATAGAACCCGAATCTACATTCATATCTCGTACTGATGCCAAAAACATCGAACAACTCTTCTTCCACATTCTCCTAACTTCCAACACAGAAATCAAACAGGATAAAACTCCTCTTAACCCTTGAAATACACATCTTTCACCATCCATAAGCATGCCCACTTATTTCTTCAAACAGTCAATTTGAGCCTCATACAGACTCAGCCAATTCATACCTAAAATCACGTCATATGAAGAAATCAGCAATAAAATCAAACACGACTTCCACTTCTTGTCAGAAATATCAATTTCACAAACACAAAGCTTTCGGGCAATCAAATTATTCTCAGCCGGCAAAAGAACGGAAAGAGAAACCGATAGCGTAATAGAATCCAGATGCAAAGCATCAAAACAGCGGTCAGAAATAAACGAGTGACTGGCTCCATAATCAAACAAAATATGACAGGGGTGTTCAAAAATAAAAATCGTACATGTTACCACATCCAGAGCATCTCGAGCCTCTTGTTGATTCAAACTGTACACTTGTGACTGAACTGGAGCTTGAGCTACAGAACCACTAGACTCCCTTTGGCTACCACTAGGTGGTCTCCTCACCACAGAACCCAAACCACCAGCTCTACCAGATGAGTCTTCAGAAACAGTACGTGGAGGAACTGTCCTCGGTTTTCCGACTGATCTAACCAAGCTCTCTGATCTGGATTCAGATCGCCGATCAAATCCAGCTTATGGACACTCTGCAATCCGATGTCCTAGCTGACCACATCTGAAACACTGACCAATCATCCTATAGCACTGGCCAAAATGTCATCGTCCGCAAGTTTGACACACAGGTGTCCCACTGACTGACCCAGAACTGGTCATACTGCTACTACCAGAAGCTGTAGTGGATCCTGACTGTCCACTCTTCTTGAAGTCTCCAAAAAAAAATCTCTTCTTTCCAGAAAAACCACTGCTAGAAGCATCACCACTGAATCTCTTCCTACTAGCAGTCCACCACTGCTGAGTAGCCATTAGATCATTCTCTATTAGACGATCTCTCTTAACAAGCTCATAGAAATTAAAAATATGAAATGGTACCAGGGGCTGCCTCAGACTATCTCGTAGTCCCCTCAAAAATCTATAGCACTTCTCAGCATAAGTACTAACCAACTGTGGAGCATATCTGGCTAAAGCAGTAAACTCTACCTCGTACTGCATCACTATCCTGCTCCCCTGAACCAACCTCAAAAAAGTCTTATGCATTTGCTGTCTTGCAGAAGGGGGTACAAACCACGATCGAAATACTTCAGAAAATTCTTCCCAAGTAATTAGAGAGTTCAGTTTACCTTGGAATTTCTCCTCCTGCTGGCCTGTCCATCAGCACTCTGCTTCCCCATCCAACATAAAAATAGCTAACGGTACCTTCCTATCCGGAGGACATTGCATACCGTCAAATATCTTTTCCAATCTTCTCAACCATTCCTCAGTTGCTCTGGGCTTAACAGTGCCTTCAAACCTCGGAGGCTTCAATCTCAGAAACATTTATAGATGTCTATCTGCATCTTCAGATCTAACAACAGATGCTCTATTCTTAGTCTCACTCATCATCTGAGCAACCAACGTTGTAAATTGCGAAACTATATCAGAACCAACTACTGGGGCAGTACTGTTCACATGAGCTGCCTGGCTAGCACTCTGCCCATCAGTCATATCTGGGTCTAGCAGATCCATAATCACATAGAATGCAACTATGCACATGTATATAAAACAAAAATAATAAGGGGCTGTTTGGTTGCCTTCAAAGTAAACACAATGTAAAGTAAATGCAGTGTAAAGTAAATACTTTGAGGTTGTTTGGTTCTCTGCAAAGAAAACGCAGGAGAAATATTTCCCTTGTTTGGTTAGATGTATCAAGAGTAAAGTAAAAATAGTGCATTTGTAATTTTTTTTTTCATTATAACTTATGTATTTATAAAACTAATCACCGATTGTTTAAACTTTGTTTGGGATAGCTTCTTCTTGCTTTGTAAAACAGCTTTTCAGTACAAAGAATGAAGAGAAGTGCTCGGGTGCTGAATGACGTGCGCATATACTACATTTAAATACGAGTCTTACCAAGCATTTGTGGTAGTGGGAAGCTGCAGCAAACATCACAGTTCAACAAGAATATATGAGATTGCCACATAAAAAAAGACAGATGCGTAAGAGCATGCTCAGCTCCCTCTTCATAATCATGGAAGCCGTTCCAATGTTCTCAAAAATTTAAAAAGTTGACAAATTCACCACAGAATCAAATCCACCATAGAAGAAACATCAAAACAGTTGAACAATTAATATTGGCACCCGCTTAATAGAAACAAATTCACCACAGAATCAAATCCACCATAGAAGAAACATCAGCCGCAACAGAACCGAATCCACCACAACTACTAGGTAAGAAAGTTCCAAACCATATGGCATAAACTCCAACAAGAATTAAGTCAAAAAAATTATGAAGCATAAAATTCTGCATTCAACAAGTAGACATTAGAAAATTGAACCATAAACTATGCAAAAAATTCAAGTCCAAAAAGCATCAGCTATAACTGAACGAATGAACCCATCAACCACTAGGTAAGAAACTCCAAACCATATGGCATAAGCTCCACAAACTCCAATAGGAACCACGTCAAAACATTTATGAAGCATAAAAGTCTGCGTTCAACAACCTGATATTTGAAAATTGAACCATAAACTATGCAGAAAATTCAAGTCCAGAAAACATCAGCCACAATAGAATTGATTCCACCACAGCCACTACGTAAGTAAGCTCAAGATTATTGAATCCACAACAGAACCAAATCCACTAAATCAAGATTACTGTGAGAGACAGAGCACTACGGGAATATAAAAAAAAATATAGAGAACGTCGGCCAGGGAAGATCGAAGTTATAGAACAGAATCCACTACAGCTACTGAGCTACCTAGTAATTGGTAGCAGATCTCCACAAGCAGCAGTAAAAAAACCCAGCAGAATTCAGAATAAGATTATGAGCATTGAGAAGGAAATATAAAGTTTTATAGATCACAACAGTTCCTAAATTCTTAAGTGCACTTAAGTGTGATTTGCTCCAAGTGCAACCACAGAGCATACACACAGTTAAATGTATCCTTTTCGAGCATGGGCCAAATCCATATTTTGAAACTACAACAATTAACATTTGTTGTAAATCATAGCAGCACTATTGCATTTATGTCAAATAAATCAGAGTAATTGAATTTTCTTCCAAAAAAATGCAACAAGACTGTAAGGAACCAGAAATACCCTGAAATATCATTGGCATGTGCTGCCTAAAATTTTTTAAATCACTAACAATGAAATGGAAGCTTACTTCACAGTAACTATGAATGTAAAAATCAACTTTTCATCATATTTTTTTTTTTTTGAAAAACAGTGAGAAAACAATAATAAAGTAGTAGCCAAATGAATTCAATGATATGGAGCAAACCTTTGCTTCTCAAGCTAAACCACAATCAAAGAAAATCAGTGCAAATGTACGATTCAAAAACAAAATATAAAAATATACCCATAGTTCATAGTTAAAATTACAACAAAATAACAACAAAAAAGTTTATAGTTATAACAACTTAAATAGATATGCAAATCTTAACCAACTTCAATCAGTTTCCTAACTCTTTACGCATCCATCTAGCCTTCGAATCTGTAGGTTTTGAAAGGAAAGATGGTATCAGTGTGAGATTTTTTGATAAGTTATCATATATCGTATCAACCTCTTCTGCTGAGAAGCCAGGAATATTTGTTAACTCAAACATCAGTTCATTATACATACTCTGAATTTGTTTTGGCGATGTCATTGAGCTCTTTATTGCGTTAGAAACTTCATTAACACTATCAGCCATCAAACAAATACATTCATGGATATTTTGATCGACAGTTGCTTTTTTAGACTTCCTTTTCACGCCGCCTCCTATACCAGATGAAGGGAGCGGTTTCTTTGTTGTTCCAGTAGAATTTTCTATAACTTGCATATCAGACCACTCAATATCCATTGGTCCATATGCACCAACATCCATAAATTATGGGGGTTCATCATCGCTTAAATGTATTTGTTGCGTTCCAAGTGGAGTTTTAGAATTTCCAGATTTCGCCCACTCTCCAATTGCATGTCCAATTCCACATACTATCTCCAACTCTACATAATTTGCAATTGCAATATTTAAATAAGCAGTATCCTTGGGAAAAGCCTGTAAGAAATAAAGAAAAAACTGTTAACCGAAAAAAAATATACACTTAAATGATGTGATTAAAATAATACCTGAATATGTGATGCATATTCTTCTTGAATTATGACAATCATTTTTTTTTGTTTCATCCCAAGATACACCTGATTTTTTTTTAACTCCTGAATGTGATTCCACACACTTCTTTGATGCCTTATTTGGTTCTTGCATTGCTCACCTGTCACCTCTATTCCAAACTTCTCTTTCATTTTTTGGGCTGCACCATGATAAACAAAGTCCTTGAATCCTTGTGCACTTCGCATATTTGCATTTTCAAATTCCATCATTATTTGAAGCAATCCAGTTATCCATTCAGGTTTTAAGCTCCATAAAAAAAATTTTCCTCTTTGATTTCGAATTACCGTTCATCTCTGTTTGTGACGAATTCATTCTTCCCTAACATAAAATAGTATAAATATATGTAACTCCTAAAAAGGACTGAATGTATGAATGACAATGTATTTTTATTTGGCATAGTTGTTCATAAAAGAATCAAACAATAACAAATAATAATAACATAAAATAGTTGATTGTAAAGTTTTTTGAGTGCATTTCACAAATATGCCTTAGCAAACAATTTATAGTTCACATAACAAGCATTAACGAAACTACAACTTAAGTACTTCACAAAAGAATCAAACAATAACAAATTATAATAGGCACATCATTCTGTAATCAATGATAAGAAAGATAAAAGTCACATGTAAATTTACAAAAAGTTAAGAAACAAATCTAATATCCATCATTTTGCATGCGACTCCACATGAATTGAGCAATTTCATCTCTTTTATCTAGCCATTCTAGCGAATCATCTATAGCTGCTTGATATCTTCTTCTACAGTGACTCATTCTAGCCCATTCATCTTCGGATTGAATGAACTCATCGCCACCTTCTGTAATTATCGAATTATGCAGTATGCAACAGAATCACAATTTCAACTTGAGTTTGTAGAGGAAAGTATGGTTCACATTTTATAATTGTGAAACGGTTTTTCAAGGAACCAAATGCACGCTCTACAGTAGCGCGTAAGGAGGAATGCCGTAGATTAAAAAGCTCCTTTGAATTTGTAGGTTGAACAGAACTGAACTCCTTCAAGTGATATCTTGTGGCACGATATGGTGAAATAAAACCATTTCGTGTGGAATAGCCACCATCAGCTAGATAATATTTACCTGCTCGGACACGTAAACCATCTGATCTTTCTAATGCATTTTAAAGTATTGTTGCGTCATGAGCAGAACCTTCCCAACCAGCAAGCACGTATGTGATTTTTAAATCAAAATCTACTACTGCTAAAACATTTTGTGTTGGGTATGGTTTCCTTCCTCTAAACGCGGCTTCGTTCTCTTTTGGAACCCTAGCTTTAATATGAGTTCCATCTATCGCGCCAATACAATCCTAAATTTGACAAATAATAAAATTAGGATTACGTAAAACATATAGAAAATTTAATTGAATAAAAACAGATTATACCTTGAAAAAGGGCATGAACCTATTACTTGATTTAATCTTATATGGAGTTTCAGGTGGTGGAGGCTTGATAAATTCATTACGTAACTCCCCTACAGCATGTAATGCAGCTTTGAAGTACCTACTAACAGTTTCACCAGAGCGATGAAAGTTAAATCGGATTACTCGGTTACGAACACTATGCCCGAGTGTATGTAATAACATTGCAACTTGTTCCTCGATCCGAACATTCATTGTATCTAACAACAATTCTCGTGTACGCATTAAATCACATAATTTGAAAAAAGGCGCTCGCCTCATGCGTACCATGTCAACACAGTCCGAATCACATCCATTATACAACCTAGAAAGATATGTGTCACGTTGTATATTCCGTTGAGGATCATATTTTTTTTTCTTCTTGAATCTCTAGCAATAGTACACATAATGTACTAATTGCAAAACAAAGCGAATCTAAAACTATATTTGCATATTTTAGACGATATACAATCCCATTAGCATTTCAGGAAATGTGAGTCTAATTGAGAAAAGTTACAGGTACTTACTAACCACAATTTGTCAATATCCAACAGAAAAACACAAAGTTTCTGCCCTCGGCCATTATAGATCCATTACAGAATATGGAGATGTAGGAAGTACAGAATGCTTATAGGAAAGAATAAAGAATAATGAATTGAGAGAGAGGAAGAAATAACCTCCAACGGAGTTTCGTAGAAGGGAATGGAGACACCAGAGAGATCGGTGATCAAGCTCCAGATCTAGAAAAATGGAGCAAGCGGGCTGCGGTGTAAGCGCGGGTGCTTCAGCGAAATGCCATTAGAATGAAATTTTTATATATTTATATATCTATATACATCTTACAGCTCGTGCGAAGCAATGAAGGCGAACAGGGACGATGATGCAAACTCGAGCTACCGTCCTGACTTCCGATGAAAATGGCCAAACTTCTGATCGGACAAGCTTTAAAAACGTCCTCACACGAAGTATGAGAAGAACCAAGGAGTCGAATAAGCCTCTCGTGCAATCTTACACCACCTGCGAAGCAATGAAGCTGAACAGCAAGGATGATGCAAACTCGAGCTCCCGTCCTTACTTCTGATGAAAATGGCGCAACTTCCGATCGGACAGGCTTTAGGAAACGTCGTCGCTCGAAGTCTGAGAAGAACGAAGGAGCAGAAGAAGCCTCTCGTGTAATCTTACACCACCTGCAAAACAATGAAGCCGAACAGCAACGACGCCAAGCATAACTTCGTCGAGCGAATTTATAACCCTCTCGTATCGAGCGGGTTTCTAATTCCCGCAAAACAGCCTCCATTTTACACGACAAATGCATCGAATGATTTCCTTTTGTTATGCTCAAAATTAACCAAATAGCCAAATTTAGTAAATACATGCATTTGTTTTACTTTACCCTCCTAATTCAGGCAACCAAACAGCCCCTAAAAATCCAGACAAACAGAAACTACCCCACCAAACTTACAGATCAATTCTTATAGCTCTGTCTTATAATCCAAATTCCAAAACTACGCTCTAATACCACTAAAGATTGTCATGACCCAACCCGACCGGAACAAATTCCTTCGCGTCGGGCCGCTACAAATGTTGAAAATCCAGGATCTAGTTTTGGAACTTGCTTCAGACTTTCTTCCAAATATCAAACTTACTAAAAACACAGAGCTACTAAAAAAATCAAATATACAGAACAGTTCATCAGATATTTTCTTCATTCATCAAAATAATCATGTACAATACAGTGCATGGCTACCGATAGAAAGAACAAACAGCAAAGGTATGACTGTACAAAAAACAAAAGTACAAAATACCTAATCACTAATAAGACACAGAACTGCTAGTCCAATATCTCCTTCCCTTTCCCAGAACCTGAAAACCACGTAGATAACAAGGATGAGCTAACAGCTCAGCAAGACTACACTTACCAATCAAAATATCCAGAAACACACATAGAAAACACCTTAGAAGCAGTTATTCAATTAACCATACATAAATCAAATAGTCAACAGAATATAGATACTTGATCAAATTGAAATTAAACCATAAATGAAATTAATTTCATATAACAGAATATTCAAGTCAGATTTCACATAACAGACAGAATCGTACTCACAGAACAGTCAGAATCGAACAAATCAGATTTCAAATCAGATAAAATCATATTTCACATATCAGCTAACACATATCAGATTCCCGGACCCTGACAGAATCTCAACGGATTCTGGCCCCTTATGCTTCTCTTCCCTGACACAAACAGAATCTCAATGGATTCTGGACCCTTATGTCTCCCTTTGTGCTTATAGCACTAGAACATAACAGATATATAGAATTTTTAGAACATAACTTGTTTTCAGATGTCCCTGACCCAGACAACGGAATCACAAAGGATTTCGGCCCCTTATAACTCCCTTCTGATTCACAACACATCAAAACATTCAAATCAGAAAATCAGATTACATCAAAAAAATCGTCAAAGGCATAACGGTAGTATACGAAATTTACACATAATTCACAGATTAAGAAATTTACTAAATTACCACAGATAATACAAAATAGCATTGTAAGCCTTCCATTGTGCTGAAGCAATATTTTTCAATATCCCGATAATTCATTATTCAATTAAAACACCGTAGAATTTAAAATAACTGATGAAAATCTCCCAGAAATACTCAAAAAGTGCACAAACATCATCTCAGAAATATTTTAAAAGTTACGAGGTAAAAAGTTCATCAGTACGAAACGAAACCAAATATTCGGTAACAGAAATAAAATCCGAGATAGAAAAGTCGTCAAAATTCACGTTTCTGAAAATTGAGAAAGACGGAATGTGCCTTACCTCGAGTCGGTCAACTTTTCCAACTACAGCGACGGACTGAAACTGACCGAAGTCGCCCAAAAATTACTTTTCTTTCTTTTTCCTTCGGCTTTCTCTCTCCTGGATTTTGTATCTCTTCAAAAAGATCTAATTTCCATATATATCCATGTAGATTGTCCCGGATAATCCAAAATCGTCCCGGGACGATTTTCCCACTGAATGAATTTCGTTCAGACGAAATAGTTATCATTCCTGGATGAGTTGCTCTCTGGACAAATTTTGTACGGACGAATTACTTCGTACTGGGATGAACTTCTCTGTCACTTGATTTTGAACCGATCATCCCGGACGAACCTGGAAGGAAAAACTTTGTCCGAACGAACCTGGAAGGAAAAATGGCTTTCACAATAGTTGTGAGACCTACAATGCATTTCAATTCAAGTAAAGTATACTTGTTTGAAAGTATAGCACGTACACTTATTAAGGGTGCATATCTTCAAATAATTGTTTTCATAACTATGTAGTAGGACATTTGCTTCAACGTTTAAATGACTATCCAAGAAAAGAGATATTGGATATATAACAAATTATTACCAGGTCAAAAAAGATTATCAAATGAATTTATATAGGGAGTTAAGACTTTCATTCAAGTTGCTTCTCAACTACCTTCCTTTAAGTTTGATAAAATATTTAGATGTACATATTCGAAGCATAAAAATCAAGCATTCCTCAAGCCCAATGATGTGAAGCTTAATTTATATCGTAGGGGATTTCTTCCAGACTACTGGATTTGGACATCACATGGTGAGTACGAGTTACACAAAGATACTCATTACGGTCCATCCACAACTTATGAAATATTTGATGAAGATCAAATGAGTAGACCGTATGAAAACTTATTTTTGATGTAGTAGGTCTTAATTTAATGGCTAGTGTGGAAGAACCACCAAATGTAGAAATCCAAAATTTTTTTGAGTTACTATATGCAGCTCAAAAACTAATTTGAGACGGTTGCAATACTCATTCAAAATTGTTGATTGTAGTGATGATTCTAAGTATTAAAACTGAGTATAATATTTCTTGAGATTATTTTAATGACTTTACGGGTCTTCTCAAGAAAACTAATCCAACAGATAATTTAATTCCCTCATATTTGTACCGAACGAAGAAATTAGTATCCAAGTTGTGTCTCACTACTACAAAAATTGATTGTTGTATTAATAGTTGTATATTATACTATAAGGAAGATACAACAGAAGTTTATTTTCACACCTATAATGCTCCTCAGTTTAAGCTAAACTCAGGAAAACAACGTCGTCAAAAGAAAGATGTTTCATATTCCCATTTATTTTATTTACCGATCATTCCAAGACTTCAGCAACTTTTATCCTCAATGAGTTCAGCAGGCCGTATGAGATGACATAAGGAGAAATTAGCAAAAGGTGGTATTCTTTCTCATCCATCAGATACTGAAGCATGGAAACATTTTGATCGAGTGCATGCTTTATTTACTACTGTATATCCCGCAACATAAGATTGGGATTATGTGCCGATGGTTTTACCCCATATAGTCAAGTAGCTACACCGTACTCTTATTGGCCAGTTATACTAACACCATACAACCTTCCACCAGAGATGTGTATGACTACTCCGTACATGTTCTTAACTCTTATAATACTTGGACCACATAATCCAAGAGCAAAAATTGATTTTTTTTGCAGCTATTAATTGATGACCTCAAGTTATTATGAGAAGAAGGAGTTCTCACATATAACATATCAACTAAATAAAATTTTCTCCTTCGAGCTGCATTGTTGTAACCATTGGCGATTTTCCAGCTTATGGTATGTCGTCTGGTTGGAGCACAGCATGAAAATTAGCTTGTCCTTACTGCATGGAGAATACTAAAGCTTTCACACTAAAACATGAAGAAAAAAATACTTAGTTTGATTGTCATCGCATATTTATAATTGCTAATCATCAGTTTCAAAAGAATAAAAAAGCATTCGTTAAAATAGAGTTGAGCGGTCACGTCCTCCACCCAGATTAAGTGGTGATAATGTACTACAGAGACTTTTTGACATTCCAACAATTATTAATTTTCCAATATTATAAGAGTCTAAATATTCAGGATATGGTGTTCAATATAATTGGATTAAAAAAATTATTTTATGGATATATCATATTGGAGAACTAATTTGATAAGGTATAATCTTAATGTTATGTACATTAAGAAGAACTTCATGGATAACATTTTTAATATAATTATGAATGTTAAATGTAAGAGTAAAGATAATGTCAAAGCAAGAATGGATTAAAGAGTACTACCGATAAAAAAATATGGAGTTAGTAACAATATCCAACGGAAAAATAATGAAGCCCAAAGCATCTTACTCTTTCACATTGGAGCAAAAAAGATCAATATGTCAGTGGTTTAAAGGTTTAAAAATGCATGATGACTATGGATCAAATATAAGCTGATGTGTTAACTTAAAATCTGTGAGATTATTTGGACTAAAAAGTCATGATTATCACATAATTATGGAGATTCCTCTTTCGATCATAGTATGTATGTTACCCGATTACATATCAAATTCGTTGACTGAGCTTAGCATTTTCTTCAAAAACTTATGTTCATCTAAACTAAGCAAAGATGCTTTACGAAGGAGCAAGGATAACGTATCAATCATCCTCTATAAGTTAGAAAACATTTAAACAAGTGAAACATAGTATAAGATATGGAAAGTTTTATCCATTTGTGTTAGTAAATCAAGCTATTCAAGTTTATTTCACCAAATATCCAGTGGTCGTAGGGTAAATAAGATTGGATAGCTATCATAAAAATAAAAGCACAAGGAATAATTGATCAATAATATGTTATAGCAACTACACATCAAGAGGATGAGATGTCAAGTTATAGGCCTGTTAAAATTAAGGAGATGCCAACTACAACCCCTAGTATTGAAATATAGTTAGAAGATGTGAATAGTTCAACTAGCTCATCAAGTGAGAATGAAGATGAAAGTGAAGATAACTTGGAGAGCAATGAAAATATTTTTGATTCTGAGTAGTTTTTATAATTTAGAATTATAATTTTATAATTTAGAATTATAAAATTTTACTTTTTGTAATATTTCTAAATAGTTTTGTACTTATAGAATTGTACTTTTTGAATTCTGAGCAATGAAAATGTTAATTATTTTTTTGTATTATGTCATTCTTTATTTTTGTCATTCTTTACTTTTTGAATAGTTTTATACTTATAGAATTGTAGAATTTTACTTTTTGTCATTCTTTATTTTTATAATTCATTAATTTGTATTAAGTATTCTTTATTTTTACATATTACAATATTTTACTAATTACTTCTTTTAATGCAGATGGCTTCAGATGATGATCCTCCTCATAAATTATTTGCCTCAAATTTCTCCTAAAAAAAGTTGAGTGTTAATCCTAACAGACCCAGACAGCCTGATGAAGTGAGGGACAGAGATCAGTTTCAGCAGTTATACCTTCACCACCACCACCTAGGAGTCAATAGCAGTCCCCTAGTGAGTAGGGTCAGGGTTAGTCAGATCCACCTGCTATTGTACCACCACCCTTTCCTGGCTACTGCCCTCCTCTTTCGATGAGTCCTCACTTTTCCTTTCTAGCTCAGGAACATGCAGCTCCATTCTATCCATATTATCTCCCACCATCATCACAAGCTGCAGATCCATCCACCGGTCCTTACCCTCCTTACCCCCCACCCATATTATTACCCATATCTAGTGCAGCCAAAATATGATGGACCATCTAGACCAGCAGAGGTTGGTGCTGAGGATTATGTTATTGTAGCAGATAAGCATCAATACATTGAGCCTAAGGACGATAAGTAAGTTCAGTTTATGTTATTAAGTTTATTACATTTTTATATATTATATATTATTGATAAAAAAATTAACCTGTAGCTTCAATCCTTCAAGGCCACCTACTCATAAGATTCAGGATATTATAAAAAATAATATGATGCTCCTTACTTATCATGGAAGAAGATCCCAAAGAAAATTAGTGATATGTCGTTTGGAGAATTTTAGGTATACTTATTTGGCATGAATTTAAACATTTGATTTAATTTGTATTAATATTTTTTGTTATGCCTAAATTTTTTACAGAAAGAATTTAGGTGGTTGACTGAGCATAGCACGAGGATCAGAACAAATTTTGAGAGAAGATGAGCGACCCATCTCAGGCACATATTTACGGACATTAGAAAGTCCGGGCAGCATCTATTATGGATTGGAGAGGGCGTATGGGCAGATTTGAGTAGAGCTTGGGTGACCCCTGAGTTCACAAAAGTAAAAGAACATCTGATAGTGGAGGTTTAGGAAGCTCTCTTCATACTGGTGAATCTATTTCACATGCAGAATATAGATGACGACTGGTAAAAGATTTAAATTAGTTTATTGAATATATTTATGTTATTATACCTAGATCTTATATTTTTAGAAAGAGTTTCTTGGTCGGGAGCCAATACTACTGGAGTTGCATACAAGAACTCATCAACATCAAGCTGACCATCAATGGGTTGGTGAAAAGACTAAAAAGGCTCATGTGAGTATAATTTTTTGAAGTTTGAGAATAGAAATTTATTATAATAAAACTAATTATAATATCAATATATTTTATAAATTTATTCTCGTAGGATGATTTTGTACGAGCCAAGAAAGTTGTCAATCCACTGGTGTGGGATCATCTTCAGGATCGACTCAAATTTCTGAGTATCATACATGGTCAGATATTATTGGAGGAAGATATAGGGGGAGAGTATATGGTTTGGGTTCATAAGGCTATGCTTATGAGGGTAGTTCATCTATCTTAGCATTTTATGACCAAAGTGGAGCTGAAGAATTTGTAAGCTAGAGGGTTGCAGTGTTGACAAGAGAGATAGAAGAGATGAGAAAGGTTCAAAATGAAATGTAGGAAGAGCTGTGATCATACAGAGATGAAAATCAAAGGAAGAAAGAGCAGACACATGTGTATCTCCAGATAGTGAGGATACGTAGGAGGAATAGTACTCTTTTATGTTTGATGAACTTATGATGATCTGATTATAAACTTATTTGGTTTAACTTATTGAACTTAGTTATGATGATCTGTTTTGTTTGGTTTAACTTATGAATATATTTGTGATAATTATTGTGATTGACTATAGTGGCGTGTTGCACAAAATTATTATGATTGCTATAATTTTTGTGCAGGTTTAGAGTTTAGGATGAAAATCCCTCAAATAGAGGGGAGGCTATCAATTTTTTTTTTCAAATGCTACAGGTTTTTGCTGGCCAACCGACATCTTGGCCCCCAGAAACTTTGATACAGGACGGGTAATTAACACCGCCGGAAATCTACTAAAACCATCGGCATATACCGGCAGTTTATCGATGGTAGCCAGCGGTAAACCGGTGACATGCCACCTATCTAATAGCGGGAACTTCCTTCAGTTTAAACTGCCGGTAAGCCGCCGGTGATATTACCTTCAGCTTACCGGTGATCTACACTATAATAATGACAATTTTTATACCGACGGTTCAACGGACGGTACACTACAGGTAATAAAATCGACGGTCAACTGCCTTAAAACCGCCGGAAGATAACCGGTGGTATAAACCTCCTGAAAGCCGACGGCAAAGAATACTGCCAAAATAACACCTCCAGAAAATGTTTCGAGAGTCATTTTTTCGGCGGTTTATTAACCGCCGACAAGCCGTCGGTGTTTTACCGAACCGCCAGAAAATAAGTAGTAACCGCCGGTCCAGACTGCCGGTAGTGTGTGATTTTCCTATAGTGAAAAATATTGTTAACATTTTTTTTTTGTAAAGAATTTTCTATTATTGATCGTTCACCAAGTTCCACTGGAGTTTCTTCCTTGGTAGCGAGTTCCATAAGATAGTAAGAACCATCTCCAATACAAATCAAGGATTTTGAGAATCTATTGATATTTAAGTGAGAGGATGGAAAAGTGCTTGCGATTCCACTTTTAACATAAGAACCCTTTGAATGCTAACTTGCACTAGCTACAGGAGTCTCTATTTTCTATACATTTGTTGGCAAATGGGATTCCTGCATAAGGACCACTCACTTTGGAAGTTCTTGACAAGCGAATTAGTTAGGTGGATAATATTTTAGCCACTAAGTACTCATATGTTTTGTATGAAACTCCTAAGTATTATTTCTATTTTTCTTCTACTTGGGTCTCTAAATGGATGAGTATGTCACCTTTACTTTGGATATGGGGAAATTTCCCATGTTTCAATTTAAAAGGGTGCAATTTCCTTAAGTTTTAAATCTTTCCTATCACTTTACTAGATTTTGTAAAGGACTCACCTATATATAAATTGAGAAAATATAGAAAAAATAAGAATCATCATTGATATTCTTGAGGTTAAATAATATGGGGTAATATCTTCATGTTAAAGGTGTTGCAAGTCCTTAAAACCAATTTTCCCAAGTGTGTTTGCAACTAATAGGCACTAAGGTTGACTTGTTTCATTATGATATAAGGTTTATTACATGTGGATCCAAGCTTATTAACATTGTAATACTTGTCCATCCTCCTCTTCACTTTAACCTATCTATGGTTGTCTTATTCTCAAAGCTTTTTTGAAAGGCCAATTGGAATTTTTTGGCCATTTTGATTCCATCTTGCCCATTTGTAGAGTTTATCTTTATCATAGTTAGTTATTATGACAACTCACTCACTCTATAGTTTGAGTTCAATAATAGTAGGGCCTTGACATTGTGTTACAGCTAATGATATTTTTCTTATCATAAAAAATGTGGCTATTAAAAAAAATAAAAAAGAGGGGATTGCTTCAACCCCTTCATCTTTGCTACTTCCAGTTTTCTCCATAAGTGATTCAATATTTGCTTTTGTGGGACCTTAACTTGCCCAATAGTTTGTGGGTGGTGAACACAAACAAACTTAAGGTGAAAGCCTTACTACTACCAAATGTTCTTAATTTTCTTCTAAACAAATTATGACATGTTATTAGTTCTTTTTATAAGTGATAAGTAATGCCTACAGATTAAGTATGACCATTAAAAATTGTTAATGAAATCCTCTTAAGATTCTTCCATAATTGACTAGAATTCGGCCCTTTTTAATGTATTTACCCCGCTTAACCTGAGTTTTTTGATGCATACAAGTATTTTTGTTGGAACGTTGATACATAACTAATGGAATGCTTAGAGTATCCCCAATACTTGAAAAAATGAACTTTTGAGTATCAGTATAAATAATTTTTTCCTTAAGTTCGGCTAGAAATCCCCTAATTTAGAATTGGCCTTCCAACCTAACTCCAACAATGCACTTCTCAGATCGAGAAAGGTGAACTGCTTATCTCTGCATATTAGAACTTATTAAAGCTTGATTCACATCATTATGCTAGATAAAAGGAATAAGGGATGCTTAAATCAAAAAATATTTGAAGGAAAAAAAAATATTCTAAGATGAATCTTTTCCCATGGAATAGTCAGGAATTCTTGACGATATCGAGCAGGAACAACCTGTTGTTCTTGAATACCCCGATTCAAGGCCAAAGAATTTCCTGCTGCTACCATATAATATTCATCTCTATTTGGTGATAAATAAACCATCTGTGCCTCTTTTGATCTCTCAGATAATTTATAAAACGGACTCTCTATAGATCCCCAATAACCAACCTTCACATGAATAGCTAATGATCTAATAAGTCCAACATTAATTTTTTCGGACATGTAAATAGGACAAACACATCCAGAGTGACTCGGGTGGATATCTAATATATAAAAACTAGTAGTTTTCCCCATCAACACATTAGCAATTTCAATTTCTTCTACATCATTTAGAGCCTGTGATTGTAGGATCTTACCTAACACTGATAGCAAAGTCTGAGCTAAAATATGCGAGGAATGTAGCAACTATTCTATGACATGATAACATAAACATAGAGAAATCTAAGCGGTGAATTTAACTGATGTCTTTTTCTCACCTGCATACCACACCAAGATAGGATGTAAGAACGTAGGCTATTCCAAGATTTTTCAAACTAGAAAATTTGTCATCCCACTCAAATTTGATCTAAAAAGTGGAATTTTCTTTTCTTCACAACCTTGAGTGTTCTTGTCTGCCTTTTTATTCTCTAAAAACTATTACTATATATCAAAATTAGAGGAGAGGGTGTGTAGGATGGGTGGAGAGTAAAAGGATGGTAAGCCAACGGTTTTTTCCCAATATGGTCCTAAAGTCTCAATCCCTAAATTCAGACTCTTCCTTTCGATTACAAAAAGACTTATTTGATCACCAAGCTTAGAATCTTGACCATAGGCAACGTACCATAGATAAATATAATAAACTTTTTTATAAATCCAAGTGATCTTTTCATAGGCGTTTAACTACAATTGGATCCACGAATCGAATCAATTATAGAAATATGAGTTTAATTAGTTGCACTTTTTAAGATATCAACAAACGTCCGCAGGAAGGTTAACATGCGTGATGCATTCCATTTGTATGAATAAAGAACATAACACACAAGACCATATATAGATCCAATATTCACTGGCAGACACGGCCAGGCGTAGGTGCCAGATCATTAAAGTCTCATCTCGATCAGCCTAGTGGTCCCTTATCTCCTTTTACTCATTTACACTAAGTAAAAGAAAGTAAATTCAATCGTAAAAAATGAGGGTTTTATTAAGTATCAAGGAGAAAAAGAATTTAGTCTGAAATACCAAATGCAAATGAAAGTAGATAGCTTTTTTTTCATTCAGGAGGAAGTGCATATCTTACCCAAATCTTTGCCAATAATGGTTTGGAACAATAGTATCATTGGAGTAAAATAAGATAAATCAATATCATACTTATTCTGATTCTACATGTTGATTATTTGAAATTAAATCAAATTTTTTGTTGGAACATTCACATTATATAAAATATTTTGACTCTTAATGGTTACATGCAAGTCTATAAAACATAGAAAAGTAGGATGACCATGACGGGTACGTGTGGGATGAACCAAAGTCTCATCAAATTTGATTTTTTCCATTATAGGGAGCTCGTACATGTTTGGCATTACAACGTGTGAAAACTCCAATAGTATGAAATGTTATTAATGTTAGTTGAGTCCAAGCTTCCATAATTGATTGACCCACAATAATGCCTATGGCTTCTCCCATCTCTACCAGGTCACATGAGTAGGACTCCGACCATAACATAATTGACATATCCAAGATTTCTTCATGCAAGTAAAAGGAGTTCTAACATATGTTGGGTGTGCTCAAAAAGTTATGAATCGATTAAAAGGTCTAATTCCAATATCTTTATTTCAAGTGACAATGCATCGTAGACCCCAAATATATATATATATATATATATATATATATATATATATATATTGTCTTCTAATACATGACCAATTTGTGTTTGGACAAAAATCTTTTCCGTCATTCTATTTTGGGGTCACTTCTTCAACTGAATTAGCAATACTGAAAATCATCTTTACATCGGATGGTTCAGTGTTTTGACTGCAAATTCTGTATTTATTATTTCCTTCAATGTTTCCCCTCCAGTCAATATTGATGGTATTCATGAACCTATTTTTGGATCTCTACTTTATGAAAATAATATTATCTCATGTGCCATTGTTTCATCTTCCACAACTAGAAACACCACTTCCCATTTGAATTGCATATGTTAAGCATGTCGCCAGTGTTCATCTTGAGCCAGGATCGAACTCTCCAGGATATTCCTAATTGCATTACATATAGCTTCCTTGTTCGTAGATAAAAATGATTCAAAATTATCTTTCATTCCAGGGGATGGAAGCAACATATGCTATCTATGGTGGGAAAATATCAACTTATGAAGACCAGATTACTTATTATACTTAAACTATGCTTTTGGTCTCCCTATTTCAAATTAAGCGGTGTGCAGCACGATTCATTGCTGGAACGGACATATATCTAAATAATCAATGACAAAAATCCTCAAATCTACAAAAATTGTGGCCAATAGCAACCACAAACCCAGGATGAATGTTGTCGACATGCCGTGAATCCTACATGGACTTGACATGCCATGAATCCTCTTGAAAGAGAGGGGTGCCTTCAAAAACACAAATACAGGCAGTGCATGGTTGTCGTCATAGTGTTCCATAAGGTAGCCTCAGGCAGGGCGCGGGTAGCATTGGAGGCCGAGCGGGCAGGCGCGGGTAGCCAGGCAGCCTTGGGCAGCTCATTCTAAGCGGGTTTCCGGGTTGACCCGCCAATATGTCGGGTCAACCCGAGCCCGACCCGTTTTTTCAAACTGGTCGAATATGGGAACCCGAACCCGACCCGTTTTGAAATCGGATCGGGTCCAACCTGAATTTTCCGGGTCTGGTCCAGGTCGGATTTTCGTGTCGTGTCAAATATTGACACCCCTAGCTACACATAAGTTTGGCTACCTTTGGTAAGCACTTCTGACGGGTACTCTTGACAAATATTTCGTGGGAGAGTGTCGGTGGCAATAACTTCGAGAGATTGTCCTGAGTTAGTTCTTTTTAGCTAGAAAGTGGTGTGATTGGTGATTGTTATTACAGTGTTAGTCAATGTGCAATTCCTGTAGTTTTTTGTGGGGGCGCTAAAAGAGAAACGAGTCTCCTTTGCTTAGTCTAGTATTCATTTTAGAAGAATCCTCATGAGCAGACACACATCATAAAATAGCATTTATATGCATTTTATTTAAAAAAAAAAACCTCTATTAAAATATTCTAGAATATTCTAAAACATGAATGGAAAATTTTCCTACCATTTTAATCTTTTTAAATATTATTTAATTTGCTAGCATTTAGCTTTATGTTCTAAATAGGATATTGTGATATCAGATTTTTTTTTTTCATTGTTTTCATTAAAATTAATTTTATTTTTTTTAGTTTATATTTAATTTAAACTCCATAATCATTATACACTACATTGGTTCACCATTTTTTTTCTGATTTAAAATTATAGTTATGCCATATCAATATTACTCTAAATACAATTATCTATTCAATACGGTTTATATTATTGAATTAAATAAACTAATGTTCCATAAATTTGTGTGCATATTCCTTTTTTAACTTACAAGGCTTTTTCTTAGATAATCAAGAGATTATTACATGTCGAGTCCGTACGGGAGAACCGTCCAGATTTTATGAAGATGCATAATTAATATTTGAATCCGGACGATTCTCCTATCTAAATTACGCTCATAATAATTTCTCTAGATAATCATGGTAGATAGAAAAAATGAATTAATTATGATAAACGTAAAACATCACATCAATATCTCTTAAATGGACAATGATGGAATATTTGAATCATTTCTTTCTGTGATCATGAAGCTTATTTTTAAGCAAATAGGTACGAAATTGTTGATGATTTAGTCATCCGAGCAATGAATTAGCTAATAGACAATATATCAACCAATAAATGATTCAACTACTTTATGTTTTTTTCTCTTATAGATTGGCAACAACTGGAAAGTAGCGAATATCATAAAAGATTAATTAGGCGTTCATCAAATGGATTACAAGGTTTAGTAATTATACTTACAAAAGTGAAGCAATTTATTTTTCCGTATTGAGCTTTCATCATGTTAGCAAGAAATAATAATTTCTTGGATCTAGTGTGTAGCAAAGAGTATCGTTCATTTTATATATATATATATATATACAAAGAGGTTTACGCGTTAATTAAACATAAAATTACGTGTCCTTAGAGAACCAAAGGCTCTTAAAAAATATAGCTTTTGAAATAAAACCTATGAGCTATTAGTTCTATCTATTACAATAATCAAGCAAAAAATGAAATAAAAGAACTAACAAACAAGTTCAAATAGACAGCCATGCAAAGAGACAACAACCAACAACTGCTAGAGGAGAAGCCACAACAATAAGAAGTAAACACCTGCATGAAAAATTAAAACCTAAAAGAAGAAACCATAAAAACATAAAATAAACTAGCCTAAGCACCAAACCAAACCCACCACAACGCGAGAAACACCCGAACCTCTCAGTGAGAAAAAAATAGACCAACAAAACCAAAGAACCCATAAATGGAGAAACCACAAACACAACTTGAAGAGACCCAATAAGGAAGAAACCCAAAGACAAACACAACAACAACAAATTACATCTTTTTCGATTTTAGCCTACATCACTTGCCACCACCAAATGCTTTCTGGACAATATGACTCACATTCAAACTATACAAATCATGAAAATCATCCTTATGGTCAACCAAGTCATCCCCAACATCCCCGCACTACAAGGAAAAAGTGTCATCCATCCAATCATTATATTCAAAACACTTGCCCAACAAGTTCAAAGCTAACTTGGCATTCAAATCCTATGAAGAAACAAACATAATATGAACATCCACAAACAACACAATACTATTCAGCCTTGAAATTTCTTTAGATACAGAGGGATCATTTATAAGTATTTCAACTTCCATGTCAAGAACCGGATCATCCAAAACATTAACCACAATGTGACTTCCAACATGATCAGTAGAAACCAAATTGTCCATGGGGCTCATTGCTTCATCATCCACATTTTGCAAAGAGACAAAATCCCCAACAATAGATAGCGATGCAATATGGCTAGCTAAGGAATTAACTAAACAAGTGTTAACACCCTGAACTAAAGGCTCAAAAGGTTTATTCAAAGAGGCTACTGCCAAAATATTGTCAGCCCCTATCTACTTTGTAAGGTAAAATCCGCAAACCACCAACAATAGGAGCCACATCATCCTCAAAAGCAGCCACATTAGAAACATGAGAGCATGAAAAAGAAGAGCAGGTTTATTAGCACCCAAACCATCATCACTTCCCACATTATTGTAACAAAAATTAATAAGAGGAAAGACCAAATTTGAAGCACGATCAACATAACCATCATCAATCAGAGCCACAACATTATTTGTGACATTCACAAAACTCATGGTCTGCTTAGCATGCAACACAGAAGAATCCAAATTGAAATGGCCAAACAATTTAAAATGATCACAAAATTGAAGAAACTCTTTCATTTCCACAACTTGAACAAACCCAAATTTGTTAGGACTAAGCTAGAAGCGATTCGAGTAGCATTTAGTGACATCTAATTTAATAAGAATACGAGAAACAGAAGGATGCGAACCAATCATAGTTGTATTGTCTGTTTTTAATGCATTCGCAAACAACGGCCCAACCCATAAAGAATACGTGGAGAGAAGAAACGAGGGCGCAAATTAGGGAAAGAAATCTAAATTGAAATAACTGTAGATTCCACATTGACATCAAATAAGGGAGATCGTTTGCTAAGCTTCATAAATCAATTATTAACGAAACAAAATTAATGAGAGAATACACGACAATAGTCTAAATCCTTGTCCAACTTAATCAGCATATGTTATGGGCTTAGTAACAGAGAAGGAACCTAACAGCTTTAAGTTGAAAAAGAATTTTGGGATAGAATCGATAGAGGGCCGGTAGTTAAAAAATAAACCAATCATGAAAACTTAAATGGCGCAGTCAAGGAGAGAACCTCCTCCTCTGAAATCTAAAGAGAAGGCAAAACACGATGCGAAGAAGCTTTTAGTTCGGGAAACACCACAGAAGAACCTCCAGCAAGTGCCTCACAAAAGAAAATGGAAGAATGCTTACCATCTTGGAAACTAGGGTCAATCATGCAATTTATTGCCATTCCAACCGTAGAACTGCCGAAGGTGGACGAATCACGGTAGCAAGCAAACAACCATCAAAAGAAAATAAATAAAATGCCAAAAGGAATGGGGTGAGGCACTTCCCATAAGATGGCAGCACAGAGTAACCCATCCTGCAGAGGCAACGCCAGAGGGCGAAACCCTAGTAGAGCTGGAAAAAAAGATCATGAGTACATAATCAAGAGTTGGAGTAATTATATATTTATGTGATTTATACTTCAACACTTTAATAATAATAATAATAACATTTATAATATTTATAATTAGTTTTCTATTCAGCTTTAAAAGGCCAGCCTATCAAGCAACATATACGAGTTGCATAAGCCTTTATTGTAATTAAATAAAGGGCACCATAATTATTGATGATACACATAAGCTTATTATAGGTCCACTATTTTGATAAGCCTATCAAGTAATAAATGCTTATTTGCATGATTGTCACTTTTGCCATATCTGTCTTCTACAATTATTTTTCTAATGCACAAAGCACCTTCCTCTCGTCTATTGCTTTGTTTGAGACGTTATTGTTTCTTAAAATAATTTTTTACTACAAAATTTTTATTTTTTTTCTAAAAAACTACTTTAAGAAGCAGTAAGAAGGTTGTCTCAAACCAATCCTATGAATAGGATTGCAAAAGCTACATTTTACTCATTGCATTCTAAATAATTTTTTGCACTACAATTTTTGAAAATACTTAATGGCATTTTGGAGTAAATTTGCCACCCTATTTACTCCGACAAGTTTACTTTCACCTCATAGGCTTTAGATTTTATTTTGGATTACTTTTGATCATTATTTTTTATTGTTTTCAATATATTTTTATATTAATAAGTTGCTTTAGAAAACAATAAGAAAATCATCCCAAACAAAATTTTAGTTTATTTCAAAGCTTCTGCTTAATATACAAACAGTTTCATGGAGTCTTTAATTTCGATAGTGAAATAGCGATAAAAAAAATGCCCTCTTCTTTGTCTATTAATTATTGCAAGCCAATTCATTATTCTTAGAATATTCATCTTATACTTTCTCCTGTTGCTTCTCATTAATATAACTCAGCTTTACTGTTGAAAGAGCCACAACTTTTCTCTGGCTTAAAAAGTATATTATAGTTACATATCCTTGTAGCTTCATATATTTGCTAAAACTATGTTCCAAAATCTTCTCACTAAAAATGTCTCAAATTTAAATGCACCAACTATCCAACATCCTCATCTAGTGAGGATAAGAAAATAAAGAATGTTATTATTTTTGATATGTTGGCACTTCTATTTTGTCCAGTTAGTTTGGATGTTGGATCGACTTCTACCTCTTATATGATGACCAAAACTTAGAGGCATAATAAGAATAATCACATCACGTGAAATATGGATAAAGAAATATGTTTTGCTAATAATCTAGTTGTGACCATAGTAAGATAGGAGGAGAGACTAAGTTATGCACTATCTATAAACTTGTATGTGGTAGTAGATTACATCCTCTTAAATGGTAGTAGGTACCAAAATTGATATTGTAGGTTAAGGCCTTGGTTTGTAAATATTGTTTAGGAGTAAGCTTTTTAAGCACCTTCTTTAGTACAATCATTGGAAACCTTAGGAAAAGAAAATCTTAGGCCTTGTAAAGCCATGTCTAAGTACCTATAGACTGATTCTTATGTATGTGGGTTCCTTAATCTACTATGCCACAGCTGACATAGAAGTTCAAGGCTTTGTCTTGTAAGCCTAAGCAAGACCTTTATTTTTAGAGACATCCCCTTACTATTAACATTAAAAACCATTAGGAAAGAAGCCCTCTAGCACAAAAAATCCTCCCCTTTTATCTCTAGTATGACCTAATTTTCATTAGTTTATGTTAAGCTGCCATTAGAATTAAGAATTTCTCAAAATTAATTCATAATCAAAATTTAAAAAAAGAACAAAATTTAATCAAACACAAAATTCTCAAATTTAAAGTGACGGTCAAAAACTAAAAATTAAAAATCAAAACCAAAATTCCTTAAAAAATTTCCCATCTCTTAGAGCCTGTTGAATGCTTAGGTCAAGACTAATATGTGTGGTGTACTTTTTTAAGTCCGCTAATCCTATTAACACACCATTTCTTGACCTCATTTTTTATGAGGTTGATATTTGTCTTCAAGAATGTATCCCTAATTATTAGGGTTACTTCTTTAGAATAGACCCTTCTTCATAAGTTTTCCATATGTAGACTCCAATTGACTTAGGCCTATCAAGCCTTAAGAGGCTCAAAAGCCTAGGTGAATTTTCCTACTTATCCCTTGAACCCCTAGGTTTGACCATAAGTGTTGTACAAAGCCCTTAGAAGGCTCTCGTGGGCAAACATCCACCATCCTATGATAGCCCAAAATTAATCCTAAAAATATTCAAAAAAACCAAAACTTGGACTTTTTTACTTGGGATATGGTCTCAGACACTTTTAAACTATCTAAAGAAAACCTCAAACCTATGGTCTAACCCCTTTAACCAAATTTAATCCATATTTATTTAAAACCTTAAAATTAAACTAATATTAGTATAAAGACTCAAAACCTAATAGAAATTCATACCTTTGACTCTATATTGTCTTAACTCATCCTTGGACTATTTAGAGCGAATATTGACACTTGGTCAAACCATTTTGACCAAAGATCAAACTTAATTGACCCAAAAAAACCCTCAAAGGACCTAACCAAAGTGCCTTTGGATTTAAACCAACCAAACCTTGTTTGAACAACACCAAACTCAACCCCAGATTTTTTAATATGCAAACCTAATTCTTGTAAGAATTTCAACCTACTTGTCTTAACCAATGTGAGTCAACCAATTAGCAAACTAAGCCTAATCATCCCAACCCACATCAATTAAATTGTCCAAACTCCCTGAACCAAACCCATCCCAATTGTACTAACTAGCACTACCAGGCTAATCAATCCACCTATAATTGAGGTCATCAAAGAGCTCAATAATTTGATTCAAGCTACCCTATACCAAAATAATAACCTATGTCACTTGTCATAACCTTATTTAATCCCCCATAACAAAAGGATATATTAATAGACCCACCTCTAGTTAGATTAGGGATGTTAATTTGATTATCTAAGCTTCCCTAATGAGATAGAGAGTTAAAGCATGGCACTTCCTCAACTTTTTCAATCCCTCCGAGACCAAGATCACCCAACACCAGTGAGGTCACCATGACTAGAAGCAAATTACTTATCCACTATTTCACATCACTTAAAGGCCTTCATCAAATTTTTTAGAGATAATCTAACAAACCGATTCATGCAAAAAAATTGCTTTCATGGTCCACCAAATAATGTATTCTTCATTGAATATTAAATTCTAGGACAATATAAAAAGAACATGTAATCTATTAGAATATGATCATTAGATTTTAAGTCCATGCCGTCTATATCCTTTGTAATTAGTTTGATCAATATTCTCCATAGATTATGTTGGATAAAGAGAAAAACTGGTGAACGACTTTGGTTGTATAGTGAGACGTGGAAGATGAAATCAAAACCTATATTCTTTTTAAATAGAACGAATAGTGTTGATTTAGTCATATACTTTCATGCACATCCACTATAGTTCTTCTTATATGATAATTGCTAGTCAATTCAAGATCATACAGCCATGATTGAGCTCCATGTGTCATGAATGACCCATCAATCAGGACTTTTATTCTATACGGACACTGGACGGGAGAACCGTTCGGTTAAGCACTAGGTACCCAATGGTGCCGAGTGCGGGTACTGAACTAGGTACCCACCAATGAGGTGATGTGGCACATTTTTATTGGTCTCCGGACGCCGTCCGCACTCTGCACAGAATAATAAATCCATCAATCAAGGGATGTAGCTTATATGCATTAGCCGATTTAGTTATGTTTAATTTAAACCTTTATGATAATTTAATTAAAACTTAAAGATAACGCTTTTACGATCATTGCAAGTTTTTGGGGCATAATAAATCTAATTGTCATGCTCTTCACCCATTGTGTCCTTTGTTGGGTTATGTAATTTTTTCTGTTCTCATGTGGCTTGTCTCTGTTACTGTTTGGTTATCTGGGCTCTTTGGTTTTATTTTTGGCTCCATTGGTTTTCTTCAGGTGGGTCTTTTGTTGGGGATGGGTTTGTTGTGGCGGTTGGCCATTACTGAGCTGCTCTTGGGTTTCTCTTTGTGGCTTTGAATTTTTTGTTTGGTTTCTTCTTCCCTGCTATGGTTTGGTCCCTTTTCTACTGCAGTTTGTTGTTGGTTGTTTATGATGATGCTAAACGGGTTGCTAATTAGCCTGGCGTGGTTCGTTTCTTCTTCCTATTCTGCTCAACTTTTCCTTGCAGATTGCTGATGCCTGGCCTTCTAATGGACTGGACTGTGTACTGTAGCTCTTCATCGGTGGTTGTTGTGGTTTTATTTTTATTTGTTTGTTTATTGTATTACTTTAGAACATTTGCTCTTAGTTTTTATTTTAAATGATGTATTTGTAGTGAATTTTTATTCTTTTAAAGACTTATAATATGTTGTTAATCTAACACGTAAGCCCTTCTGATGGATTTTATCCAAGAAAAAAAAAATCTACACACTAAGAAAAATTGGCCATAACGGATGCTCGTGGATATTCTGCTCCAGTATGAGGAGTGTTCGTTGGTCTTCTCCCCATTTTGATGGGGGTAGTTGTGGTAGTAAAGCTTAAAGGCATGGAAATTATTGGAACATTTTGGAAGTCAAGGAATCAGAGGTTTGCAAACAGATTTTGAAAGATGGTCAAGCAACTAAAATAGTTGATATTATGGATGCTGAAATTTCATTTGAGGAACACGAGTAGTTATTGATGCGGAGCATTTTAGCTTAAAATGTTCCTTAGGGTATTTTATTTAGTTTGTTACAAGTTTGTTACAAAGTTTCTAGAATCTTCTTTGATCCTCTAGATTTTCTTTATTTGAGTATTATATATATGGAATGTATAAGTATGAAATGTATTGATTAATGAATAGAATTCTCTTTTAAGCCTTTGAGCTTTGTGTTTGTCCTTGGATTCAGAATTCCTTCTTGCATGTCCAATTCTTTCGATGATCCACCACATCAATTTGGTATCAGAGCCTGGAGCTTGCGAAGAATGATGGGCTGCAGAAGAAGCTGGGCTGTCAATGACAATCAAAGCTGCGGAATAAGAAGGGATGTCGACGACGATCGATGCTAAAGAAGGTGGGTTATCGATGATGATTGAATCCATATAGCCTTTTATAAAGCTCAAGTGAATGCATCACTTGATCGCATACACAAAACACTTCATTCCATAAGGAGTACGCAAATGCCATCGGCAACCATACCGGCATCTTTATTTTCGCTCCTCTCATCCCCTTCACACAAATGCCACCAGTTTTGAAATGAACTCGCCGTGGATGACTACTATCCTCCGCTCAAGCTTCCTCTCCGGTGGTTTGATCCCCCTCCATTCCAACATCCTCCGCCTCCCACACATATGAATCACTGCGCACGTCCAAGGAGCTCGACCTTGCCTCCACCTCCAGATTCGTCTGCATTTCTGATGCACCAGCAAAATGCAGTCCTCGAGCTTACCGAGAAATCCCACCCCAATGGATTTTCTGACCCTCCATGTGACTTCAATATGCTCCCTATTAATGTGACTTCGGCACCTTCGCTCACACCAACTGGATCACCTATAATATCATCATCGTTTCTGCCTTCATGGTCTCCTTCCAAGAACGCAGAAAGATATGCAAGCTCATGCAAGGAGCCTAAAGTTCATTCCCTTCAATCGATTCGATCATCAGACTCACACTCGGGAGACGTCATCCCCTGTTGGATTGGCTCAGGCATACAAAATGAAGAAGAAGAGTTTTCAATTCTAATTGAACATGTAGTCCCGATCAGCCCCAAATATTCTCCAGATACACTTAAGAAGTCTTCAAGAAATCATAGACCACATCAATTTTGGGGCAATAGCGACAACGATGATGGTGAACCTTCACGACCTCTCAAACTAGTTATTATAGAGAAGGCAAAGCATTGGACTGAGAAGACTCTTAAGGACATGATAGAGAGAGATTGGCGCGTCTTCCATGAAAACTGCAAAATCTTCTACAAGGAGTTTTGCATTCATCTACTTATGTGCAAATGGAGCGAGAGTAAGCTCAACACTAAGCTTCTTAAGGAGGTTGAGAAGGTTGGTTACAAGAAGTCATCTCCCATCCAAATGGAAGCCATTCCTCTGGGTTTACAGGAGCGTGATGTTATTGGCATTATCAAGGACTTTATAGGTGGTCTCTCAAAGCTTGAAGAGCTTTAGCTCTGGGAAAATAATTTTATAGGAAGCATTCTGAGGCAGCTAGGAAAAAATGGCCTTCTCCAGCTCCTTGATCTTTCGTCCAACAAACTCACCGATAATCTCTCGCCTGATCTATGCTTCAGTAACAAACTACAAACTCTAAGTGCTCTCAGGAATTTCCTCTTTGGTCCGATCCCAGAATCCCTAGGTCAATGCTCACCTCTAAGTCATATCTAAATGGGTAAAGACTACCTTAATGGCTTCCTCCCAAGAGGCCTTTTTATCCTTCCTAATTTCACTAAGGCTGAGCTACATGACAACCACCTCGCCGGCGAACTCCCTGATGCTAGAAAATTTAGAATCTCATCCAATCTCAATCATATCACCTTATCAAACAATTCCCTCTATGGTTCTCTCCCTTCCTCAATCAGTAAATTCTATGCTGCCGAGAATCTAATAATTAACCATTTAGGTAAGTTTCATAGTATCAACCTTGTAATAAAAACATGTTCGACAAAATGGTGAAGCAAGATTCCGCTATTGGACTTGATATCATCATCTTTAACAACCTCATAAATAGACTTTATAAGGTGGGAAGGACTTGTGAAGGATGATCCCATCTTAATCAAATAAAAATTTCTCTTTGTGATCCAAATACAATCGACTCCAATGCCCTTATATTATGAAGGATAGGTGAGTCCTCAAGCCTATGGGCTTTAGTGGTGCCGATAAAGAATATTGAATTTGTCTTGAATGTGGCATATGAGATTGGAGACAACAAATTAATTGTGATTGCTATCTTGTGTAATAATTATAAATAAGTTTCCTATGGTGGTGCTATAAGCATTCTATGTGGAGAAGGTGGCAATGAAACCAAAGTTATTATTCCCAGGATAGCATCTTAGCCTGCGAATGAGTTACTATTTTTTGTTGATGGTCAAATAGATACGAAACCACTAAAAGCCAGTGCATCTACCAAGGGAGGTTTATGAAATTATAAAAGGACAAAGGTTCATGCAGTTAATGAATAAGTTTGTGGGCATGCATCAAAGATGCAAAGTCTTCAACCTAGGAATTTGGTTAGGATGCTCACCTCTACCTCACTCCTGATGATGACGTCAAGCACTTTTGACACAAGGGGAGAATGAAGCGAAGCATTTTAGCTTAAAATATTCCTTAGGTTATTTTATTTAGTTTTTTGTAAGTTTGTTACAAAGTTTCTCGAATCTTTTAGGATTCTCTAGGTTTTCTCTATTTGAGTATTATATATGGAATGTGTAAGTAAGATATGTATTGATTGATGACTATAATTTTCCTTTAAGTCTTTGAGCTTTGTGTTTATCGCTAGATTGGGAATTCATTCTTGCATGTCTGATTCTTCTAACGATCCACCACATCAGCTATATAACTCATTGGATGATGAGCAGCTTCGCGACTCAATAATGGGGTTCGATTATATAGCTAGCGAAAAAGAGCTGGTATCGAGTGAACCTATTCCGTTCAATTTACAGGAGTTCATTCTGGAATGGGAAACTTCAAGCGTTCGTCATTTCGTGGAGATATCCGTCTGTGAGCTCAAATTAGAATGCATCCTTCAAATGCATATTGTTTATCATAAGCCAAATATTCTGTGTGTGAATGTCATGGAAGATCTTTCATTGTCCGATGGTATGGAATTTAATTTTGTTTCTGGATTAGATTATGTGAATGGTTTGGATGGAAGTTTGGTTTGTTTGTCTACCTACAAGTGTGTTGAAATTCATAATGCCACAACTCAAGAACCTCATGCTACATGACAATGCATATCATTTATTTGGGTTAATGTTTCTAATGATACTTCAGTTTTGGGGGTTGTTGGTGCAGATTTTCAGCCCCAATCTAGCAAATAAAATTCCCCAAAGAAGTCTAGAGTGTTTGGTGATTGAAGCCCTAGCCATTTTTCTTGGTATAAGCCCTCTTATACCCCTTTAGATAAGATTCTTAAACATGAGATGCTTGATGAGGATGGAATTTGCTTGAGCCTTAACATTCATAAAGTTCAAGAAGATATTTCTAAATTGGAATGTGCTCTAGTTGGAAAACTTCTAGGAAAGTGGATCTCTTATGCTTCGCTTCATGGTGAACTATCAAGGCGATGGTCACATATTGGGAGTTTCAATTGATCACATATTGCCTGTATGGAATCCTTTCAATATTGCCCGTATGGCCACTATGATTGGAGAACCTCTTTGGATGGATAAGGCAATCATTCTCTTAGGGTCAGAGTTCTTATGCTAGAGTTTTTGTTGGCATTGATTTGACACAGAAATTTTCCTCAGGATTTTGCATTAAGGGCCTAAATGGCAGATTTTTTCAAAGAGTTTAGTATGGGGTCCTTTCTTATTTTTGTTTCCATTATGGAATTATTGGCCATAAAGTGGAGTCTTTCCAACGCAAGGCTATTGTATCCTGATATGCATGTTGAAAGAACTATTCAATCTACAGTTACAGAAATGCATAATCAAGCTATTCGTGTGCATACTCAGTACTATGATCCTCCATTTTCTCAACCTTCCACCTCTTCCTTTCATGCGAGACAATTGGGCATTTGGAACATCATCACTAGAAGGCGAAAGCCTAAGCAGGAAGCCCATCTTCATGCCACATCTTCTAGAGGACATGAAATGACGTGCCCCATTCCAATGTTAGCCGTTTCCATCCCAAAGCCTATTGTCTTCACTGCTGAAAAATCTCAGCAGAGGGATAATATCTTTAACAACAGCCTAAATCTCTCCAAAAAAGATCTAGAGTGTCTCATGGTCTTGTACAGAAAGAACAACAGCAACTGGAGCCTTTCACCACTGCTCTAAGAAAGAGGAAAACATTAACCGAGGAGATCTTGAGTGGGGATTTGGTCCCCTCAATTTACCAATGTTGAGGACTTCTTGTGCGTATTGTAGTGGTTGCCACAATCAAATGAGATCATTGTTGCGCCCCTTTCTGGAGTGGTCTTTTATTTGCTATGTTGGTGCCCTCTACAATACCATCGGGGACCCCACATTTTCAATTAATTAGCTTTTCCTTACTCTCTTCCTTTTAGGTTGTTCCTTTATTTAGCTTTCTTAGATAGCTTGGTCTTCCCCCTTTTATTTTTTTGTGTTGGGGAGGCATAGTTGATTTGTTCCACTTATAACTCACTTTAAAGATTTCTAGAGAATTTGAGACCTTTTAGTTTGCTGAAATTCATTCCTTCAGCCATTAATGGTCATTAACGCACCTTAGTGGCCAATAATTTGAAAATAATATAAAAAAATTAAATTAAAAAATATAAAATAAAATATTTTAATATTTATATGATCACTGGAATAACTGGGAGCCAAAGTTCTTGGATATTTAAATTATAAGACATATTTTAACAAATTTTTAATATAATACACAAATATATAAAATAAATGACAATAAATCAAATAAAACTCAAATTAATTTCAAATTTACATGAAATCTTCCAAAGGCCAATCAAAACCTCTACAAGCAATTTCATTTGGTTTGGAGTTAATTAAAGAAAAAAAGCCATATTAAATTAAAATTCTTTGAAAAATTTAAGATTGATTGAGTTCAAAGTTTTATGAAAGATCTTTGAGGTTGTTCTAAACCTTTGGAAAATTTTCTAACAGTTTTTAAAATTCATTTAAAGCTTATTTTAAAAAAAAATGGAAGTTCTTATGGAAGATTATTTTAGTCATCTTTAGCCTCAAATAGTTGTTTCATGAATTATTGACATCCTTAAACCGAAAGTAAAAATTGATAAGTTCAAAACCAAAAAAATAAAGATAAATCTAAAACCTATGTTTTTCTACTAATTCAAGAAAAATTAGATAAATAACCATCAAATTTCTATATATACATAAAAATACAAAAGAACAGAAAATTAAATAAATTAAAATAACATAAAAAATGAGTTTCCATTTCATTTAAATTTCATAATGAATATAACCTAATAATAACAAAAGGTTACAAATAAAGCTAATATTGACACCTTTAAGAAAAACTTGAAAATAAAAATGCAGTATAATAATAATAATAATAATAATAATAATAATAATTGTGTTACATCTGCAAAGCCTATCACATGCTAGATACTAGATATGACACAAGCCTTAGACTGATAAAGGAATTTTGCCTATTTTCATGCATTTAATTTTTTTGTGCTTTGTTTTAGGAGTTTCTTTATTATTTTGAAATATCTAAGTATGTCAAATCACTAATTGCAATTTTAAACCTAAAATATTAAAAACAAAAGTTGTTTGATTATCACTTTTGACTAAAACTGAAAACTAAAATACTTAGTTAGGGAGTAAATTAATTGACACTAAAATATTGATCAACATTATAAAATCCTTATTTATACACACTTGTTAGTCCCAATTCCAGGAATAAATAATATCCTACTTCATCCTAAATTTGATAATGACTTTGATTGCATGTATTTTTAATTAGTCTGGTTTAGTTGCTAGTCCTCTCATGGCAAGATTACAAGTTTAGTATAGTTAAGCATTTTTAAACCCTTTACAAGCTGAAACAAAAAAGTTCTATTGCATTTCTTTAGATTTGATTTGAGCAACTACTTTTTAGTGCTCACCTTAGCTTTAGAATTTGGGGCTAATCAACAAAATTATAATTCCTCACTTCCTGGGAATTTTCTCAATCTCATGTTAAGGAAATATAAGTTTAAATTTTTTAATAAAATGAACAACTCAAAAACTAAAATTTCAATTCAAAACTTTAAATCTAAACATAGGATATTCTAGAGTATATTTGTCCTTCTTAGAATTTATTATTCATTACGCTACTTCATTAATCCCCTCAAAAGAATATGTTCTAATTTAAGCAAATATTGTTTCAAAATTCTATAGTCATATCCATGTCTAAACTTTAGAATCTTAAAAATATTTACCACTTTGATGGGGGCTGTGAAGTGCACTTTTTAATTTTATAAAAATATTTAAGGATCCATCTCCCCTAAATACTACTTAGGTTTTCTTTGATATATAAAAAAATTATAAACCCACTTAATATATGCAAATAGACATGTTGAATCAAGAAATAAAGTGATAAAGTAGAGTGTCAAACCCATGAGGAAGTATGCTTTCTAGCAATAAACTACTATTATTTATACTAATTGTAAAATTATTCTACTGAAATAAAAATGTTTGTTATGGAGATTCAATCAATGACTAAAAATAATAAAAATAACGGATATGATATTTAAATAAAATGCTTTAGATTGATGAATGTAAATTGCATATTTTTCCTAATGAAACTCTTATTTATAATGTAATTGAGTGCATATGCATCCCTAAATCTATGTTGAGGTGGTAGGGGTGAAAAGGATATTTGCAGATGTCCTACAGGTATATGATATCCTTAAGAACCTAGTATATTTTATATCATATATCTAGGTATGCAAACATATTATTTCAATATTCTTGATTATTCTTGCATTCCTCCGTCGAGGCTATACATCACTCTAGATTTTAAATACACATACGACAACAATATGCATTAAATAAAGGGTGAGAAAATATTGAATACATCATTTAACTTTAGAGAAAGAATCTTCATTAATACTTAATATGTTATCTACATTTTCAATCCAAAACTAGAGAATTAGCTAGACATGGAAGAAAAGATAAGCAAACTCATTTTCATTAAAATGATAGAAGAATAAAAATATAAGAGAGTGATATTATCAGGTAGGATAAATTTATACCCTCTACACTTCATCCTTACCATAACATGATTGCTCAAACAAATTCTGATTAAACACTAATGATTGTATATAGCACTTATCTAGTCTCCCTTTTAATTAAATATAAAAGAGATCTAAAGAAGTACTATAAAAAGTACATAAACTAGATAAGTGACTGAATTCTTTTATAAATATAGCATCACTACTATTTATAGGATAACACAAAAATAAAAGGTGGTGTTTTGGTGCTTTAAAGAGTGGCAACTTGATGCCCATGAAATGAATTAGTGCCTTGGCGCTGAAACTTTTGCAAAACCACGATG
>NW_021319682.1:13339996-13371650 GCF_001605985.2 Dendrobium catenatum | reverse complement strand
TGGTAGGGGTGAAAAGGATATTTGCAGACGTCCTACAAGTATATCATTTTCTTAAGAACCTAGCGTATTTTATATCATATATATAGGTATGCAAATATATTATTTTAATATTCTCGATTATTCTTGCATTCCTCCGTCGAGGCTATACATCACTCTAGATTTTAAATACACACACGACAGTAATATGCATTAAATAAAGGGTGAGAAAATACTGAATACATCATTTAACTTTAGAGCAAAATAATCTTCATTAATACTTAATATGTTCTCTACATTTTCAATCCAAAACTAGAGAATTAGCCAGACATGGAAGAAAAGATAAGCAAACTCATTTTCATTAAAATGATAGAAGAATAAAAATATAAGAGAGTGATATTATCAGGTAGGATAAATTTATACCCTCTACACTTCTTCCTTACCATAACATAATTGCTCAAACAAATTCTGATTAAATACTAATGATTGTATATAGCACTTATATAGTCTCCCTTAGAATTGAATCTAAAAGAGATGTAAAGAAGTACTATAAAAAGTACATAAACTAGATAAGTGACTGAATTCTTTTATAAATATAGCATCACTACTATTTATAGGATAACACAAAAATAAAAGGTGGTGTTTTGGTGCTTTAAAGAGTGGCAACTTGATGCCCATGAAATGAATTAGTGCCTTGGCGCTGAAACTTTTGCAAAACCACGATGCTTGATCATGTATAATAGTTACTTAGTGAACTGTCACGTTGCATCAGTAGAAGATATTCCCTTCGAAAGTTACAACTATTACTTTGTGATGCTATTAACTTTTATATGTTGTGGCGCTTGAGTGAAAAATTTAGATCCAAGGCGTGATAGATTATAATATCGCAGTGATTAAAGACTGAACACGGCGTTTCCAAGCTGGACATTTTGACACCATGGTGCTTGAAAACAGTGAACATGGCACTGCTATATCCAAGTGTAGGGCTCAATGGTGTCCTTAATGGCTCCACTAAGTTCATTCATCCGACACTGCGATGTTGGATGATATTTATAATTTTATGCCATTTTTATATTTTTCCTACATAATATAATTAAAATAATATATTTTTACTAAAAATGTAACATATAAAATAACACATTTTTTACACTTATCAAATTCTCCATAGCTTAAACTCTTGCATGTCTTCAAGCTAATAAAAAATTTTTAATTTTGATTAAATAATTAATCAAAGTAAAAACTAACAATTTAAAACTACAAAAATATAGAATAATTCTTCACGGTTTGGAAGTAGTAAAAATGAACAAAGTTATAAATCTAGTTTGGAGAAATACTAATAATTACATTAATTGGGCATCTTTATTATTACTTAATTTGAATTCACAGATTATATATTTAATTTATAACTTTTAAATTTTAAAAAGAATGATTAGATATATTAATAGTTAAAATTGAAATTTTATTAGTTCACCATAATTTATAATAGTTTTTTTTTTTTTGTCCTTTATGAATTGAAGTGTAAGAATGTAGTCAGATTTTAAACTTTCAATCGATACTAATTTTTAATGTACTCATATTTTATTTTTCTTTTTAGAATAATTTCCATAGTTCCTTTTTTTTCTTCTTATTTTATTTCCATTGTTCCTTTTTTTTCTTCTTATTTTATGGAGTACATAATTAACAATTAATGATTTTGAATATCAACTTTTTGCTTCAAACTCTTTTATAATCTTTATAAATTTTATATAAGGATTTAATAAGATTACCAATTCCCAACTAAGGTTACTTATGATTTCCAATTTAATCTACTCATATCTAATCTTTAATCCTAATTATTCATCTTCATTTCAAAAATTAATGGATAAAGGTTTAACTTATAAATTCAAATTAAAATAATAACTTAAATAATCTAAGTTAGTTAATTATTAATTTTCCACTCTATGAAGTATAAATAATATCCATTTGATTTATAATCTAGGATTTTATTATTATCCTAATTTTACATAATTTTTAATTATCATTTTTATTAAGATTAACTAAATAATCATAATGTAAGAGATGAATGGAAGATAATGAATATAATTCTAAGCATGAAGGAATTTTTAGTAAAATATAAATAAAAATACAAATAATAATTGATACTATACATACTTTCATATAAATGATAAAAAGACGCATAAAATATGTGATAACATAACATGAACATAGCCCATGTTACAAGATAACTAGTGCACTAGGCACCATACATATCAACATAAGTGGGTTGCCTCTCATAACTGCTATGTTTTAAGACTCCAATCATACTATTCATGACAACACGATATCCATTTCCAATTCAAAATAAAAAAAATGCTACCCAACCAAAGTAGCCTCCAAACTCTCTCAATCAGGGTCTTCCTCCTACTCTTCCTCATCATCATCAACATGTTCTTTCTCTTGAAGTTGCCAAATAAGGGGATTGTAGCAGGTAGGTGAAGAGTGGAACTCAATCTTTTTAAGAGGCTCCACAAAAGGGCTACTCAACATACCAACAAGTATATCATTAAAGTTTGAGGTGTATCTATAATACTTATCATGTTGGTCCATACTAAGAGTCATCCTCATTCTCATCTAATTATAGGGCCCCCCACTGGGGCTGTTTCGAACTTGGTCCAGTTCAGCTCCAGCAATTCTTTTGATAGGCGTTCCATTTCCTCCTTTGTTTGGACTAATTCGAGCTTTCAAGCTTGGGTCAGTTCCTCATTTGTTTTATCAATGTGGTGACCATCCATTTTTCCAATGGACTCCCATCCTTTGAACTTATCTCTTACAATTGTAAGAAGAAAACTTTCTTTCATTGCCTCATGGGCTGCACTTCCTGATTTGATATAAGTAAAAGAGTAGTGCTCTTCGTTCTCTCTGTTATTGGAAGCACTATCAATACCGGGAGTCGAGGTGGAAGAAGACGACGCAGACGAGACCGATTGTGGTGGAGTAAAGAATCGTTCTTTGTCCGAATCTGTTTCGGAGGATGCATGACCGATAAGGGAGTTCGATGGAGAAGCCGGGTAAATAATTCAACCACATCTTAGCTTTATCTCTTAGAGAAAATGAAAATAATTTAAGTCTAATAGCATTATTACTGACATCATTGTACTTAAATATTGCATAAATTTTTAAAATTTAGATAAATATAAATTATGATCATTTATAGGAGTTTTTCCAAACTGAGAGTTTTAAACTATTTTAATAGTGATAAGTTTTAATACGAAATTATTAGCTTAGATTATATGTATATTAATGCTCTGATGAATTTTATCTACTAAAGGGTTTACATAATACTTAAGAGGTCTAGAATGATTTTAATTTAATAAAAGTTTAGTCATTTTCAAAATCTTCTTAGTTTTGAATTTTAGAATGGGTTCTCTTAATTTCAAGATCAAATAACAATAATTTCTTTGTATGGCTATAAAGCATTTAACCAAAAATATATAATCATTAATCAAATAAATTAAAATAAATAAAAGATATAAGTAGGTCTAAATATATAACTAATTAAATAATACAATTAAAATTTATAAAAAGAAAATTACTTCCTCTACAACGATGCCAAAAATTTGATGGGGCTTTTTGGAGTGCACTTTGGAGTTATAAAAATATTTAAGGCTATATGTCTCCTAAATAATACTTAGATTTTCTTTGATATATATAAAAGAAAAGACCCAACTTAATTAAAAAAGTATATAAGCCAAATCAAGCAATAAAGTGATAGAGTAGAGTGTCAAACCCACGATAAAGTATACTTTCTAGCAATCAACTACTACTGTTTACTGTAATTGCTAAATTATCCTACTGAAATAAAATTATTAGCTGTGGAGAGATTCAATCACTGACTATAATTAATAAAAATAATGGATAGAATATATAAATAAAATATTTTGGATTGATGAATGTAAATTGTATACCTTTCTTAGTGAAACTCTTATTTTTAATGTGATTCAGAGCATATTCATCTCTAGATCTCCGTCAAACTTATAGGGTGTAAAGGATATCTAATAACCTCCTACAGTTATATCATCTCCTTTAAAACCTAGCATATTTTACATCATATGTCTAGTTATGCTAACATACTATTTAAATATTCTCAATTGTTCTTGCATTACTCAGTCAAAGTTATACATCATACTAAGTTTAACTATACATAAGGCCTCTATGTTCATTAAATAAAGGGTGGGAAAATATTAAAAAAATAATTTAACATTAATGCACAAGAATCTTTATTAGTACTTAATATGTTCTCTATATCATCAATTTATAATTAGAGAATTAGCCATACATAGAAGAAAATATAAGCAAACATATTTTGATTGAGATCATGAAAGAATAAAAATACAAGAGAGTGAAATCACTATGTAGGATTAAAGTATCTCTTCTACACTCCATCTTCTTTATCATACAAAGTTACTTAAATAAACACAGACTATATACTATAATGATAATATTTAACATTTCTTTAGTCTCCTTTAGAATTGTTTCTATGAAATATTTAAAGAAGTAATTTGAAAAATAGTAAAATTAGATAAATGATTGAACTCCCTTAAAAACATAACATCACTAATATTTATAAATAACACAAAAAGGTGGCATTATAGCAGTTGAAAGAGTGGCACCATAGCGCCCATCAAATGAATTAGCACCTCAATGCTTAAACTCATCACCACCATGGAATTTGCTGTTGTGGAATAATTATTTCACAGCGCTAAAGACTTACGAATGCTACGACACTTGAATAACAAAATTAGTGCCAAGACTAGATAAATTGTGATGCCACAACACTTGAAGAAAATGAACAAAGTGATGCTAAGCTGACCATTTTGACACCACGATGCTTGAAGACAGTGAACGCTACACTGCCATGTACAAGTGTGGCGCTTCAGTGATATCCTTGTTGGCACTGTGATGCTGATTTGTCCGACGCAGCTATATCGTATGAAACTTAGAATATTGCGCCCTTTTTGTATTTTTTCTGCACAGCACAACCAAAAAATATATTTTTTTACTTAACATCAAACATATTAAACAATTCATTATCTATACTTTTCACACTACTATAATTGAAAGTGTTCTTAGGAGACTCACCACTCTTGGAATGTAATTAACCATAAGGGTTCACCTTTTTGGGGAACCTATAACCCATAGTAAAATAAAACCTAGCTTATTCACCTACGGATGGGGAAAATATCTGGGAACATAAAAAATGTTTGTTAAAGCCCCATATATTTTCAAATACCATTATGTAGTATCATTTCTATCTTTTATAATAGTAAGATATTCTCTACGACCTATTTGTTTACAAAATGGAATTTTCAAAACTCTATTTTTTGTTCTAAAGTTCATTACATAATATTATTCTATCTCAATGTAGTATTTAATTTTAAAAATAAAAATTTTAATTCCATGGTTTATTTTAATCATATTTAATGACATCGTAGAATTATATATGAAACATTAAAGTCTAAAAATTTAAAAATAGTAATAAAAGTTATTTCTTCATTAAAAAATGTTATATTCCTAGATTTTATCATTTCTGCTATGGGACTCCAATAGAACCATTCTAAGTTCAAATCAATTATAGTATGCCCAACACCAAAATCTTTCATCATTGTTAGAAGCCTTCATAGACTGCCCACTTTCTATAAGTGTTTTATGGAAAATTTTAGCGCCATCATAGACCTATTCACAAACATCCTTAAAAATGATAAGTTTATATGGGTAATTAATATGGCTAAAACCTTTGACCAAATTATGTGGATGCAATTCCTTAAAAACGAGGTTATCTGATTTACCCTAACTTCTGATGTCTTTTGTGATGTCTGTGGGTAAGCATAGTTGTCAAGAAAATCATTCCATTATGTGGATGCCACTCATTATAGAAGCGTGCACTTTTAATTTAAAAGAGAAATGGTTTATCTTTAACTCTTTCATGCTTAAGGTCACATCAACCTAGATACTCTTCTACCCTAATAAAAAAAATCCCTACATGAAATCATGTGGTAAGAATTTTAGTAAAAACTTTATAAAAGTCATATTTTACACCTTGGTTTTCATAACCAGGTTTAGTTAACAAATCCTTAAGTTCACTTCCCTTGAAGTAACCCAATTTCTAATATAGTTTGAAGACATCTATCCTAAGTACTACCCCATTCCTTTGACTATCACATTACTGGATGTTTAGTCGAGCAAGAAAACTCAAGTAATCAGTTAATGACTTATTAGATAAGGGATTCATTTGAGAGAGTTTATTTTTGTCATTGTCACAACCATTCTTACCCTCAAAAGGGAGACAAGTGCCATTAAAATGATGAACAATAAGTTTAGATTCTCAATACCTAAACTTGATGTCATGCTTGCCATAATGGAGGGAGTAGTTAACTTTTCTAAGATAAATCTAAAATTTGGATATAACAAAATAGGCAAATGTGAAGAAAATGAATAGAAGATGATCTCTAAAATAAAGGATGGCTTCTATAAGCTAGTGGAGATGAACTTTGTTTTAACTAGCAATCCCAATACATCCATGCAACTAATGACTAGTATATCAAGCCATGATGTAATTACATATTATTCCTACTTCTTAACTAAACTAGCAACCCACTTTGCATATTATATTAGAGTTTGGTGACATGATTTTTACAATGTTTGTGTGGGTCTATTTAGCTATTTTCTTTTATGAAGGATTATAAGATCAATATGTTGAGAGTGTCTCAATGAACAATACAAAAATCTCTTTGGAGTTATCCTTTTCACTTGCTCTATTTCTCCCTTAATAGTTTTGTAATTTTAACTAAACTTTCATTGCATTATACCATATGTTTTATTGATTCACTTGCGAAAAAAGTTTACAACCCAATTAAAATAAGGTGATGAACTCTCTCTTGCCATCATACATACAATAATCTATAGAGCAATATTTTGAACCGATGAAGATTGAGATGCATTGCACTCAGAAATAGCTCAAGCATTTAAGAGACTATGTGACCCATGGTGGCTCGGAACAATATCTTGGATTGGTGAAGTGGCTCTACAACATTATATGTTGTGCTTGTATTGCTAACTCTAGAACAAAATTAACTTGGTATTCTCTCTCGCTTATAACTTATGGATGCATACTAATTAAGATTTTGTTTAGGGCAATTTTCTTATTAGTTTTTAAATTAAATTTTTAGTAAAAAAGAAATTCTAATTAAAAAAAAAATTTTACTTGAAAATTTTTATAGAAAGCAGAAAAAAAAAAACTATGCCAAAGGAACCCTAATTATGATTTGATATAGTCGTATATCTAATTTCCTGATTAATTGGGTCTATTTTTACCGGTGTTTGAAAGCTTACCCAAATTAAACACTTGTTTAAATTAATATGCTTTAATGGTCGTCTTTCTGCATCAGAAAAAACAGTGGCCCATTCCTCGCGCTCTTCTCGAAGGAAATCTCCACGATTCTTCTCAGGTAAGCAAGAAATATCCGTATTGTAGTAGATCCGATGACAAGAATCGATTTCCATAACTATGCCCTTTCGTTAGTTTTGCTTCACAATTTATTAGGAAGCGAAGCTCCTGGTAAGCGATTCGGAATTGAAGAGAAAGAAATCTAATTCTTATGGATTGTCAGTAGTCCAGTTTTCGCATTTTTTTTACCATTAATTGCTTATTTTTTTCTTGCGATCTTTTGGATACTTATGCGATTGATGTGCTCAGATTTCTAGATAAGCCGGAAAGCTTGCTATGCCTATGGGAAACAAGCAATAGGTGAGGAGGCAGCGAATCGGGTGTAAACGTTGAATTTTTTGGTAATCTTTCAAGCCTCCAAAATTACATTACCTATTCTGTCTCTTTCGATACCACTTTGGTGTTTTCCTTGTCTCAAAAATTCTTTTTTTTTACAGCTAAAATTATTTAATTGAAATGTATTTTTTTAAGATTGTTTTCTCTAAATTTTTTATAAAGTTTTGTATGTAATGCACATTGGCATTCTATCTGTGTGTACTCTTTTTTCTTTAAAGATATATAATGTTCTTTGTTCCTGTTTGTAGAATGTCATTGCTGCCTTGCAAGTTTTTCTTTCATGTTTTGCGCCATATTCTTTTGAGCATGGTTGAAATCAATAAAATATTGTGCAAGCCTTTTTCCTTGTCAATGCACATGACATCGGTATATGTATGTGGTAAAAACCACAAATCAATGGACGTTTCTTATTGAAAACTTGAGATTTGTTATGCTTATCATTGTAATAATTTACTACTTATGTATTATAGTTGTTGTTATTTCTGATTCATGCATTATTTATAAGATTTTAAGCTTATAAACTTATATTTCTTCCACATCAGTATGCTTCTTTGAAAACTTATTCATCATAATCATCATTATTAGTGTTATCTAAGCAATTTAGGGTCTATTTTGGTTGTCTATTTGAATATTACTCCTTTTTTTTATATTTTCATGTTGTCATAAATGTGATTTATGCAAGTCCTTAATTTTCTGTTAAAGTTACCTTAGGCCTTCATTTTTTATTCTCAATTATATATTGATTGATTCTATCTACTTTGCTTCTTATTTATACATCTCCGGCTCTTTATAGTAAACAAAAAACATCTAAGTAAAATTTTTCTATTAATTTACCTTTAATTTTTGATAATTAGACAATTTGCTAATACATCCTTTTCAGACCATCTTTCCTAATTTTATCACATCCATCCTTACATTCTCATTTTTCGCCGCCCTTGACTTATTTGTCAAAAACTTAAGTTCATACATGATCTTCATCTTCCTTACCCGAACTTGGAATAGGATCTAGACAAAGTAATGTCTTATTGTTTTCTTATTAGATATAATATTCATCACTCAAATATTCTTCTATAACATTGTACCTTGAAAGTTATTGCTCAATTTTAATTACTCATATATAATTCTTTAGTAAAAATGTCCTCTATTTGTTTTAAGTTTTGTTTGATAGAATCAAGGCATCTGAAACTATCATAACACTGTATCTTCAATCCTTGGCTTCATTTGATTTCTTGTTATTAATTTTGTGTTCTCAAAAATTGCAAAACGTTACCTCTTTTTTTTTTTTCACTTGAACTTAAATCTCGCCTTTTAAAAGTTCTCTTTATTTTTTCTTAGTTTAACTTCGTATGGAATTAATCTCTCCTATGAAGCCTGTCATCCTCACTATTAGCCTTATCTCTGCTACAAATAGCAAGCAGAAAGGTGCCTTGTTTATTATGTCTACTATAATCTTCTCCTTGACTAATTTGAAAATATATAGCCTAAACCCTAAATACTCAATGTAATGATATTATGATTGAAAGGTCTTGGTTACCTGAAAATTATTTCTACTACTAGCCATTGCTCAATCATACAGTTTTTAAATAATCTCAACATATCTTTTCAATGTGCTTTCACTTCTAATCCTTCCAATCAATTCCTATAAGACTCGATTATTGGCTTTTTGATGTTCAGTAAATACCATATGATTTATACATTTTACTAAATCTTGTTCAATTAAATCAGTTGGATAAATATTGTTTCTGTAGTTTATCTTTTTTATTTTGTAGAAAATTAATTTTTTCATTATTGTCAGTGTAATTTCCTCAATGTCTGTGCAGTCATTTTCTCCCATAATTTTGTTGCATGATTCATAAGCTTAAGTACCCTATGGTTGACACAAATTTTATATTTTGTTTGATGTTTGATTAATACTAAAGAGTTTCTTCACCAACCATTAGACGTCCTCTTAATCTTAAGGTTTTCATTGTTGTGAACCATATCTACATTTATGAGTGATTACATCAAGCAGTTCTTTCTGAAATCATTGTGTCGCTCGCTGGAAATTCTTACTCTTGCATCTTATCGCGTTCTTTTCATTTCTTCTTTTTCAGCGCTGCCTTTCTGTGAACATTCAGTAAACTTTTACTAGGGAAATGACATCAGAAAGGGACGTGTTTAGCATCTCAGGACCTATCCACTTATCCTCTCCTTTAAATTGGTATGTGCCTTGGCCCCTGCTCCACTGTTGGTGCTTTGAGTTTTGTGTTTTGCACTATTTGATATCAGCAATTGATAATTTGATAAGAGTTGTTTGTTGCGCACTTCCATCTATCTTGATGAATTTTGACTAGCTGAATTAGTAAATGCGTTCTTTGGTACTGTTTTGTAATCTTATTGTATTGTGTTATAAAGCAGATGAGTGTTTGGTAAAATTAGATTAAAATTGTTGTTTAGTGTATGGTAAGAGTTGTTTTTTGGTGGAAACTTGTTGTGCACTTGAATAAATTGATTGTATGAAAGCTGTTATTATTATGAATTTCATATAATAATAATGTGTCTTATAATCTTTTTAATATATAATGTATTAAAATAATTAACTTGATGGGAAACTAAAATTCCATAAAAGTGTTTACTTGGATAAACTACCATTCTAAAAAAATTAATTTTTAGCTTTCTATAAGGCCGATTTCTTCTGAAACGGTCCAGCCGGCCCAAAGCATTGGGCTTGTTCTTAGTTACAGGAGGCAGACCAAGCTAGTTCGCCCCCTAGGGATTGCCGCCCAAGCTTCTAGTGGACCCCACTAGGAAATTCAATGAGGGGGTGGCTAGGGTTGGAGGGAAAGTTTGAATTAAGTATTTGAATTTTTGTATTAAATAGGAGGAGATGTTTAGTGTTAGGGTTAACTGATAATTGGTGGTAATTTGGTGTCTTTGGTTCTTAGAGTTTGAGGCCCTAGATTCGCCTAGGGATTGGGAGAGATCGATTCTCCTCTCGAATTGAGGATCAATTGTATTTTGCTATTTGCTTCCATTAGTTGATTTTTGTTGCTGTTTTCTATGATTTTTCCATCGTTTTGTTGATCATTCTCGCTGTTTTAATCTCTATTATTAGGGTTTACTTGAGATCTCCAAGTTCTTCCTAACAAATTGATATCAGTGCAGATTTTGGGACCATTTATGATTTGTTTTCTGGAAAATCAACAGCTGTTTTTGGCCGGAAGAAAGGATTTTTTGCTGTTTTTTTGGTCAATGTCCAGATTTTTTGAACCTATAAAAATTTCGGATATTGATGGAACCTAGAAGGGGAGATGAGCCAAATAAAAGCAACGGTGGAGGATCAAATTTCATCCGTATAAGACAAAGTTTCATCAGTGGATGATAAGGTTTTCGATCTTCATGAGATAGTGAAGAAGATATTGGAAAATTAAACTCAAACAACAACATCGGAGGCAAAAGGACTGGTGGGGAGTGAAAAATTCTGAATTTCGTAGGAGGGACAATGATGTGGAAATCATGGAGGGAGGTGGAAGGCATGGAGAGGCGTGGTTATGGGGGGCATAAATCAAAGGGTGCTGGTTGGGAAAGAAAAGAGGGGGATTATGATAGGAGGGGTGTTGAATTTGAAGGGAAGAGATGAGAAAGTGAAGAAGGGCTTGGGTACAAGCGTGGAAGGGAATATCAGGAGACTTTGGGAGAGTCAAGCACTTGATAAAGGGAAAATTATGGAGGAATATGGGGAAACGGGGGAGATCCAAAGGCGAGGAAGTTAAGATACCCATTTTTGAAGAGGAGGACGCACGCGGGTGGATCTACAAGGTGGAGAGGTATTTCACCATCCATTGGCTTACAGAGGAGGAAAAATTGACTGCAATAGGCTTATGTTTGGAGAGGAAGGCATTATGTTGGTATCAATGGAGGGATTAGAGGAGACCCATACAGAGTTGGAGGGAATTCAAAGGAATGCTTATTGGAACATTTTTGAACTGGCAGGGAGGGGACTTCTATGAGCGTTTCTTTGCACTAGTTGTCACGACCCGACCCGACGGGGACGGATCCCGCCCGAGCCGGATCGCGACAGAACCTTCTTATCCAGGATCTGGCTTTGGAATTTGGTTCTGAAGAGCAGATTTTTGATATTACACTAGTACTGGATGGATCAGTGGCAGACTACCATAAGATATTTGAGCACTTGGCTAGTCGGGTGGAGCGACTATCAGAGATTGATTTAGAGGGTAACTTCATGAAAGACTCAAATCCGGGATTAGAGCTGTGGTAAGAGTCATAAGGCCTCGTGACTTGGGAGAGCAATGGAGCTAGCTTAGTTGGTAGAAGATTAGAAGTATCAAGAGAGGGGAGACAGGAGCAACAATTCAGGTGGCATCTTATAGGATGACTACCACTCTTCTAGCTCCCAAGGATCCTGCAGCAGGTGGTTTTCGTGGAACTCCCAGGGAGAAGCCATTAGGAGGAGGAAGTGGCGAAAATTTCAAAAAACTGACGGAGAGGGAGATGCAGGAGAGAAGGGCAAAGGGGTTATGCTTTAGGTGTGATGAGAAGTATACTCCAGGGAATAGATGTAGAGATCGAACTCTTCAGGTTCTCACCGCCTGTGATGACAAGAAAACTCAAGAGGGAGGTGAGGGTGAGTTAGAGGGAGAGATAGAGGACAAGTTGCAGCTGGATATGACGGAGGTATCCCTAAACTCAGTGGTAGGATTCATCCCAAATCTTACTATGAAAGTGAAAGGGGAAATAACAGATATGGAGGTGGTGGTGTTAATGGGGCTACCCACAATTTCATTTCCAACCAGGTTGTGAACTAATTGGGGCTAAAATTGGTGGATACATGGTGTTATGGAGTGATGATGGGTACAGGAAAGTTGGAGACGGGCCAGAGATTATCTAGGGGTGTGGTGTTGACCATATAGGGGACTTTGATGAGGGAGGATTTTCTTCCATTGAAGTTGGGGAGCACTGATCTCATCTTGATGATGAAGTGGCTAAAAATCTTGGGAGACACCAAGTTCAACTGGAAGGCATTGACAATAGCGCTGGTAGTGGAAGGGAGAAGAATAGTGATAAGGGGAGATGGAGGGCTCTCTAAATGTATGGTGTCACTTAAAGCCATGGTGAGGAGTATACAGGAGGTGGCAGAATGTTATATGGTGGAGCTGCACAGGCTAGAGGGGATCAAACTGGAGGAGCAGGGAGGTTCCTCCTTCAGTTAACCATTAATCCAGCAATTCAGTGAGGTTTGTCAGCCACCTTAAGGATTGACACCACCAAGGTAGTAGGAGAATGTTATCACATTGAAGAAAGGTGTGTCACCTATCAGCATTAGGCCTTATCGTTATCCTCAATTTCGAAAGGATGATATTGAAATGTTGATTAGAGAGATGCTGGAAGTAGGGATTATCAAGACCAATATTAGCCCTTTTTCTAGCCTAGTGTTACTGGTTAGAAAGAAAGATGAGAGTTGGAGGTTTTGGGTTGACTACAGGGCAGTGAATAAGAAAACGGTGCCAAATAAGTTTTCTATCCTACTGATAGAGGAGTTGCTGGATGAGTTGAGTGGGGCAGCTATCTTCACCAAGATAGATCTAAAGTCAGGATACCATGAGATCAGGATGAAAAGAAATGATGTGCCAAAGACTACTTTTAGAACTCATAAAGGGCATTATGAGTTCATAGTGATGCCTTTTGGCCTCACTAATGCCCCAACTACTTTTTAGTCTCTCATGAACAAAGTCTTTAGACCCTATCTCAGACGGTTTATGTTGGTATTTTTGGACGATATACTGATTTACAACAGGTAAAAGGAGGATCATTAGGGCACTTGAGGAGGGTGTTAAAGGTGTTATAGGAGCACCAACTGAGGGCCAATATGAAGAAATGTCGGTTTGCCCAGGCCAGTGTGGAGTACTTGGGGCATATCATCTCAACGGAGGGGGTGGTTGCAGATCAGGCTAAATTGAGGCTATGTTAAGATGTCCAGTGCCCAAAAATCTTAAGGAGCTGGGGGATTCCTGGGATTGACAAGATACTTCAGGAAGTTTGTGCAGGTGTACAACACCATAGCATGACCACTAACAGAGCAGTTAAAGAAAGATGGATTCTTATGGAGAGAGACGACCACAACACCTTTTGAGATCTTGAAGATGTCCATGACCACTATACCACTTTTGGCCCTACTAGACTTCACTCAGGTCTTGATAGTAGAGGTTGATGCCTTGGGGTATGGATTGGGAGCAATACTCATGCAAAGCTATCGACCCATTGCCTATTTAGCTAGATATTGATAGCTAAGACCAGTTTGAAATCAGTTTGCAAAAGGGAATTGATGGCCATTGTGTTAGTCATTCAGAAGTGACGACCCTACTTGTTAGACAGGCATTTCATCATTAGGATAGATCAGCGGAGTTTGAAGTGCTTGTTGGAGTAAAAGATGGTGACTGAGGAGCACCAAAGATGGTTGTCCATGTTGTTGGGGTATGATTTTGAAATACAGTATAGGCCAGGAATGGAGAGCAAGACGACAAATGCATGGGGGAGTTACAGATGATAGCAGTGTCGGTCCCATTAATGCTAGATTAGGAGGCCATTAAGGAGGAAAGTGCACTGGATAAGGAGTTGAGAAGGATTAGGGCTTATTTATTGAAAGAGGGGAATAACCTCCCAGGGAATTCTCTAGAAGGGGAGAGGCTATTGTATTAGAAGAGGTTCGTGATGCCTGGGACATCAGTCCACATTTCACACCTACTCCATGAATTCCATGGGGAGCGCGGTTGTGGGTCATTCAGGGGTGCAAAAGAATTACAAGAGACTTGCCTCAGAGTTGTATTGGAAGGGATGCACAAGGATATGAAGGAGATGATAGCCAGATGTGAGATCTCTCATAGGAATAAATACATGGCCATGTTTCTAGAAGGATTGATACAGCCCTTAGCATTGCTAGGTAGGCTGTGGGAGGAAGTATCTATGGACTTCATAGATGGATTACCCAGATCATAGGGGTTCACAGTGATCTTGGTGATAGTGGATAGACTGAGCAAGTATGCTCATTTCATTCCCTTACGACATCCCTACAAAACCGTGACAGTGGCATCAACTTTTATCAGGGAGGTGATCCGCTTGCATGGGATACCGGAGTCTATGGTATCAGATAAGGATAAGGTGTTCCTCAACCATGTTTAGAGGGAGTTATTTAGACTACATGGGACAATACTGAAGAGGAGCACCGCCTACCACCCCTAGACAGATGGCCAGATAGAATTGATCAATAGAAACTTGAAAACATATTTACGATGTTTGTGTCGGAGACACCCAAGCTATGGGCCAAGTGGTTGGCATGGGCAGAGTATTGATACACACTTCATATCATTCTGCTTCTCAGATGACCCTATTCAAGGTGCTGTATGAAAGCGATCCTCCACACTTGGTGCACTTTGTGCATAAAAGCACCTTAGTTTCTTCAGTAGAGGAGTATTTAAAAGAAAGGGATCAGGTTTTGGAAGAATTGAAGAGGCATTTATTGAGAGCTCAGCAGATTATGAAGAAATAGGTCTATGGGCATGGGAAGGACATCCAATTTGAGGTGGGGGAAGGAGTGTTCTTAAAATTCTAACCTTACAGGCAGATGACCGTCGCCAATAGAAGGAATGAAAAGCTTGAACCAAGATTTTTTGGGCCTTTTGAGGTACTAGAGAAGATTGAAGAGGTAACATATAGGTTGAAATTGCCTTCAATGGCAACAATACACCTTGTTTTTCATGTATCACAATTGAGAAGAGCAATGGAGGAGCATGCAGCCAGTTATGAGCTACCAGTGACGTTAATAGAGGAGATGGAGGTGATACTGGAACCCCCTTGAGTTACAAGGGGTGCGCCAGGGGGAAGGAGGGGTGAAGGAGGTGTTGATCAGGTGGAAAGACCTTCCAGATTATTATGCGACATGGGAGCGTTAAAGAGAGAGTGAAGCATAAGTTTTCTTCTTTTCACCTTGAGGACAAGGGTGGGTATTGGTAGGCTGATTCCTTCTGAACCGGCCCAGCCGGCCCAAACTATTGGGTCGGTTCTTACTTTTAGTAGATTTTAATTACTACTGTTACCAAGCATAATAATTGGTTTGATCCTACTTTTTGTTTCTTTTTCGTGCAGCATGGTTTTTATTATATATAATTAAGTTTGGCCATTTAATGCTATTGGTTTAATACTCTCAATCATCATAATTTAATCTTTTTAAATATGGGGCTTTGTGATGCAAAGGGAAGGAAGAACATAGTCAGTTGATACTTGTTTTCACATTCTGGGAAGCAAAACGTCCATATTTCTGTATCTCGTATCTATTGACCTGCAATTTCAACTACTGTACAACTCATACAGGCTTTTAGGCATTATGATCTTGTTTTGTAGCTATCCAACTGGGAAACTCATCACTATAGTTTAAATTTCTAGACTGTTGGCTTTGATATTGTTAGGCCGGCCCAAGAGGGGCTAACTGTCCCTATTGAATAGGTCCCTAGTGGACTGGTTTTATACTACAGCGGCCGGCCCAAGGAAGGGAGAGGGACGGGGCCGGCTGCTCCTATGGGGCCCACACCTTGATTAATCATTACTTTGGAGGAAAATATTTGAATGAGGTGCTGTTTAGGGATTTAATATTTCTCCTTTGGCTTTAATTAGTTGCTAATGCAAGAATTAGGGTTTCATCTTGAGTTTTGAATGAAATTTGAGATCTAGGGTTTGTTCTTTGGGCTCTAGGCTTGACTAAAGATTTGGAGAGTTGTTTCTTCCTCTCGAATTAAAGAAACTTATATCGTTTATTGTTTTCCTTGTTTGTGGATTGAATATAAGAAGTTTGCTTGTGTTTTTCTGTCCAATTTCTTGAAAATTCTACATTGTAGTGCTGATTTCTCTCTGAAATCACTCTGAAATCAGCCGTTTTCTCGCTGTTTTTTCACCTATTACTGTTAGGTTTTCTTGTGAACTCAAGTATTTCCCTTAGGGAGACTTGCGAAATCAAGTATTTCCTATTAGATATCTAATGTCATCTTTGAACTAGGAAATCATAAGAGAACAGGGAACAACTATAGCTGCCGTTTATCTGCAGTGTGCTCACTAATTTGCCAGTACAAGACTATTCCTTCCATTAAGGAAACACAAACTTGCATGCTACAATGAGCATGCCCTTGATCAACCGTTGAACACACCGGCTGGGTAGATAGGAATCTACAAATGCTTTGATCTACATCTACCTTTAGTCTTGTTTTTTATGCTATCCCTTTCCCTTCCACATATTCATTGTCATCTCTTAGTGCGAAGCTTTTCTATTATGTTAATTGAAAATGTATTCTTCTAAATTTGAATTTGCCAGCTCGTGAATGACTCAATTGACCATATTACGTTGTCTAAGTCTCTGTTTGGTTTGAAGGAATTACAACAAAAGAGGTGCAAAGTAAATGGTGATGAAAATGGGAAAGTAATTGAATTGAAATTTGTTCAGCCCCACTGGTTTGGAGGCGACATTGTACGAAAATGTTTTTTTTATCTTGTTTGATCCAGGAGAATTTCTCCTTTTTTTTCAGCGTTCGAGCCAACATCCATATAAATTTATCTTCCCATTTCTTTATTAGTGTTAGTAATTAAATATTGGTAAAAATATGCTTGATCATATTTCTTTGGTAAACTTCATCTCCTATTCATCACATTAAATCGAACTCCATAATCTGTAATTGTGAAGTAAAATGCAGTTGCATTTCCCCCAATCCTTCAAACCCAAAAAATATTGAATTTATTTGGTATATTATCTCTTATTCCCCTTATTAGTTTTTCGGGTCACAATTAAAATGAAGAAGCTTTGAGCAAAAATGTTTTATTTTAATAGAAACCTTTGCACACCAGAAGAAAAAGGGTTTTAGAGATGTACTCAGCTACTTTGTTTTCTTAGAATTACTGAATTAGTCATATCTGGCTACCCGTTTGGATTATCTTATATTGAGTCTTTGGTGAACTGAAGGTGATATTTTTTATATCCTATTAAATAGGAAATGTACACATCATCGAAGATCTGTTGCTGCCTGTTTGGTTCAGAGCGTATATATCTTAGAGCGTGACCGGCAAGAACATCGTGAGGAACCAGAAGCTCTTGCACCTCCATGGTGGGAATCCTTCCATTTTGAACTGAATCGAAAGCTTGTTGATGATGCCGATTCGTCCATCTTTGGAGCTATTTTTGAATATAAGCCTCCTACTTCCAATCTCACCATTGCCGATGCTCCAAGGTTTGTCATTGTTTTCCGTGGTACGATCACTAAGAAAGACTCCCTTAATCGGGATCTCAGGCTCGATTGGCATTTGATTCAAAACTCCCTCCATCAGACCACACGATTTGAGATCGCAATGCAAGCTGTTCGGAACATTGTTTCGGCTGTTGGAAACTCAAATATCTGGCTTGCTGGTCATTCTTTAGGATCAGCCATGGCTTCTCTTGCTGGAAGGAACATGGCAAAGATTGGCATTCTTCTGGAAGCATATCTTTTCAATCCACCGTTCTTCTCAGCTCCAATTGAGAGGATCAAAGGTCAGAAGGTAAAGAATGGAATTCGAATTGCAAACAGTTTTGTGACTGCTGGTCTAAGTTTTATCCTCCAAGGCCAGCAAGAGAGTTCTACATTAGAAGATCCCTTTGTTTCTTTGTCCTCATGGGTGCCGAATCTATTTGTTAATCCAAATGATCACATCTGCTCAGAGTATATTGGATATTTTCAACATCGTAAAAATATGGAAGATTTGGGAATCGGAATGATTGAGAAGTTGGCAACCCGGAATTCCTTGGGGGATATATTTCTTAGGGCACTTGGAAAGGAATCTGAGCCTCTGCACCTTCTACCGTCAGCAAAATTAATACTCAATTTGAGCCCTTCTCCAGACTTCAAAACGGCACATGGTATTCATCAATGGTGGAGACCCGATTTACATCTACAAACAATGACTTATATCTATAGTTGATATCTGCCGTCGTGTTGCTCAATTATAGTAGCTGGAACAGGAATCCATATATCTGTGATGCTGAGGTATATTCTTCAGAACACTCTGCCTTTCGCTTTTTGTGCAGTTGAAGTTGTGGCATTAGCTTCCTTGTTTGGTATGTCCAAAGAAGGACGTTGGAATATTTTTTGTCTTGTTTTTTTATATTATTTTTGTCGTTTTGGTTCCTTTATTTTTTGAAGGTGGGGAGGGAGGGGGTGTCAGCTAATACTGCTTTAGCTATTTCATTACTCAGTGTATTAAAGTAATCTCAATGTTTAACAAAAACATAAATTTATTTATGTTAACATAAACAGCTTTAAAATGTTCTTTTAATTTAATTTAATTTGTTTTGTTTTATTTTATTTTAATATATATATATATATATATGCTCTGCTTGATTTGGATGTGGGTATACTTACCTCCGAATATTTCTGAAATTTTCTGAATTCTCTGTTCACCAGGCTTCCAAGGATCCTTTGTTTGGCTATCACCGTTTAGTTGCTTCTCAACAGGTTTAAAAGTTCAGTGGCTTCCCAGTTATGTTGTTCCTGCATTTGTTTTAGAGAACCTTTTCCTGCCACTCTTTTTTAGAACAACTTTGGTGTTTTTAATTGCGATTTCTGCAGCTGGATGCTGAATTATTCCTTCGATCTTCCTCTGTTATTGCTTTTAAGATTTCTCTATTTTTGGACTGATTTGATTTGGTGGTTACAGAATTATTTTGTGATTAAAATAGAAGTTTAGGCATATCCGAGACCCAATGAATTGATCATGGAATAAATTTAATATATTATGATGAGTTTAGGTTTGTAAGCTTATTGGGTTGCTATTTGGTATTTTAATGTGTCATTTGAGCCTTTTGTATTTTATAAATATTCTTCATTATGTTCATACAAAATGAATGAACAAAGCATCCGCTGCTCCCACTCGCCCAAAATTTGTAGTTGTGGGCATCTTTTAATTGCTCGTCTCTTCTTCCTTCATTGTTTTTTGTTGAATTTGAATTCTACAAGGTCACAGAAACACACAACTGTGTTAAAGGATTTTCTCTGTATACCTTCATTTGGACTACAGTAGACTTTATATATGAAGAAGTTGACATACACCTTTGATAATAAGCCACATCCAACGGTGAACATATATAGCATCAGTTACAAATCAATGGTGGTAATATTTTCCACTAGCAGCTGCAGCAGGGCAGAGAAAGTGCCGAAGGTTTGCAACCGAATCCCGTTATGTAGAAAGTGACTATCACCTCTCTTAAGTAGTGGTAGAATGTTCATTGTTATCAGGCCCCTGCAAATTCTTACTTAGTACTTGGAGTTTTAATTTGTCACAAAGAAGAAGAAACTATTAATTTCAAATACCTTTTGTAAAGATGTTAGAAATTTAATCTTTGGAAGAAATATGATGAACAATTGTGATATTGGATTTGTTACAATCACGAATAAAGTGGTAATCAACCTCAATATACTTAGTGCGAGCATAAAATATTGGATTATTGGCAAGTGCAATAGCAATTATATTATCATAATAAATCGGTGTGGGATGAAGTGGATGGATCTGAAATTCACTTAACAAGCAACAAATCCATATAATATTAGTTGTGGCAATGGTTAAGGCATGATACCCGGCTTCAGTGGAGAAATGAGCAACGGTGGACTGCTTAGTAACACTGTGAAATAAGACAGGAGCCTAGAAAGACATAATAACTGGTTGTCGACTTACGATCTTGTGGATCACCTATCTAATCTGCATCTATAAAGGCTTTGAGTTGTAAGTTTCATCAGTCTAGAGGTAGACCAAGATGTAATGTACCTTTGAGATAGGGTAGAAGATGCTTGAGCATAATATAGTATTTATTTAGAGGAGAGTGTACATAGTGGCAGACTTTACTAACTACATATGAGAGATCTGATTGAGTGACAATTAATTATTGTAAGCAGCCAACCAAATGCCTATATAAGGATAGATAGAGAAGGGCATCAGACCCAGTAGTTTGATTAGTGGACATAGGATTTATTATGGTTTTAGACTTAAGCATTACAACATGTTGAAGGATTGAAGAGAGATAGTTTGATGAATAATAAAACCTATAATTGTTTGAGAAGCTTGCAGTCCCAGAAAAGTAGAAAGGGAGCCAAGGTACTTTAATTGAAACGCTTTGTGTAGATCCATAATGGGACCAATGACGACACTTGGTTAATTTCCCATAGCAATATATTGTCCACTTAAATGAGGAGAAAAAGGCGAGTATTGTGCTTAAAAAAAAATTAAAAGTTAAGTATCTGCAACACATGAGTGAAAATCCTATTGGAGTAAGTACGAGGTGAAAGTGAAGAACAATTGCCACGGAGCTTGTTTTAGTCATAAATGGCTTTGTTTAGTTTGCACACATAGTGTGGATGGCTAGGATCTTTGAATCCAAGAGGTTGGGCCATGAAGACTGACTTAGATAAGGTGCCATGAAGAAAGGCATTGGAGACATCTAGTTGGGTGAGGTCCTAATTATTGTGAAGAGCAACCAAGGTAAAATTTTGGATAATCGACATTTTAGCTACATGATTGAAAGTTTCAGTAAAATTTAGATCATCTTTTGTTTATATCCTTGAGGAACCAATTGAGCCTTATAGTGAGGAATATATCCATCAGAATTATATTTTATTTTAAACAACCACTTGCTACCATGCACATTTTGACGAGGGGTGGGAGGAGTTAATATCTAGTTCCCTTGAGTTTGAAGTGCTTGGAATGTAGTCAACATAGCTTCTGACTAGTGTGGCGATTTAACAGTAGCAGTACAATAAGTAGGATCTTTAGTGCCAACATTGCGATTTTGTAAGGTGAAAATCTAATGAGGTTTAAGGGTTTCAGATTTGAATCACATTACAATGGGAAGCATAATAGGGGTGGCCACCAAAAGAATGGGAGTAGGTGAATCAGAGACCATAGCAGGAGAGGGTTGTGTGCAAATGGCGTCGTGAGAAGGCAAGAGAGTTGGTGAAGGAAATAAAAAAGAACCTGTGGGAGTGACAGAGGCAGGAACAAGAGTGAAAGGAAGAGTATAAGTAAAATATGTTGAATTTTGTAAAAAGTGAGTAGCAGAGTCTTGGAAGGGGAATAGAACTTCGTAGGGAAGAAAAACATTAATGGAGATGACGACTTTACCAATTTGGGGAGGCCTAGAAATCCTTAATTTGAAATCATAAGAAGTTGATTGATCTTCAAATCCTTAATTTGAGATCATAAGGATGAAAATAAATAGAATAATTACTGTGAGTGGTGAGTTGCTTGAAAGATAGAAGATTATGTGTAAGATGAGGAATATGAAAAGAGGTTAAAGAAGTAACTTACGTGATGGTATTGGAAGCAGGCCCTGTTTGATAACAACAATAGGTAATGATTGGCCATGTCCCATTCTGATATCATGAGAACCATGATATGGCTGAGGTGACTGCACTTGAAACAAATCAAAAGTGAGATGGGAGGATGCTCTGGAGTCTATAAACCATTCAGAAGCGAGGGAATTAGAAGTAGCCGAAAGAACAATAACTACGAAAGGGTAGGATAATAACTAAGATCAGTGTGGTACCAACAAGAGAGAGTAGAATGACATCATTTTTTACAGTCTGATTAGAAATGACAATAGATTTGTTGCAAGAATGGGGTTGAGCAAAAGCCTCAATCACCACCACGATAGTGGTCTTTCCATGACCAGTGCTGCATCCCCAAGCTGTAAATTGTGCATTAGCTTCCGATTGTGAAGAATTAGGAAAGTGAATAGCTTGCAAGGCTTCAGAAGCTAAATTGATTTCTTCATTGCAGAGTAAAGAGTATAAGTCATAAAGGTTGAAGAGTTGGAGGAAGGTGTGAATATCAATCTTAAAGACCTGATAGGAACTGGAAGTCCATTGAGAGCTTGTAAAATAATGTCTTCAGTGTCCAGAGAACTCCAAGCAGCTTTAATGGCATCAACTTTAGATTTGACTAGGGAATGTTATTGGGTCATTGTTTGATCTTTCATGATGAGAAGATGTAGCTAGTTATTTAGTTGAAGAATTCGAGATGCGTTGGTGGAGTAGAGAGCTTCTCAATTATTATCTAAATTTCATGGCATGTCTCAAGATTTAGAATATGAGGAAGCTAGGAGGAGGAAATGATGGAGTATAGTGTAGCTGATAAATTTTGATCAACTGACATACACTTAGTGTAAGCAGGGTTAGGAGAGGAAACACCATTAGAAATGAGTGGATATTTGTTGGGACAAGAAGAAAATCCATCAAAAAATCCCGCTAATCCACTTGCTTGGAACACTTTAAGGACTTGATATCTCTACAATGGATAATTATCAGCTGTTAGTGGACGTGAATAATATTTTCCATATTATTCATGAGAAATTTCTGGTGTGCAGAGATAAGAACTTCGATGATGACCTCAGAGATCATTTCGGTAGTAGAAGATTCTGTAGAGGAGGCAAGCCCAACCATTACGATTGAAAAAAACAAAAATAAAAATTAGATGAGGTGGAAGGAGTAACTGTTGTTAAGCATAAGCTTTAGGGTCTCATATTGGGGAGTTTCAAGTGATCACCATTGCTCCTAATTATTTTATTTGTATTTTTCAAATCCCTGAAGCTCGTGATATCATCCTTAGGAGCGGTCCTTGGATTGTGGCCGAAAGCATGATTGGCCTTGATCGATAGTCATGTTCCTTTTCTCTTGAGGATATGAAGTTGTTCGTTTCACCAATTTGGGTCTGTTTTCGTCGGCTTACTCTGATGTATTGGGATACTTCCAATATTGTTTGCATGGCTGCAATGATTGGCAAATCTCTTTGGATGGATGAACAATCTTCCTCTTGGGGTCAAAGTTCTTCTGCTCGAGTATGTGTTCACATTGATTTAACACTTAAACTCTCCCTAGGTTTTTGGATTAAATGACTAAATGGATGATTTTTTAAAAGAGTTGAGTACGATGGGCTTTCTCATCTTTGTTTCCATTGTGGACTTAACCAGCTATTCCTGTGCATACTCAACCGTCAGAACTTCCACCTTCCCAACATTCACACGAGGAACAATTAGGAACTTGGGACGTCATCCTTTGAAGGCGAAAGCCTAAGTAAAAAGGCCATTCTAAAGGCCATGAAATGAGACGTCCCATTCCTACGTCAGCTGTTTCCATCCTAGAGCCTATTGTCATCATTGCTCTAAAACCTCAACAGCAGGATATCTCCAACAACTGCCTGAATCTATCTAAGAATAGACCTAGTGTATCTCTTGGTCACCTTCAGAAAGAACTGAAGCAGCTTGGGCCTATCACCACTACCCCAAGAAAGAGGAAGAATGCAACTAATGAGAACATGGGCGGGAATTTGGGCCCCTTAAATGACCATTGTTGAGGTCTTCTCGTGTGTATTGTACCAATTGCTACAATCAATTGAGAACTCTCTGGGCCCTTTTCGGAGTGGTCTTTTAATTGCCTTGTTGGTACCATCTACAATACCTTGAGGGATCTCTCATGTTCAGATGAGGGGCTTTTCTTTTTTTGTTCTTTCTTTTTTTGGTTATTCATTTCTTTGCTTTTCTTTGTATGCATGCCCTTTTGTGTTGGGGACGTACAGTTGATTGTTTTTCCATTTGTACTCTTTTGTACCCCTTTTCTTTAGTTTTAATGGAAAAGCACACTTTGGGGCATATAAAAATAGATTGGAGCTGAATTTCAATTCAGCTAGGTTACAGAAACACATAACTGAGTAAAAGATTTTTCTCTCTATTTATTCATTTGGACTACAGGTGACTGTATATATAAAGAAGCTGATACACTTTTGAAAATAAGCCACATCCAACGATGAAGATATATAGCAACATTTGCAAAACAATGGTTGTTGTAATATATTCCATTAGCAACTGTAGAAGAGCAAAGCAGAGAAAGTGCCACTGATTTGCAACTGAATCCCATTATGCAAAACATGACTATCACCCCTCTTAAGTAATGGTAGAATCAATGATGCACGGATACTTTTCCTCAAAGAGGTGTGTAGTGTCCAACATATATCCAACACGAGACGCATCTAATATGTGCCTCCGACACATGTCCAACAGACTGAAAGCGTGTCCGTATATTAAATACCAATTGGACACGTGTCTTGAATATTTTATAATTTTTTTAAATAGCTTCTTGCATTTAAAATTTTTATTTATTTAAAATATAAAACGAAATTTCATATTTCCTATGCATGACACAAAATCAATCGTCAATACTCAATACCACATTCATCGAATATTCTCATTTTCATTTCTCTTTGATGGGTCGTAACTTTAGTTTCACAACAATATCCAATGTCATCTCAACATCGATATTTGACGCCATTGCAATATCAACGTCTGATATCGTTACAACATCGACGTCTAACGTCGTTATAACATTGACATTTCAAAATATATAAACATTAAAGTCTAACATTGTCTTGGCATTTATGCTCAACGCTAGCAATTTTTACACCCACAACTTGACATATCATCTTTGTCTAACACTGCCTTAAAAATCGACGACTAACTCTCTCTCAACATCGATGAAAAACGTCCTTTTGATATTAATGTCTAATACCTACTATATAACATTGATGCTCGACTCTCGACAGCATTGTCATCTCCTCTCTCTATGCTTGATATATGAAATTGATGCTTGACTCTCAACATCCTAGTATTTATCATTTTAAGTACAAATTATAGTTAAATGACTCATTATTTCTAAATTATTTTTAATATTATATTTATTCAATTTTTATACATTATTTTTAAAATATAAAAATTATAATATCGTGTCCAAATTGTGTTTGTGTTGTATATTTGGGGGTGTTACGGTAATGCAAAATAAATGAACTAAATTTTATTTATTTTTCATTTTTTATTTTTTTTTGGGGGGGGAGAATGAACTAAACTTTGTTTGCTACCACTCTTTCCAATACGTAGAGCTGCGGGTATCATCTACTTGTTTGTCTCTTTTTACTCCATTGATTTCTCCAGTTTCTCGAATTTGCTTATTCATCATGCTTTTGTTAAATTATTTCTCCATTTTCTATTGTTTTATTGGTTCTGTCGGCAACAATGATTTTTTTTATTGCTTCCATTTATTCATTGATCAAGTATAAGATTTTTAAAGTTTTTTTTTTTTTTTGGCCCTTAAAATTTGTTCCTGGATTGATCATGTGTTTGATCATACTTAATTCAATTTGATTTTCAACAAATTGCTCTATTTTCTTAACTTTAAGCTTTTACACATTATTTGCTGTAAATGGTCATTATTGAAAATGATGAATGGTAGGAAATTATGTTCTATGAATCTTATTACATAGTTCTTAACATCTTAAAATAGATTTATATTAAAAATCTTAGACCTTATAATATTTTACATCGTGTACCATTCAGCCACTGCTGTATGGTGTAGCTCGAGTGAAAGATAAGATTAGACAGAGTCATCTTAAATGATTCGGTCACATAAAACGATGGACTTTTGATGACCCAATCAGAAAAGTAGATGTATTAGATTTGATTTATGTTAAGAAAGATAGAGACAGGTCTAAAAGGACTTGATTATAAAGTATTAGAAATGACATTAAAAAAAATAAATTTTGTATTAAAAATATAAAAATGACATTTTTTATTTGATTTAAATAAGAATTTGACTCTAAATATAACACAATGAAGAAAAATAATTCATATAGCTGACACCAGAGTGGTATAAAGGCTTGAATTAGTGTTGTTACCATTCAACCTAGAAATTATATTCCTTGCTATCTGAAAAATTAGTTGTTGCTGAGGTTGTTTGGTCACATGTAAATTCGGAGTAATTTAAATGGAAATTTTATTGGGTAAATGACTTTTGAGCCGTGCTCGATGAGCTAATAAGGCTCAACTCGTTAGTTCGGATGTAAACTTATTTAAAAAATATTAATATAAATACATTTAAAATATACTAGCAATTAAAATTTTAAGTAAAAAATTGCTGAAAATGTTTAAAATTAATCTTACTTTCTTTTAGTAAATGTCTCTTTATTATATTTTTAAATTTTTCATTATTTGTATCACTCTATTATAATAATTGTTTGAATCATAATTATTTTCACTTTCAAATTAAATGAATTGGCTCGTGAGCCGACGCAAAGTTGTAAAATAAAGCTCGAGTTCGAGCTTTTAGTTGGAGTAATTTAAATGAAAATTTGTGGGGGCAAAGGGAACCGACCATAGTAGTACTGGCAGATTACTCGCATTTGATATTTCGTGCTGCTTCCATAAAAGAATAGCTAGGGAATGCTATATGAGCCAAGAACTTTCAGCCAAGACAAGATTGCTTTCCAGCTGAAGAGTGCATGTGAATTTGTTCTAATGGATGATTGGCTCTACTAAAAGCAGATCAAATTAGTTTTTATTAGGACCAAAAAATATAACTGCTTCATCACGTTCACTGATTTCTCTTATTTTGAGGTGCATTTTTCACAACACCGAACTTCCACTTTATGCTAGGCCTCTAAATAAGGAGACATTATTTTGTGCACGGTCGGATTTAGAATGTCGTTCGGAGATCAATCAAAACATGTCATGTCAACAGTATAGAGCAGTACCGAGCTGTGGTACCGAGCGAAAGGATGACGTGATGTATTCTGATTGTCTCCGAATAACATTCAACATCCACACAGAATAATTAATACTAAATAGGGATGTCAAAAAAGTCATTGAGAAACACGCCAAATTTTAAGGAGCTCCTCATTTCTTAAAATTAGTTTAAGGAGTTAATTTAAAAAATAATTCAAAAAGGAGTAAAATTGTAAAATATTTTGGGCATTCTAAATATGCTAAATCAATTGTCTTAGTTTATTCTATTAAAAATAAATAAAATAATATAAATGGAGAGAAAGAGAAGAGAGAGAGAGAGAGAGAGAGAGAGAGAGAGAGATAGGAAGCTAGAGAAAGAGAAAAGGAGATAGAGAGAGCCACACGGACGGGTAAGGGCATCTCCAACCGAAAATCTCATTTTTCACTCCAAAATACAGTGAAACCAAAATATGCCGTCACTACAAGAATTTCAGTTAATACCGGCGGTTTTTGACGGCCGCTTTACTGGTAAAACCGGCGGTTTTCAAAAACACTGGCGGATTATCGGCAGTTCTCAAGCCGCCGGCAAAAATGGAGTCAGAAACCATTGCCCGCGGTCTTTTTCCGGTGGTTTCATTCGTTGACGGCTCTCCGGCGGCATATATCGCTGGTTACGACGAGTTTTTGTACCGACGGTATTCCAGCCGTTGAGCCACCGGTACTTTTACCGACGGCTAACCGGCGGTCTATATACCGACGGCATGCCGGCGGTTACAGCGGCCGGTGTGACTTCGAATAACCACCGGCAAGCGTCGGTACACCGGCGGTACTACATCGGCGATTACCCGGCGGTCAATGCCGACGATCAGTCCGACGGTCTACACCGCCGGTATGTAACTAGATAACCGCCGAGTGACGTCAATAAACCGCCGGTATATTACCGGCGGCGTCAATCAGCCGTCCGGTATCCTAGTTTTCGGCGGCCAAACCGCCGGTTGGCCGCCGAAAACCTGTAGCACCTGAAAAAAAAATTGACAGCCTCCTCTCTATTTGAGGGAGGTTCACCCTAAATTCTAAACCTGCACATAAAGCAATATATAACAACAAGTTCTGGGCAACACCCCGCTATATTTAATCAACTATTACAAATATATACATAAGCACAACCAAACAAAACATTAAATGTAAACAAAGTTAATATGTTCAACCATCAAACATAAGTTCACAAGTTCACAAGTTTACAAGTTCACAATAAATATAAAAAAGTTCTACTCAGTTGTATCCTCGCTGTCTCGAGATGTTCGTCGCTGCTCTTCCTCTTGCTTCCTTTGATTTTCAACTCTGTAGGATTGCAGCTTTGCTTCTATTTCATTTTGAACCCTTCTCATTTCTTCAACCTAAAGCATACACTAGATTACAAACTCTTGCAAATGTCTAGTGAGAACAAATAATCACAGAAAAAAATTCAAGTATACCTTGCAATCCCGATTTTCCTTTGACACCCACAAACGCTAGGGCGACCGGTGAGAGATCTACGACAGCAAGACAGTGAGCCTTTGAGGGCGGTCGGTGTGGGGTTGACAGCCGGAGAGAAGTCGTCGGCAGTAGAGAGGCCGCTCGATCAAGCTCGAGGCGGGCGGAGGCGAAGGTAGAGCTCGGCTGAAGTGAGAGAAGGTAAGAAGAGAAATGAAATGGGAGGCTCGGGGCTGTTCATTTTAGGGCTTTAACCGGTGGCTTTCCTGCGGCCACAACCGCCGGTAATGAAATCACTTAACAACGACGGTGTAAGCCGTCGTTATATCGCCGGTACTTTTAACTACCGGCGGTTCAACCGGAGGGTCCTATAACTGCCGCTAGTTCCGGCGGCCTGAACTTAAATAACCACCGGTAGGCCGTCGGTACTAACCGGCGGCCAAACCTCTGGTGAAACTGCCGTTGTTACCGGCGGCTATGTAACCACAGGTCAAGGCCGCCGGTAACAGCTGAATTTCCTGTAGTGTTATATCTTTTTGAAGTTTTCAAATAAACTTAGGTGTTCATCAAACAAATCATTTCTTTGAAGCTTACACTTTGTTGCAGACAGAAACATTTGTGGCTGTAGAGAGATAAATAGTTTAATGTTTTAGCTTTGAATGAAGATTCATCACACATACATATAAAAGAGAGGTATGCAATAGTCATAAGAGATACCAAAATTTTTACGTTAAAAATTCTAAAATGGGAAAAAATCATGAAGTATGACCCAGTTAAAAAGATTCCACTAGTGTTTGTAGTCGATTACAAATGGCTCCCTTCCTCGGAGGAAAGACTTTTGTTCATTGTATCATACATAACACATTACATAGTTGGGGTTGGAACAATCCAATGATAATGGAGCTATTCTCGTACAAGAGAAAGTTGGCTTATTCATTTGGCTAGTAGGACGACGGAGGCAGGAGGAACCATAGTCTGCATGCTACGAAGGTCGGAGGGATCGTAATTTGCAGGAGATGATGGCTAGAGTGACTCTGGTCGGTGGGCGACAGATGTCATAGAGATCGTAGTCGACGGGCAACGATAGCTGGAGGGACCGTCGTAGGCGAGCGACGGTGGTACTCGCACGGAGGGATTGTAGTATGTGGGCGATGGTGGCCGAAGGGATCATAGTCGGCGGGCGATGGAGGTTGGAGGTATCGTATTTGGAAGCTCAGCGGATGACCAACAATGGTTGGCCGCTATAGGAGGTTTAGTAGTGGTCAGCGGCTGGGTGGAAGTCCAGCGGAGATCGACAGCCGGACAATGGTCAGATGATTGTCCGGTGAAAGTTTGATGGTGATCGATGGCTGGTCCGAATGGTCGAGCGGAAGTCTGGCTATGATCGACAGATGAGTGAAAGTCTGGTGGCGGTGGCCCGACGATGGTCAAATGAAAGTTCGGTTGCAGTTAGAGGCCGGGCGGTGGTCCGACTATGTTCAACAGAGGTTCGCCGGTAGTGTTGTTGGAGCTCTTGAAGCTTCAAAGATCTTTATAATATGTAGCCAAAGGTCTCCCTTTATGTTGAGAGTGGGGGTCTTTTTATAGATTTTTTAGAGTGGCATGCCTCATAAATATAGAGAAGATCTAAGACAGATTTGGAATGCTATATCAGACGACCCATATTAATCCCCCTTATCATAGATCATTTTCAAGTGTTTAGATGTCTTAATGATGTCATAATTTAGTGATATTGGGCTCGTTGAATTCATCTCACCGAGCTTCTTGATTCGACTATAAGCATGTCATATTTGGATATCATTTGGTCATCCAATTTAGGCTTTGAATCTTCTGAATAAGCTTCGAGCCCCTGATTTGGACCCATTTGGGCTTGGATTTAACCGATTTTGTTGTCGTTAGGTTCGTCTCTTTGAGATGTTCAATTTAACTCTAAGTCTCCAACTTGAATATGTCTTGAGATTCAAGCAAAATTAAGATGATTTTTAGTGTCATATCACACTTAAATAATATCTTACCTTTCAGTCTCTTAGGCTTTTGAAAAGTGTTTTTTAATTGGATAGCTTTACTCCTTAAAATGAAATGTATTGTAATTAGAAGGCGATTATCTAGTGTCACCTTCAAAGTTTCAAGGAGAACTTTCATTTTAGGCATTCAAATTATATAAGGTAAAAATGGCCCGATAAAAATGGCGTCGGAAATCATTGCCGGCAATCTTTTTCCAGTGGTTTCATTCACCGACGGCTCTCTGGCGGCTTATACCGCCGGTTACGATTAATTTTTGTACCGACGCTATTCCGGCCGTTGAGCCGCCGATACTTTTACCGACGGCTAACCAGCGGTCTATATACCGATGGCATGATGGCAGTTACAGCGGCCGACGTGAGTTCAAACAACCACCGGCAAGTGTCGGTACATCATCGGTACTACACCGACGGTTACCCGGTGGTCAATGCCGACGGTCAGTCCTGCGGTCTACACCGCCGGTATGTAACCGGATAACTGCCGGGTGACGTCGGTAAACCGCCGGTATATTACCGGCGGCGCCAATCAGCCGTTCGATATCGTAGTTTCCGGCGGCCAAACCGCCGGTTGGCCGCCGAAAACCTGTAGCACCTGAAAAAAAAATGACAGCCTCCCCCTCTATTTGAGGGAGGTTCACCCTAAATTCTAAACCAGCACAGAAAGCAATATATAACAACAAATTTAGGGCAACACGCCGCTATATTCAATCAACTATCACAAATATATACATAAGCACAACCAAATAAAACATTAAATGTAAACAA
>NW_021319682.1:13332866-13339766 GCF_001605985.2 Dendrobium catenatum | reverse complement strand
TTGACAATCCAATGTTCTTTATAATTAAGACCTCATTGTTTTCAATCACTCTTTTCCTGGTAATCATTTTCCACTTGACTCCACTCTTCCTTCTCAAGATCAATAACTCCTTATTGCTTGCTTCTCATATCAAAATATTAAAGTTTTAGACTTCATTTCGAACAACTTTCATTGTTTTCTAAAACAGCTTTTTAATACACAAAATTATACTTCAAAAATTTTTTTAACTAAAAAGCTATTTTAGAAAACATTAAGAAAACTGTCACAAATGAAGCCTTTAGTGTTTAATAATGGAGCAGATAAAATGCTTGAACTTGATAATTTTACATCTAATTTTTAAGACTACTTCGAATATTATGAAAATTCATTTTATCAAAGCTATGATTATTTTTTCACACATATAAGCTTCTACAAATTATAAAGCTTATGACTATAACTCTTATTTCTTAACACTTTAACACTAATTCTCTCCTAATTATAAGCATATTCTCTTGTAAAACATGTTTTATAAATGATATTCCTTGATTGTTGAATAATAGGCCAAAGACTTATTATCCCTCATCTTATTCAACTAGTACAAGCTATATTCATTAAAGTTAGAAGTATTGCTACTAATATTATTTTAGCAAATGAGATTGTTAAAATTTCAATAGTACTACTTCTCCAAAATATGTTTCTACAAAAATTGGTCTTCAGAAATTATTTAGTTTTGTGAATATGCCATCACTACTCCAGAAACTAATTCATAAAGGTCTTATTAAATTGTTAAGTGGATTAGAGTTTATTCATGAACACTTAAAATAAATAATCCAGCAAATATGAACAAATACCTCTTGTTCGTGAACAAATTTATTATATTAAAAGAGTCTAACATAAAAATTAATTAAATTTTTTATAAAATATTATTTTTATCTAATATTGCATATATATTAAATGGACTAAAAAAATTAAATTAAAATAATTTTATGTATAATCATTTATTTTAACTGAAAAATTTTAAAATAATTATTTAATCAATTAAATTACAAATATTTAAAATAATATTTAAAAATAGTTAAAAATAATATTATATAAAAATAATATTCATATAACTTTATATAAAAAATAGTATAACCTCATCTCTCTCTCCCAGCTCTCTTAAGCCTCCTGTGGCTCTCTCTCTCATCGTTTCTCTTTCTCTCCCTCCCCCTCTCTCTCTCTCTCTCCATGTTTTCTCTCTCCTTTTCTCTTTCTCTCCATATATGATATATATAATTTCATTAATTTTAAACAGAATACCCAAAATCATAAAAGTGGAAATGATTTGACATATTTATATAGAATGTGCTAAAATATTTACCGATTTCCTACTTTTTAAAATTTTTTTTATGTAGGCAGGGGCGGATCCAGCTTCTTTTTTCAGAGTGGGCAAAAATATTTTTTTTTTGTGGGGGATGGGCAAAGATGCTTAGGATTTATAAAATGAGGGCAAAAAATTTTTTTGAGAGGGGGCAAAATGCCAAACATACCCAAAATATTCCAAACAATCCCTCTCAATGGGGGTCCGCCCATGTATGTAGGCTCCTTAAACTAATTTTAAGAAATAATGAGCTCCTTAAATTTTGTCAAAACAAACTCTTATGCTACATAAAATTCTTTTGTGGTAGCTTATGGTTACTATTTTGTTTAAATACTTTCAAGATATTTTTATATTATGCAAGAAGGGGCGGATACAACGCAAATAATTTATGAAGCATTAAGTACCTGTTAATTTTTTTTCTTTTCCAACCTAATAGATGTTCGCTTGTTTGTCTATCTACGTACCTATCCCGTTCCAGCTCTCCAACTCCACGCATGGGCGTGAAACTTGACCGCTCGGAAGAGAGAAGTCTGAACTTGAACGCATGAACAAAATCCTGGCTCTGACCCTATATGCAAGCACATCTTGGTCCGTTCGTTAGGAGGTTTGACCATCAACCAATGGATCATGAGTTCAAATCTTGTGCATATAAATGAAACAAATAAGGTCATTTGTGTTTTATATATTTTAATAGAATAAAATCAATACTGATTTTTATTAGGTTGCCCTCAGAAAGTACAAATATTAGGTCTATATAAACTTAGCTATAGATACAAGTGGGCATTTGGCTTTGTGAAAAATTCTCAATTTTCTTTGGTAGGTAGGGATTTATATTTTGAATTAAAAGATACATTTAATAGTATAAAATAATGTTTTATTCTTTATGTTTATTTGTTTCAAGTGAAATTAAAAGAAAAAATAAATAAAATGTGAATTATATCTAATTTAATTTTACTCTGTTTTTCTTAATGAATTATCAAAATAAATATTTTAAGATTATTATTTTGTTATGCCCTCCATTAGCAATTGAGAATGAACTAATAAAACTATTTATTTATATGTTATACAATTATTTCATTAGAAATTTAGAAAAAACTTATAAAAAATTAAAAATAATAATTGAGGAATTTAAATGACTCATATAAAGTTTTTATTTATTGCTGAATTGCTGTTGTGGGTTCCACCACTTTGGATTTTGGTTAATCCAACGGTCCCACTTTATGCGCTTAAGCAATTGTTTATATTTTTCTACTGAAATCTGAATGGTGAAGTAAAATCATTGGGAATGTAGTGCGGCAAAAAAATGAATAAAGTATAAATAAAAAAAAAAAAAAAATCAAAGCCGCATGTCGATAAAGCTTGCGGGAGGTCGATAAAGCTTGCGGGATGATCTAAGCTGTATTTATTTATGAGCTGTTAAGAACATTTTGTTTTGTTATTATTATTTTATTTTATTTATATTTTAATATGACATAAAAAATATTTGATTGTTTTTTTTAATATATTCTATTAGATGCTTATAAAAGTCGATCAAAGTTGTTTTTTTTTTTTAATAATTAAAACATCTAAAAGCTTTTTTGGTATTGTTCAAAGAGTTTTATTTTAAGGACTAATAATACAAAAATTAAATAAAAAAAAAGTTAAAATAAAACCAAAATAAAAAAAATAAAATATGATTATCAATGATGTAAAACCCTTATTTTTCTATAAGAGAGTCGAGACTCTTTGGTACTAAGGACATCTTCAACCAAACAACAGTCAGTTTGCATCTACGTGAGCCTCCACCCGAATTTTAAAGTTTTTCTCTCTATTGTGAACAGTGTAGTCCTAATCTTGATGCTGTACTTTCACAGAAACACCTTTAATTTTTTAAAAAAGTTGAAAAATAATATACACAAAATATTCTTTTTTATTGTTAGAAATAGAGTTAGGTTGGATATTAATTATTATTTGATATGAATTTTACTGTATTTTGAAGTGAAAAATGAACTTCTCAGTTGGAGATGCCCTTGAGCTCTAAGCGGAGTGACAAGATTAAAGTTTTAGTAGCCATTAGGGCATCATTTTACTATTTTTTTTCTCATTTTTCAATTTATGTTGGGCAAATAATTTTGCTCGGTATAATTTTTATTTTTAAAAAATTCTAAGTTAACTTTTTAAAATTTTAAATATTAAAAAAAAAATTATGTTCATCAATATGGTCCACTATCACTCACAACAATCACTATTATTATATGCTATCATCATTATCACTTTTGTCTTTATTCTCCTTGGAGATCGTCATCTTCACCCTACAAATAAATAAAAATAATATATTATTAAAATATTAAATAGATTTTATTTTATATAATAAATAATAAATAATAAAAATAATTGATAAAAGTTATCACTTTAGCCCTAACATTTTTATATTACTAGCAAAAAATCATGGCATGTGAATTAAGACTTTTTTAAATTTCCTTATTTTTTATAATATGAAGTGGGTTAATGAATTGAGGTTTGAAAATTATGAGATTTACAAATACACTACAAAACTCTAATATATTCACATTTTTTTATAAATAAATCTCTATATTCACAGATGGCATCAAATATATATAGGAAACTGTATTTATTTAGAAAATTATGAGATTTTCTCAAAATATGTTAGCAGGAAGTAAGGATCTATTTGGGACGACTATAATTTTTTGTAAAGATAGTTATAAAATTGTCATGAAGAAAGCAATTATATGGGGCAATTGTAGCTTTTTATAAAGATAAATTATAAAATTGTTATGAAGAAAATAGCTTTTTTTTTAGTTGATATAAAAAATAGCATTAACACAATTTTTTTTAAGCAATAAGAAAATAGTGGTCAACACAAATTATAGTTACCATATAAAGAACAAAATAGTAAGAAACCTATCTAAAAAATATATTGTGAACCGCATGAGAGATTATTATGTGCGAAGTCCACACAGAGAACCGTTCAGCTTTGTGACCGTAAACAGTAAAGCTGTGGTGAACAGTAAATTTGCTTTTACTGTTCACTATTACAAAACCGAACGATTATATATGTCCGGACTCCACATGTAATAATCTCTCCAAGTGCATAATGGTCCTGACTTCTTTTGCTAATGTTGTTGTTTTGCTTACAATACTGACAGTTCCTTTTGTCCTTCTTGTTGTTTTGGTATTAAAACTGACATAAAGTGAGTATGATTTGTCTGAAATTATGTAACAGATAGAATTATGTAATATGTACATTTCTTCCCCAATTTTATGATGTGGACAACACATTTGTAAAGTAAATTTTCTATCTTTATGAATATTTAGTTATTTTACTGTGATTTAGCAAGCATGTGATTAGGAGCTTTTCTATATTATGCTTCTTCTGTGTGTGACATTGAATAATTGATATTCTTTCGATTTAATGTAGTGTTTAAAGTGTTTAGGAGTCTCTTCGGCCTGTGATCTATTAAAGGTTTGGAATTCAATAAGGGGAGAGAAATGTTTTCTTGTTGGTGGACCTCGGCCAAGCGGTGATTTAACTTGTTTTCATTGGACTTCTATCCTTCTTATAATATCATCCTTAACATTTCTTTTTATGAAGGTGATCGTCGAATGCGGACCACCTCGGTGGAATCCTGAGCACCTTCTGCGGGGATGCTGTGTCTTTTGCTTTTTGAAAAATTCAGCATTATACCACTTATCTGGATATGCTACCAACCAAGAGGTTTTGACATTTTGGATTCGAGTCTTATGTATATGATGTGTGTATCACTAAAGAAAAATCATCGAATACCGGCAAATATTTTGGCCAAAAAATTTCGAAGGAATTTTCGGAGGCCATACCGGGCGGTTTTTCTCTGGTAAGGTTGCCGGGAATTCTTGTGAAATTTGTCGTCAGAATTTCGGGAAGTTTTAACTATGCCAATCGCCTTTTCCTTCGGATTCCCCACCTATTTTAAGTGACTTGTTTCTAGCTGAAGAAGTCGCCAAAAAAACCATCTGAAAAGGCCCCATTTTACCCCCAACTCATCCCTATTCTTCATTTTCACGAATTTCTTCCCAAAAGCCTATGGCTGTTCAGCCCCCATTTTTTGATCCAGGCCATTTCTGCCTCATTTCTCTCCATTTCTTCAGGATTTATAAGGTAAAACTTGTTCTTTTCAGTTCTTTCCTTTTTAACACAATTTGAGCCGTTAGAAAATATGCTATTTCGATATTAGAGAGTTTTTTTTCAATCAATTTTATACAACTTCGTATATATTATTTTAGGGTTTAGGGTTCCATGATTACTGAGCTTTATATTCATTTATTTTAATAGATATCAAAGGATCAATTTTGATGTCCATAAGTCTTTTTCATTAAGAGTCTACTAAAATAATCAGTATTCAAATAGAATGTGAAAGGAAGAGAGCGAGCATGAGAGAGAGAGAGAGAGAGAGAGAGAGAGAGAGAGAGAGAGAGAGAGAGTGACCATGTGAAATAGAAAGAGAAAGGAAGAGAGAGTGAGGGAGAGTGCAATAAATCTAATTTTCATAGCTTATATCCTTGGAGTTGCATAACAAAATAAAGAATTTTTATACATTTATTTTATTTTAGGATTATTAATTCAACATCTATATGACTATCCAAGATGATAGCTATTGGATGTATAACATATTGTTACAGGGATGAAAAGCATTGATAGATGAATTTATTGAGGGAGTTGATACTTTTATTCGCGTCGCATGCTAACTACCTTCGTTTAAGTCGTATGGAATGTTTAGATGTACATGCTCGAAGCACAAAAATCAAGTTTTTCTTAAGCTTGAAAATGTTAAGGTTGATTTATATCGTAGGAGATTTATTCCAAGATATTGGTTCTAGACCTCACATAGCGAGTACGAGCCACATAGAGGAGATGAAACATATACATTACAACATACTGATACAGCAGACTAAGATGCAAGTGGAGTTACGATCATATCTGAGTCAAAATATAAAGAAAAATGGACAAAAGCTTGAGCATCAATCAGAGGGGAGCAAGGAGATTGAAGATGATTAAAGAACTTAATGTTTATATTATTGTAGTAGTTTGGAGAACTTATTTTGAAAACTTATTGTTTTGTTTAAGTTTTTGTAGTAATTTGAAGAACTTATTGTTGAGTTTTGAAAACTTATTTTATTAGTTTTTATATTTTGAAGTTGTTTATGTTAAACGATTGAGTTTTGATGTTGTTAGACTTGTGTTTTGAACTACTTGTTTAAATGCACGTATACAAGGTGCACATTAATAGGAATTTAAAAATAATAAAAATATTATTAAATTTAAAAATAATAATATGAAAATTATTGATTACTAATTACAATACTAACACTTAGTTGAAAATTTTTATGGCAACGCTAAAAAATCTCTCTTTAACCCTTATTAGAACTATAACATTAGAATACAACATAAGAGAATAGAACTATAGCAGCAGCTTTACATACAATTTACTCAAAGTTTTATTACTCTAAAACAAGCTGCACTTGCCGCCAAAAATCTATTAAAAAAGTCAAACAAGTATTATCTTGCAAGTCCCAAGCATCAAAGA
>NW_021319682.1:13329757-13332766 GCF_001605985.2 Dendrobium catenatum | reverse complement strand
TATCTCACTCAAAGTCACTTGCATATATACTAGGATTAGAATCCAGGTTATGGTTAGTATTGCCCGACCACTTTTAATTTATATATTTCTGGGTTGTAATAAGCAATGCAATTTGCTCATAGATATTTATTAAACAACATAGAAATATAAACAAATATAGGGAATAAGCTGGGGATCGTCTCCGGAGTCGCATGTATTTTAATGCATCTCCTTTCCTTATTTTAAGACACTTCCCCGCCAACAGGAAGAGTTCAGATAATCTGACCTATGAGGATGAGGTGTTGAACCTGGGGAAGCCTAGTATTCTAAAAAACTATTTTTAATCCTTTTTTAAATTTCAACCATTCATGATTTGGAAATTTTGACCAGCACGCATTGCATTAAAAACACATTTAAAAGAGACTAAATTTTAATTTGCATTTTTCTTTAGCATTTTAACCCAGAATAAGTTAAGGGACCACTTATGATAATCTCTAGACATCGACCCCAACTCTCCAAAATATTAAGAAAAAACATCCCTACCACTCTTTAATAAAGTGAATAGACTCACGCATTTAAAATCAACTAGGTGGTTTGCTGGCTCCCCAATCCAAGTTGGGGTAAGTCCAGAATTTGCATTATATTAGTTAGGTTTGAGTCTCCATTATTTGGTACCCAATTTAGATTTAGGATTTGGGGGGAATTTTGAATCAGAAGACCCCAACCTTCAATAATATAATCTCAAATTTCTAATAAAATGCTCAACTCCAACTAAATCTTCTTTCAATCCAAAATTAAAAGTATAACACTTAGATTAGGATGGGACACTTCTGAATTGTTCTAGAATTTCAAAGTGCCCCCTACTCTTCTTCCTTAACTCTAAAAAGTAAGGGCTCCAATTTGATCCATTCTCATTTAAAATTCCAAAATTCAACTCCTTTGATATCACTCCTAGAATATCTTTTAATAAAATTTTGCCACTATTCTAATTGAGAGTTTTTATAAGGAATTTAATCCCCCTACGATGTAATTAACTAAAAGGGCTTGGCTCATAGGAGATTTAGAACCCACATCAATTTTTAAAATTGATTTTCAAAACATAATTGATCTCACTTTTGGGAAATCAAACTTGTAATTATCGTTATCATCATAATCGTATGATTGCTAATGGATGATATTTTCTTTCTTCAGAGAGATTTATCATGTGTTAACATCAATTCAAGTATGAAATTAATGATCATTTATCTTGATTCATGGTCAAATATTTGATAATGAACCAAGAGATAATTTATAATTCTGAATATGAACCTGCTAAGGGATTTTATTTTTGCCTTTCGAGGTGATAAATCACCTTTAATAATTGGTTTGATTTTAGAATTGAAATCTAAACTTAGTACCAAATTTCCCAAAAGAAATTTGCAAAACACAAATTAGTCTTCTTGGAAACATTCAACCAACGATGTTTATTATCATCATGTCTGAATAATTTTTAAACAATGATATCTTCTCCCATATGGGAGATATATCATTTGTTATTAAGGATTTTGGTATAAAATTAATGATAATCAACCTAGAATATCATAGTTAGAAATTAGATCGAATTATATTTTGACCTTCTAATGTCATATGTGGTTCTTCTTGGATCTGGTTATAATATTCAAGGTAGGATTTATAATTCCAGATTAAAACTCCATTCTAAAATCTTATTTCCACTTTCCCAAGTGGTATGACTTTTCTAGTGGGATGTTCAACCTTAGAATTCAAATCCCAAGTAGATTCTAAAATTCCAAAGTAAACTAATTATTTTCAAAACCTGCTTTCAAAACTTCCACCGTTAAAAAATAGCACGCCCGGTGGGACTAAATCTCTCTCTCCATCTCTAATAATGACAAAATTGTATTTCATTGGTAGTTTTAACTATCTTTTCTTCTGTTTGTCTCTCTACCCATTTCTTCCTTGGGCGAGTGTGGACAACATCAAAAAGAGAGGTGAGACCTCTATAATTTTTTTTTATTATTTTGACCTTCTACCCCCAAGTCAATTGGTGTGGCGATAGTGTCAAATTAGAATTTTAAGATCTCCTTCCCAATTTTATGAACCAGTGTTATTGAATTTAACTCAATACATAGAGTTTTAAAATTGCAAGGAGCTCTTTTTATCTTGCTCTCAAGATCTTCAATTTTCAATATTTTAGCCTTAACCTCCCATTTTCATTTGACTCGTAGAAATGGAGAGAGTTGGGCAACCAATATTTCTTAAATTTTCTCCCTATTTTGTAAGCCTTTGTATGGGCCAACCTGCTGTGTTTCAGAATTTGGGAGATGTCCACTTTTGATTTGAAAATCAAAATCTTCCTAATATTCTTTTCAATCTTAATTTGAAATATATACCATCATATGCTATCCCATAATGTCTCCTTGTGGGCTAGTATATGCTGTGAAGATTTCACTTCTCTTTGAACTCATAACTAATCTTTGTATCCTATCATTATATGATAGTTATAGTTCTTACAATTTTACATATATAATAGAATCGAGATTTTGTCATGACTTTCAATTCTTTAAAAAGAAAATTTTCTTTCAATAATATCAAATTCCAATCCTTTTCTTCAATTCCAGAAACTCAAATAACGTGATAATGGCTGGCAAGTTGATCTTATCCTTTGATAGAAATCTAACCTCTTAAGTGATTGATTTGAAAAATAACATCCTATTTGGGATGGGTTTTAGTACCTTTGAACTATCGATAGATGGAAATAAGATAATTGATTTGGATGCTAGTAAGGAAGTCCCCACCATAGTGGAATTAATTTTTGGGACGGGACTAGTTCTCCCTATTTCAAGTGATTAAGAGAAGTAACCTGAGTTTTTTATTGACCCTCTACCTTGGTTAACTTTGTTTTTGAGGAAGGATAGAGTTCTGGGATCTCTTTTACTAATAAAAATACGAGTAAGAACTTCTTGAGGAGAGTAAGAAATAAAATTGATAAGTTGAGGAAAGTTGTGGCAGCTAAGACTCTCGGACACATAG
>NW_021319682.1:13307907-13324092 GCF_001605985.2 Dendrobium catenatum | reverse complement strand
TCTATCATTAGAATTGAAATTTTAAACCTAATAACTAGGCATGAACATAAATAGTAGGGAACAAAAAGAATGGTTTAAAAAGCTTGTTACATAAAGCTATTTTAATCTAAGTGTAGTGACCTATGGCTAAAGGTTTTAAGCAATTTTACTGTTGGATCTTGAAAGTCTTTATATGGTTGAGCTTGTACACTATCCACATAAGTTTTCCTAGTTGAAAGCACGGTCCAAAATGCATTGGATCGACCGCTACAGCTCCTTAGATGGAAAATGCTTGGGATTGTCAGAAAGCTCATTGCAGGGAGGGGTTTAACGGTGGGTTTTGGTCAGTAAATGGAAGGGGAGATATCTGGAGTTCAAGGGAAAGCTTGAAACACTATGGGAGGCTCAGGGATGTGAGAGAATGCAAGATGACGAATCCTCCTCCAAAATGGGTTTTTGCCCTATTCAAAACATTTAGAGGTGGGTAGATGGTCCTAATGCATCAGAGACCTTACTATAATGAGGGAAAAGTGTCCTAGGCCATTGAAAGGTTGAGCCAATGGCTGGAGTGGCCTTTCTTCCATTGGATAGCTTTAGGATGAGTGGGGGGGACCACTGCCATTTTAGGCTAAACTAGACCCTAAGCTCAATTTTGGGAGCTTAAGGAGAGCTTTAATGTTTGAATGGAATGCCTAGAACAACTAGGATAGGAGGTGGTGGGATTGGATTAGGAAGTTGACTATCTATAATGGTTTTGAGCATGGATTGACCCCTTTGACCATTTAACTAGTCAATGGAGGCTGAAGTGGCAGGGAGGAGGTGTGAGAAGTAGGTTGGGTGATCCCCAAGCCTAGATCCCATACTTCTGAGGTAAAAAAATTGACCACTTCAACGAGGGGTTTAAATTTCTTTTGACTTACTTGCTTTGACCAGTCAATGAAAGCCAAGACAGATGATGTGGAACTTAGAGGTAGACAAAGAGCACCTCAAAAAAGAGAAAGCTAGTTAAAAAAGGGATAAAACATGAGGACTTCCTAGGAGGTCACCTATCATAGTATTACTCTTGCCCAAGCACTTTTAATTACAGAGTTCTGATGGGATCAGGTGAACAAGTGGTGGTATTCTTATACCCATAATAATATATTCTCACATTAATGTTTAGAAGACTACAATGGAGTGGTGATTTGGGTGCATCATTATTCCAATAGACTGTAGGGGATCAAAAATGCATTATTCTCCCGTGCATGCCTTACCGATGGGCCTATTACACATCAACACTATCTCCAAATATAAAAAAAGCTTTCCAAAATAGAGTCAAAATTCTTAATCAGACTCTTAGGCAGAAAGTTAATTATATTCCCGCATGGCCACATCCTGGGACCTCCTGGTCACCTCTTGGGTCCCACATTATAGATTTCCTCGCTTATGGCATGGGGAGTCAACATTACCCGGTGTTTGTGGACCATGGTGAAGAGCTACAAAAAAAGAGAAGGCTAGTTAAAAAAGGGTTATAACATGACGACTTACCACTCTTGCCAAAGCATGCTTAACTACGGAGTTCAGATTTAATCCGACGCACTTGTGCTGGTATTATCATAATCATAATGATATGGTCTCAAATTAAAGTTAAGTAAACTCCAATGGAACGGTGATTTTAGTGCATCATTATTGTGGTAGACTGTAGGTGATAAAAAATATTTTATTTAGCTATGCCTTTTTTATAGATGGCCCTTTGGCGCATCAGTTCTACCTCCATCCCTAAAAATGCTTTTCAGAATGAGTTCTTAATTCTTAATCGGACGCCTTGGAAAAACGTTATTACTAATCTAGTGCGGCCGCATCCTAGGACCCAACGATCATTATTATAGTGGACTGGTTTCATATCTTTTCGTTTAAGGCACGATGAGTTGACATTTTCATGGGTCTGTAGGTCATGGAAAAGAGCTGCAAAAAAAAGAGAAGGCTAGTTAAAAAGGGGTGAAACACGAGGACTTCCATGGAGGTCACCCATCCTATTTAAACTCTCGCCCAAACACATTTAGCTATGGAGTTTGGATGGGATGCGGTGCACTGGTTCTGGTATGGTCATACCCATAATAAAATGGTTTCAAACTAATATTTAGAAGACTCCAATGGAGCAGTGGTTTGGGAGATTCTTTATTCCAGCGGACCATAAGGGATAAAAAATGTATTATTTGCTTGTATATGCCAGACCAACAGGCCTATTATACAACCGCGCTACCTATGACTCCAAAAATGCTTTCTGGAATGGGGTTATAATTGTTAATCAGACTTGGGTGGAAAGTTATTTCTATTTCCTTGGAACCACATCCTAAAACATGCCTGTCGCCTCACGGGTCCCTTATTGCAGATTTCTTTAATCAAGGCATGGGTGGTCAACATTGTCCGGGCTCCGTATATTGTTGTGAAGTGCCTAAAAAAAAGAGAAGAAAGGTTAAAAAAGAGTTGCAACATGAGGATTTCATATGAGGTCAACAATCTTAGTACTACTCTTGCCCAAGTACGCTTAAGTATAGAGTTTTTTTTGGGATCAAGTGCACTAGTGCTGGTATTATCATGGTCATAATGATATGGTCACAAGTTAATGTTAAGTAGACTCCAAAGGAGCGATGATTTTATCACATGATTTTTCTGGTGGCTTGTAGCAGATTGAAAAAGAGTTATTCGGTTGTGTATGCCTAATCGATGGGCCTAAAATACATCAGCGCTACCTCTAACTATGAGAAAGCATTTTGAAATGGAGTCATAATTGTTAATTAGACTCATGGGCAAAAGTTATTTCTATTCCAGTGCGTTCTCATCCTTGGACCAGTCGATCTCCTTCACGGGACACACATTGTGGATTTTTTTGCTCAATGCGTGGAGAGTCAACAATGCCAGGGGTCCACTGGCTATGGCAAGAAGCTACAAAAAATATAAGAGAAGGCTGGTAAAAAATGGGGTGCAATATTAGGACATCCCAGGAGGTTAGTCATCCTAGTATTTTTCTTACCCAAGTATGCTTGACTGCAGAATTCTGATGAAATCCAGTTTATTGGTGCTAGTGTTGTCGTATCATACTGATATGGTCTCAAATTAATGTTAGGTAGACTTTGATTGAGGGGTATTTTTAAGTCATATTTTTTCGGTGGACTGTGGTGGATAATAAATACATTATTCGACTGTGTATTCCTTATTGATGGGCCTATGGCACATTAGCACTACCTCTGGCTCCAAAAAAGCTTTTAAGAATGTCGCATCATTCTTAAATGGACTCCTCAATAGAAAGTTATTTTTATTCCTACACGGCCTCATCCTGGGACCCTATGGTTGTATTCATAGGTCCCACATTTAAGATTTCTTTGATTGAGTTACGGTGAGTAAACATTAACAGCGGTCTATGGACCATTGCAAAGAGCTACAAAAAAAGAGAAATAGAATGTTGAAAAAGGGGTAAAATAGGAGGACTTCCCATGTGGTCACCCATCCTAGTATTATTATCGCCCAAGCTCACTTAAATATTGTACACTGATGGGATCCGGTGCACTTGTGCTGGTATGGTCGTACCCATAATATTTATGTCTCAAATTAATTTTAAGTAGACATGGATGGAGTGGTAATTTGGGTGCATCTTTATTCAGGAAGACTGTAGGGTATCAAAAATACATTATTTAGGCTATGCATTCCTGATCGATGGGCCTATGACACATCACTGCTACCTTCAACTCTAAAAATGCTTTCTAGAATGGGGTCATAATTCTTAATCAGACAACTTGGTGGAAAGTTATTTCCATTTATGCATCGCCACATACTAGGACCCACAAGTCATATTCATGGGTCCCAAATTTAAGATTTCATCGCTCAAGGCATGACAAGTTAAAATTGCCAGTGGTTTGTAGGCCATTGCTAAGAGCTAGAAAAAAAAAAGAGAAGGTTGGTTAAAAAAGGGGTGTAACACAAGGACTTCCCAGGAGGTCACCTATCATAATATTACTCTCTCCCAAGCACGCTTAACTATAGAGTTCTGATGTGATCCGGTGTACTTGTGCTGGCATGGTCATACCAATAATAATATGGTCAAAACTTAATGTTAAAAAGACTCTAATATAGTTGCGGTTTAGGTGCATCTTTATTCCCGTGGATTGTAGGAGATCAAAAATGCATTATTCAGCTGTGCATGTCTGATCGAGGGGCCTATTACACATCAGCACTACCTCTAACTTCAAAGAAGCTTTTCAGAATATGGTCATAATTTTTAATCGAGGTTATGGGTGCAAATTTATTTTTATTATTACATAGCCGCATCGTTGGACCCGTCGGTCGCCTCATAAGTCCCACGTTGTAGATTTATTCGCTCAACATGCAGGGAGTCAACATTATTAGGGGTTTGTAGACTATGGCAAAGAGCTGTAAAAAAAGAGAAGGTTGGTTAAAAAAGAGGTGCAACATGAGGACTATTGCAGTCCATGACCCTTAATCTGAGAAAAAGTTTCTTCTTCCTTTTTTATCCCATTAATATGAAGAAGGTTTCGTCAATGTATAGCAACAAAAGAGAGATACTTTTGAAGATGGAACACAAGGTCTTAAAGTTTGGCATAGTTTTACCAAAGTTTTGGAATTTATCATTGATATGTATTTTCATTATTAGTTTTTATTTCCTTTCCCTTACTTTAATTTGTTATTTTAAATTTTGCTTAATTGTTTATGAGGTCTTTACTATTTCTTATTCTTTAACTGGATGGGAACTCTGGGATACTAATCAACCCTCGAGTTGTTTTATATTTTGGTATCCCCTGCATCTCAACAGTTTCAAAAATAGGTTATAGTTGACTTTATTACAATTATAATAAGTTTAAAATAACAAATTTATATTTTAATAAGATACTTTTTCATGTTGAAAAAGGTATCATTAGCTTCTTTTGCCTTGTTTGTATTAGGTTAATTACTTTTTCTTCTTAAATGCAATTTTTGCATCTTCTCAAAAAAAAAAAGACCCTTAATCTGAGATTTTGATGATGATAAATAATGTCGATTAAACTATTATTCATTGAATATTTTTTATTTCAATTCTTCTATGTTATTACTACATTTCAGGGAGATCATAAATTACTCAAGACAACATGAAGACTCAAGACTGGGTAGAGTAGGATGTGGAGTCTGTAACTCTATAATTTTCTTTTATTATTAATATTTTTGTTTTCTTGAGTATGGAGACAAAGTGTATGCAAAATTGAGCAATCATGCATACACACAGGGGGAGAGGTTTTTTTTTAAATAAATTTTTTTTCTGTAGATCATATTGTATGAGTTTCAATCGTACTGTATAACCTACTTTGGCTCAATGGCTACGTATGAACAAATAATACTGTACGATACGTATCATAATGTATGATGTGTTTTAATTAAAAACTCTAGCCGCCAGATTAATTTAAGTAAGTTATTGATTCATAAATTTTGAACTGATCGTACTGTACGACATATCGTACAGTATGAGTTTTTGAATACTTAAATTAACTCCGTGATTAGTCAAACAAATGAAGGATTAATTACTGATTGTTAATCGTACAGTACAACCTGATTCATACAATATGATATATCGAGGCTATTTTGATCGTCCTGAACATCGTACTGGACATTATACCGGATGACCTGAAGCATTTAACATATTGTACCATACAAAGTTGATCGTATCATACGACATACAGTGATGAGTTTTTGTCATCCAAGCATTCATCTTATATGAACAGAAAGAAGTTAACATATCGTACTGATGATATTATATCATATTGTACGATATTGTTCAGAAGAATTTCATGTTCGTACTCCTTCGTATTAGGACAAAGGCTATTTTGAATTTATCGTATTGTATGATCTTGGATCTATAGTACGAATAGAAATGACTAAATTGAAAATTTAGGGTTTCTTGGAGCCTGTTTTAAATATCTAAACTTTTATCTTTTTGAGAGATATGAGAGTGAGAGAATGTGACTAGAAGGTGATTTCTTGAGAGAGAGCTATTTTAGAAGATTTTGAGTTTGTGGGAGGAGGGAGAAGGTGAGTCTATGAGGGAGAAAGAGTGTGAGGGAGATGAAACGGTTACTCCTGGCTTGCTGCACGTTGCTCCTCCTATGGTCCGAGAAGATCTTATGGAAAGCTTTCTACGGGGGAGATCCTTTAAGGTTCGTGTCCTCTAAGGTACTCTGCCTTCTCTATAAGGGTAAAGTGATCGAACCACTATAAATATTCTGGTGTGATTTTTCCCTTACTACACTTTATTTATGTTTTGTATTTTACTTTCGTTATAATTTCTTGGTGAAAATCATATTCTAATTCCTTGTTGAGTAAGTTAAAATTTAACCACCTCTTGTTGCAATCATGTTTTAAGAATTTGCTGCTGCATCAATTTAATTTTCTTGTTTAAAATTTAAAAACACAAAATAATTAGAACTCCTATTTAGGATTGTTATTTTATTGCAACAAATTTCCAATTCACCGTCCCTCTTGGTACATCTCATACTTTCAAGGACTTCCTATGAGGCGACCCATCCTAGTACTACTCTTGCCCAAGAACGCTTCATTGTCGAGTTCTGATGGGATTTGGTGCACTGGTGCTGGTATTATTATAATCATAATGATATGGTCTTAAATTAATGTTAATTAAACTCTAATGGAGTGGTAATTTTGACACATCATTATTCTGGAAGAATATAGGTGATAAATATGTGTTATTTGGTTATGTGTTCTTAACTAATGGGCATATGACACATTGTCACTACCTCCGGCTCCAAAAAAGCTTTTAGAATGGGGCCAAAGTTCTTAATTAGACTCTTGAGAAGACAATTAATTCTATTTCCATGCAACCACTTCCTGGGACCCATTGGTCACAATAACGAGTCCCATGTTGTAGATTTCTTTGCTTATGATGCAGAGAGTCAAAATTGCCAGGGGTTTATAGGTCATGGCGAAGAGCTGCAAAAAAAAAAAAAAAGCTAGTTAAAAAAGGGTGCAACTCAAGGAATTTCTAGGAGGTCACCCATCCTAGTACTACTCCCGCCCAAGTAAGCTTAACTATGGATTTCTGATGGGATCCGATGCAGTGGTGCTTGTATAGTTGTAACCATAATAAAATGGTCTTAAATTTTGTTAAGTAGACTCCAATGGAGTAGTGATTTTGGCGCATCATTATTCTGGCAGATTATAGGTGATTAAAAATACTTTATTTGGCTATGCTTTTTTGGTCGATGAGCTTATGGCTGATTGGCACTATCTCTTGCTCTGAAAAAGCTTTCCATAATGGGGTCATCATTATTAATTGAACTCCTCAGAAAAATGTTATTTGTATACCCGCGCGACTGCATCCAGAGACCCACCAAGCTTGGTTAAAAATGGGGTGCAACACAGGAAGTTTCTAGTAGGGCACCCATCCTAGTACTACTCTCGCCATAGCACACTAAATTGTGGAGTAATGATGGGATCAAAAAATTCATTATTCATTGATGCATTCCCGACCGATTCGATGGGACTTTGACACATCGACACTACCTCCACTCTGAAAAAGCTTTTTGGAATGGGGTCATAATTTTTAATTAGACTCATGGTAAGAAAGTTATTGCTATTCCCGTGCAGCCGCATCTTGGGGCGGGTCACCTTCACGGGTACCAAATTTTAGGTTTCTTCGCTTGAGGCATGGAAAGTCAATATTGCCAGGGGTCTATAGGCCATGACGAAGAGCTACAATAAAAAGAGAAGGTTAGTTAGAAAAGGGGTGCAGTACAAGGACTTCCTAGGAGGTCAACCATCCTAGTTTTACTCTCGCACAAGAAAGCTTGACTATGGAATTCTGATGAGATTCAGTGCATTGATGATAGTATGGTCGTACCCATAATAATATGGTCTAAAATTAAAGTTAAAAAGACTTTGATTTAGTAGTGATTTAAGTAAAACATTATTCTATCAATGATAGGGGATCAAAAAAGAATTATTTTGTTGTTCATGCCATATTGTAAAGCAGAATATAGGGGATCAAAAATGTATTATTTTGCTATGCTCTCGACTAATGGGCTTATGGTGCATCGACGCTACCTCCAACTCTGAAAAAGTTTTTTGGAATGGGGTCATAGTTCTTAATTGAATTCATGGGCTGAAAGTTATTGCTGATTTCATGTGGCTGAATCCTATGATCTGTCGGTCGCCTTCACAGGTCCCATGTTGTAGATTTGTTTTCTTAGGGCACGAAGATTCAACATTTCCATGGGTCCATAGGCCTTGGCAAAGGGCTACAAAAAAAAGGGAAGGCTGGTTAAAAAAATGGGTTGCAAAATGAGGACTTCCTAAGAGGTCACCCATCCTAATACTACTCTTACCCAAGCATGATTAACTATAGAGTTTTGGTGGGATCTAATACACTGGTGTTGGTATGGTGTATTAATAATAATATTATCTTAAATTAATGTTAAGAATAAATCAATAGGGCTATGATTTTGGCGCATCATTATACTGACGGACAGTAAGGGATTAAAAAAGAGTTATTCAACTATGCATGCGTGATTGATAGGCCTATTACACATTGGCACTACCTCCGATACTAAGAAAGATTTTTGGATTGGGGTTATAACTCTTAATCAGACTCATGGGGAAAATTTTATTGCTATTCCTGCGCAACCACATCTTGGGACCTGCCAGTCACCTTCACGAGTTGCACGTTGCAAAATTCTTTGCTTAAGGCACGGGGAGTCAACATTGCCAAGGGACCTTAGGCCGTTTCAAATAGCTACAAAAAAGGAGAATGCTTATTCATACATCCTAGTACTACTCTTACCCAATCAGGCTTAACTATGGAGTTCATATGGGATACGGTGCAGTGGTGTTAGTATTATCATAATTATAATGATATAGTCTAAAAGTAATATTAGGTAGACTCTAATAGAGGAGTGTTTTTGGGGCTTCTTTATTCTGGAGGATAGTAGTGGATCAAAAATACATTATTCGACTATTCATTCCCGATTGATGTGCATATGGTATAGTGGCTCTACCTCCGTCTCCAAAAAAGCTTTATAGAATGGGTTATATTTCTTAAACAAACTCTTCAATAGAAATTTATTACTACTCCTACACAGCCACATCTTGGGACCCACCGGTCATATTCATGACTCCCTAGTTTTAGATTTCCTTGCTCGAGCCACGACGAGTCCAAATTGCCAAGGCTCCATAGGCCGTGGTGAATAGCTTAAAAAAATAAAAAAAGATGGTTAAAAAAGGAGTATAATATGAGGAATTTCCTTGAGGTCAACCATCCTTGAACTGCTCTCGCACAAGCAAACTTAACTGTGGAGTTCTGATGGTATTTGGTGCACTGGTGTGGGTGAGGTCGTACCATTAATAATATGAACACAAATTAATGTTAAGTAGACACCGAGGGAGTGGTGATTTCAGTGTGTCTTTATTTTGGAGTACTGTATGGGATCAAAAATATGTTATTTGGCTGTGTATTCCTTACCAATGTGACTGTTGCATATCAGCGTTACTCCAGCTCTGAAAAAGCTTTTCAGAATGGGGTCATAATTCTTAATTGAACTCCTTGATGAAAAGTTATTAGTATTCCTGCACGACAACATGCTGGGACCCACCGGTTGTATTCAAGGGTCCTACATTTCAGATTTCTTTGCTAAAAGCATGGTGATTCAACATTGCTAGGGGTCCATAGGCCATGGTGAAGAGTTGCAAAAAAAAGAGAATGCTAGTTAAAAAAGGGCAACATGAGGGCTTCCCAAGAGATCACCAATCCTAGTACTACTCTCACCCAAGCAAGCTTAACTACAGAGTTTTGATGGGATCTGGTGCAATGGTGTTGGTATGGTCGTACTCATAATAGTATGGTCTCAAATTAATCGTAAGAAGACTCCAAGGAGCGGTGATTTGGGTGTATTTTATTCCATAAGATAGTAGGGGATAAAAAAATATGTTATTTGGCTTTGCATGCCTGACCCATGGGCCTATCACACATAGACTCTACCTCTGTCTCCAAAAAAGATTTTTGGAATGGGGACATTTTTTGTAATCAAACTAATGGGAGGAAAGTTATTTCTATTCCCATGCGGCTGCATCCTTGGACCAGCTAGTAGCCTCACTGGTCCCACATTGTAGATTTCATCGCATAATGCATGGGGAATCAACATTTCCAGGGGTCCGTAGACCATGGAAAATAGCTGCAAAAAAGATAGGGGTGGTTATAACATGGGTGCAACACAAGGACTTCCTAAGAGTTCACCCATCATAGTACTAATCTAGCCCAAGCAAGCTTAACTATGAAGTTTGGATGGGAGTCAACACACTGGCGCTGGTGTGGTCATAAATATAATAATATGGTCTCAAATTAATGTTATGTAGACTTCGATAGAGTGGTAATTTTGGTGCATCATTATTTCAGCGGGCTATAGGCGATAAAAAATGCTTTATTCAATTGTTCATTTCTGATCAATGGGCCTATGGCACATTGATGCTATCTCCAACTCTAAAAAAGTTTTCAAAAATGGGGTCTTAATTTCTAATGGTACTCCTCATCAAAACGTTATTGCTATTATAGTGTAGCTGCATCATGGAATCCATCGGTTGCCTGATTAAAAAAGGGGTACAACACGAGGACTTTCTTATAAGTCACCCATCCTATTACTACTCTTGCCGAAGCATGCTAAACTATGAAGTTCTGATAGGATTTGGTGCTGGTATGGTTGTAACCATAATAATATGGTCTCAAATTAAAGTTGAGTAGACTTCAAAGGAGCAGTGATTTTGGAGCATCTTTATTTTGGCGGACTGTAAGGGATTGAAAATATGTTATTTAGTTATGCATTCCCGATTGATGCTCCTATGGCACATCATAAATCTTAAATGGACTCATGGGTGAAAATTTATTTCTATTCACGTGCAGCCCCATCTTAGGACCTGCTGGTTGCCTTCAAGAGTCCCACATTTCAGATTTCTTCGCTCAAGGCACGTCGAGTCAACATTGCATGGGGTCCATAGGCCATGCTAAAGAGCTATATAAAAAAAGAGACAGCTAGATAAAAAAGTGGTGCAACACATGGACTTCCTAGGAGGTCACCCATCTTATTTCTACTCTTGCACAAGCACACTTAACTACAGAGTTCTGATGGGACCCAGTGCAGTTGTTCTTGTATAGTCATACCCATAATAATATAGCATCAAATTAAAGTTAAGAAGACTCTGATGGAGTAGTGATTTAAGAGAAACATTATTTCTATGGATTGTAGGGGATTAACAAAGAATTAATTGGTTGTGTATGCCTGACCATTGGGCCTATTATATATTGGTGCAATCTCGGACTCCAAAAAATCTTTCTGGAATGGGGTCATAATTCTTAATCAAACTTATGGGCGAAAATTTATTGTTATTCCTATGCGGATGCATCTAAGGACCTGCCAGTTGCTTTCATCGGTTCCACATTATGGATTTATTTGCTCAAGGCACAGAGGGTTAGCATTACGAGGGGTTCGTAGGCTGTGGTGAAGAGCTACAAAAAAAGAGAAGGCTAGTTTAAAAAAGGGTGTAATATGAGGACTTCCTAAGAGTTCACCAACCTAGTATTACTATCCCCCAAGCATGCATAAGTATAGTGTTCTATTGAAATCCAATGTACTAGTGCTAGTATGGTTATACCCATAATAATATGATCTCAATTTATTATTAAGAAGGCTTTGATGGAGTGGTGATTTGGGCACATCTTTATTTTGGCAAATTGTAGGGGATGGAAAATGATTTATTTGGATATTCATGCCTGATCGATGGCCTACTACACATCGGTGCTACCTCTGACTCTGAAAAACCTTTATGGAGCAGGGTAATAATTATTAATGGGACTCATAGGTAGAAAGTTATTGCTATTCCCGCACGGCAGCATTTTGAAGTTTTCTCCAAACTTCAACTTGGCCTTCTCAAATCAAACCTTGAAACCTCTTACAATGCATCTTAAACACCACTATGAGCGCAATGGACTCAAACTCTAACCTTGGTCAAGCATGCTTGACTAGGTCAACACCTTTTGACCAAAATACCCCTTAGGGGTTTAAACATCAGTTTCAAACCAAATGACTTCCAAATTGTTTGAAACCTCTTTCAGCAATTTTTAAATATCATTTCAAATCTGTTGAACCTGATTCCATCTCTTGGGTCAACCTGGTTGACCAAGTCAACCTAGGTTGACCTAATAATCCTTAAGGGTTCAAAGGGGTTATTCCAACCCATTTACCCAAGTCAAACCTCTCGAACCCTTAAATCCACCCCATTGGATGTCTTGAATATTCCCAAGTTCACCATGGGTCAAATCATGGTCAAATTGACCAAGTCAACTAAAACTCAAGCTTGGTCAATCTTGGCTCAATTGAATCAAGTTGATGTTTATGACCCAATTAAACCTTCTAAAACTTCAAAAAATCATTCCATTGCATACCTTGAGTCATCTTAAACCCATCACAAGTCAAATCATACTAAATTTTACTTGGTCAAGCTACCATGAGTAGTCAAACCATATAATCCATTAATCCTTTCTTCCATACTTTGAATCTATTCATTAAACTTCTTTAAACTCCAGCTCAAACAGCTCTCTAACCTCCACATCATCATCCATACGAACTGGTTGACTGGTCAACCTAGTCAACAAAGTCTTCCAAAGGGTTTAAGTGGCCAAATCACCCTTTAGGAGTTAATCCCCTCTTTTTAAAGCTATTACAGCCGCTCTAGTACATTCTAGAGACTTCCTAAGCCAGGCCTTAACCCTTGGATCAAGATCCAATGGCTTGGATCACTCCCATATGCCCATGGGGGACCAAGATGCCTTTCCATGTGGACTATCCTTGCCATGTCCTTAATTCCCTGCTCCCAACTACTCCCTTGCCACTGGTCAAGCATCTAGGGAGTGTCCAGTCAATCTCAGCCCTCCATTCAACCTAGAATGAGTTGAATAGGGTAAAACCCTCATTTGAGGGTTCATTCTAACCCTATCAATCTCTCTCCATTCCAATCTCCTCAAGCTCATTTGAGCTTTCCAAAAATCTCTCAACCTTTTCCAACCAAAATCCCGACGGTCAAACCTCGCCGGCGTTGATATGCCGGCGAATCTAGGCTTCAATCTGTCTAGGGGATATATTATTCGATCCAGAGCTTTTTAGGATGCAAGTTCAAGAGGGAAAAGTTGTGTGGACAAACAACAAGTTCAGAGATACCAAAAACGGTTTAATCCATCCATAAATCGCGGTAAAAATTTAAACCCTTGATTAGATCACACTAGTTTAAATAGCTTTTCTTAAAGCTCATTTTAAGCTGTTTTTTTAAATCCCCAGAAATGCTCTTCATTATCTTAATCCACATTTAAAATTTTAATTAATTTCATTGAGTGTATCAAGAGGATGAGCTGTCTCTATCTTTAGGGCCTCAATTCGTGTGCATATTTTTTGGATCATTGATCGCAATTAACAGTCCATATCAAGCCTCTCCGCAGCTTTGATCAACTACCGATGTGATCTCATAGTCATCTTCCCGTATGATGCCATCAGAGTCTTTAATTTTGTAAGCGAAAGATCGGATGGTGTCCACTACGTCCATTGATTACACTCGATCCAAGCTGTTGATCTTTTGACCAACAGCTATGATCGAGCCACATTGCGATCTCTCTGAATCGCGGGGTTGAGTCATTGCGAAGATCTCCATCTAGCGTGATCTCCGTCGTTCAAATCAAACATCGCCCGATCGGACGACCAAGGTTTAATGCTGACACGGATAAGTGGATGCCACGTGGGCCCCAACCGCCGCCTCACATTAAATGGCAATGATTACCATGAATTTTGGTCCATCCAACCAAAATGCGCCATGTAGTCCACTGTATCGCCGTTTCATTTAATTGATTTAAAATTATTTTAAAATTAGTTTTAAACCTAGAATATATTAAAAATTAAATATTTTTCATAAAATTAAGTATTATGCATCAAAATGCTCAAAAAATTAAACCCTTTTAAATAAAATTTAAATCATTTTAAAATATCTAATATATTTTGAATAATTTTAAAATATTTAAAATATGATAATTTAATTATTAATTAATTAAAATAAATATAATTAATTTCATAATTTTGTGTTTATGCATGTATATGTTGGTCAAGGGTTAGAAACTTTGATTTAAATCTAATTAACTTAGTGACATCATTAAGGAAAATAATTAAGGACCTTTTGTCTAGAAAATTTAGATTAATTCTAGAAATTAGGATACACATTATTTTGACTCAAAACTTTGAACATTTAAACATAGTGACACATACAGCTCATAAAAAAAATTTCATTGGTTTCAGAAATTATTAAGCCCCTTAATCAATTTTCTTAAGCTTAAACCCTTAATTAAGCCTTTAAAACTTATGAAAATTCCAATGAATCAAATTTAAATAAAAAAATATGCATAATACCTCAAACTAACCAAAATTTAAAGCTTAATCAACGAAAATTAAAAGCCCTTTGATTTGAAAGCAAACTTAAACTTAATTTAAGTTAAATTGAAATTAAATATTTAATTAATTTAATGAATTAAAAATAATTAAAAATTCCAAAAAATTCCTAAACACTTGAGAATCTCTCCTTAGGTCATTCCTGGCCTTTGGAGTTAATTTTAAAGAGTTGGGAGTTCATTTGGAGCAAAATCAATAAAAAGGCCTTTGATTAAATAATTTTAAAAATTCAATAATTGCATCAAACTTCAAACCCACATAACTAAATGTAAAAAAATCCAAATCTAACTAACTTAGTGTGTAACAACTCATCTTAAGGTCTAGTATTTTAATAAAATATAAACTTTCCAAAAATCACTATTAATTAAAAAGTCGATTTTTAACCCTTAATTAAACGATTAAAATCATCCAAAAATTCCTAAAATTCTATAATCACTTTAAGATTCCATAAATATTTAATTAACCTTAAAATTAGTGATCAGCCAATTTTAATTAAAATTCATTAACTTTCAAATCTTAATCAAATCAAATCACTTAATTGTATCAGGTACCGCTAGGTAACTCAGGACTACGAGGCTATTAAGTTAGTCCCAAGGAAGGTGAAATTAACTTCACGGCCTCGGTGAGCATAAAAGGCGGTAACCAATAACCCTTTAAAATATACTTTAAAATCAATTTTAAGCCATTAATATTTAAACTTAAACTTAAATTTTCCCTTAAGCCTTTTAACCAATCAAACCTTAAGCAATTTCAATCAAGTATCCTATTTAGGATATATCCAAACCACAAAGCCTTACTCACACACTTTAGAAGGTTTGCTAGGATAACCAACTCAAGTTTTAGGCTAGGTTGGTGTTTACTTTTTTGCAGTTGTGTGCCATATTTTCTGTGATTTTCACTGCATGTTGGTTGCTAGTTTAGAATTTATTGATTGTTTATATATTTACTGCACTCTGTATTGTGATTGATCGAGCATTTAAATTTTAAATATATCAACTGCTTGGGATATTTTAACTGTTGGTTATTAGGATAACCCTACAGGTGTCTTGTCTAGATTTTTATTCTTCAATGTAATTTAATTCAAGTTTTGAGTTATAATTCAAAGTGCTTTGAGAATGGAATGTTAAGCATCCAATTTTGAATCCAAAGTGGAAGGGATATCCCTTAAGAGAGAGTCCTTCTCCATTTGGAGCTCCAAATTTAGATGACTTTGAAAATAACCAAAGAGAAAAGATAACACCCCATCCAAGGGGGGAGTTTCTTTTCATTTGAATATCCAGAACCGACAGATCAAGAAGCTCGTGGGAAGAAAAAGAAGTGAAAGTCGAGAAGAATCCCAATTCTCAAAGTCACTAATCTTTTAGGAGTTAGAACACGGGTTATTATCAGTGGTGCCCGGCCATTTTACTTTTCTGTAGACCCTAGTTTGTAATATTAAGTGGCACTTGCCACATGGACATTTAATTTGAGCATTTAAATTTATTTATTTATTTAATTAATTGTACAGTAGAACTATCTGCTTTTTTAGTCTTTTTACATGCATGCCGTGTTTGTTTTAGCCTAAAATATGGTCATAGGTTCATAAGGACACATTAAAAACTCTTATACTTAATTAAATTTAAAAACATTTAAGTTCACGTTGTTAAGATAGTTGCTATTTGTATGTTTTATATTTTTGCAACTTGTATAGTTTTGATGA
>NW_021319682.1:13291161-13302669 GCF_001605985.2 Dendrobium catenatum | reverse complement strand
GTATTATATTCTAAAGAGCAATAGCATTTAAGTTCCTATAATAAAAAAAAAAATCTGAAACTTAGCATTCCCTTAGTTTTCTTTTCTATGTGCATACACATGTGTTTTCTTATTGAATTTGTTATTACATGAATCATGGAGGGTTTTGTAAGGATTACTTTTATGACTTCAATCGAATAAGTGGTAAAACCATGATTTTCATATAAGCTTGTTTTATGTGATTTTGCAAATGTTGCATATCAAATGAATGATGAAATGTCTCCAAGAGATCTTATTTGAAACAAAAGTTTGAATGCAAGTCTACACTTCTATTTTAATTGAAAGTTCCTTTTCGTTATCTTTATTAGTGCCATGAGGGGTGAGTAGTACGTGGATTTGGAAGGACACTTAGTTGGTAGAATTTGTTATCTTATTCTTACTTTACTTTAGTGATGCAATATTGAAGATGGCTTTATCCTTGTTTAATGATCTATCTCTAATATGGTTAGATTCATGCTTCTATATTGTTGAAAATTGCATAGCTATGGTAAGAAAAGAGAAAAATCTTCTTAAAGCCTCATGTGTGTTTGATACAAGCATTGTCATTCGTAGCCAAAGGCAATTTTTTTATTGTTCCTTATGTTCTAAACTATTTGGGAATAATGTTGAATGCATATTTTTGCTGTTAGAGGTTCCAAACTATTTGTGAACAATGTTGAATGCAGTTTTTTTTTTTCCTGTTTTTGGCTCCTGGATTGTTTTGGGAACGAATTATGTGCAAATTTATCGCTGTTTTGTGCTCTAAGCTATTTTAAAATGAGATATTGGCAAATTTTTGTTCATTATATGGTCTAAGTTCTTTCTGAGATGAATGTTTGAAGCATTCCTTTTGTGGAGTTTTAAAGTGGGGGTTATTAGAAGGTGTTGCAAGGTACTTGATGTAGGAAAGCTTCACAAGTATTGTTGAAAGCTCTATGGAAAGTCTTGCAAACGATTTTGTGTTATGAAAATTATGTGATGTACTTTGTGATTGTCTTGTAATAAAAGTGCTTTTATGAGGTTTTTTTTTATCCCACTCCAAATAAAATAAAGAAGCATTTGATTGTTGTCTTTGTGTCAAAGTCGCTTTGGTAAATTGCTTATGGAAATATTTCTACGCATTATTTCATTTTGGAGAATTTTCATAAGATATTGTTTTGGGGTCGATAACTTAGTGAAGTGGATTTATGTTGGAGAGTTCTCTTAATCTCTTTTTTTGGGATGAGGTAATCTATCTTATATAAATTGTGTCTCTTTTATTAATATTTGCTTCTAAAATATAGGGTTGGAAGAATGTTGTAGATAGAAAGATATGTTATTTTAGTTCTAATTTTGGGGGCTTGAGTTTCCCTTGTTGCTTTGAGTTTGGTAGAGAATGCTTTGTGTAGTTGAGTCGGGTCTGTATCAAGTGCTTTATTAGGATTGTGTGGACAGCAAAGGGCATTGTAAATGCTTTCCTCCCTATTCGTATCACATCGATTTAGGGAGGAGGCTATTTTAGAGACACACTTGGCTTCGAAGAAGTGTGTCCAAAACAACGATGCCTACATTCATTTTATATTTGATTTTCATTCTTTTTTTTCTTTTTTATTTAGTCGTCCTTTGCTTTGCCCTTTAGCTTTTCTGTTAATTCTTTCATGTTTTATGTTTTAACTCTTATAAAATGAGGAGAATCCAAAACACAAATGACTCAACCGGTATACAAAAAGGTACGTTCTTTATTTTATCGCATTTTTCATTTCTTTTTGTCATTATTTATATAGAACATGCTCTGATACACCTCTCTTTTGTGTCTTGCGAGGTGAGCTTTAGAAAGCAATGAACAAGGAGCATTGGAGCATTTGGAGAAGGAGCAAGGACAGCCATATCCGAGCATCAGTCGCCCCTATTCAGTGCGATAGGGGTGCTACGGGCGGAACCACCGGGTCATAGCCCCCGGTGCTGTAAATTTCCTAAAAAAAACTTAGAAAACCTTTAGGGGCCTAAATGATTGCACGCTCCGCATCCCTTAGGACCCGTAGAAATTTCATTTCATAACTAGGTTTGCTTTTCTTTTTAGATCATTAAATCCATTGACATACGTACGAAAGTCCTAAGGGTTAGAAAATAAAACTCTTTTTATCCCTACAACTTTAGTGACACGTAAGGACAAAAATTAAGGACCGAGTCTTAGAAAATATAGACTTAGGGTGCATGCTCCTTATAGGATAGAGACATCAAAACAAAAACTTAGTGACACATTTCTCTAGGTTTAATTTTTCTTAATGTATTAATAATCAACTAACCAATCATAATCGAATTCTTAAAATGTATTTAAAATACTTAACTCTTAATTAAATCATAATAAACATTTTTAATTATTAAATTCTAAACTTAAAACATAAATCTAAATCAAATCTAACTAATCTAATAATTAACTTCTAACCCACTTAAAGTTTAAAAGAAGTAGATTTAATTAGGAGATCAAATTATAAGCTAAAATTTGCTAGGATAAAAGACTCCTAAAAATCAAACTTTAGAATAATCTTTAAAATCAACCAACAAACTTGATTAATAAAATACTTAATCCGCATTTTTTTTTTTCATAACAAACTACAATAATTCAACAAAATTGGCTGCCACTGGGTAACCCAGGCCTACGAGGATATTAAATTAGCCCCAAGGAGGGTGAAATAAATCTCAGGGCCTTGGTATAAAACAAAGGTGGTAATCAATCAAATTTTAAAAGAAAATCTTTAAAATCAATCCTAAAAGTACTAATATTTAAACTTGAATTAAAATTCCTTTTTGCCCTTTCAATAAAAAAAATGCAAGTAAGTTTAACTAAATTATTCTATATGACCTACCAAAACCACACATCCTACACACACTTAGACTGGTTTGCTATGACACGATTACTAGCCTTAGGTTAGGTCGATGTTTTGCTTTTCTTTTATGTCTCTGTGTTGTGGTGACTTGCATGTGACCAGTTTGTTATTTGCTTTACTACTTGCTTTAGTTTTTCTGTGGCTATTTTTTATGACATTTTCTAGCTTTCTTTCTACACTGTTGTTGTGAGCGTTAGAATACCCATAGATTAGGCATGCTTTTCATACTGACATTGTCTTCTTGTAGATGGTCGTGCTCACTTAATGCTAAAGGGGACTAAAATTAATAAAAATTATTTATAACTGCTTTAGGTACTTGCTTCAGCTTCTTAGCCCCCAATGATTAGAGCACGACCAAGTGTGATTTATTTTGAGCATTTTCATTTCATATATATATATATATATATATATATAATTGTTTGGATGACTTTGATTATAACTGCTTAGGATAACCCCTGCAGGAGAGTCTAGATTTTCTCTTTTCATTGATTTAATGTATTTGATAGTAAATGTTGTGAAAATCATTAAAATAAGGCATTTTAGATGTAAAGGGGTCCAAAGGGAAAAGAAAACCCCCTACAGGGAGTTTTCTTTTTTGTTTGGACATCTTTTTGGAGGATTCACTTCAAGGAGCCTGAAGGGAGAACGAAGATGATCCATAGACGAATCAAGGAAGGGAAGATGAAGATTGAAGATATAAAATACCTTGTTTTAAGATTTGCATCATTCCCGGGTTGTTGTCGGTGGAGCCCGGCCACCATTACTTTTTCTGTACTCTGTGATGTAATATTGTATGACACTTGCCATGGATTTTAGACACTCTTTTTCATAGCTTTCTTTGTTGTGTTTACTTTTATTTGTGCAGTAGAACTGGCATGCTTTTCATAGGTTTCGTTTCTTCTTGCATGTGCTTGTGCCTTACTCGCTAGGCTCTTTTAGGGATAAAATTTGTCTACTCGTAATTACTAATAAAATTTTAAGATCATATCACATAGAAAACTAATGATTTAGGAAATAGCCAGAATTGTCCGGGGTCGCATGCATGCATTCTCTCTTCTTTTAGACAACTTCCCCGCCTGCGGGTAGAGTCTGAATAATCTGACCTATGAAGATGAAGTGCCGGATCTGGGAAATATTAGTCTTTCTAAAAATTATTTTATAAGCCTTTTTAAAACTTCATACATTTTTGATTTGGAGACTTTGACTAGCATAAACTACATTAGTAACCAATTAAAAGTAAAACTTAATTGCATTAGTTTTTGGAGCATTATACCATTCATAAATGTGGGATCACTTAAGAAATTCTCTAGTTGTCGATCCCAAATTCCAATGTCTAGCCACCCTCCTATCTTTCTTACAGACCAGATAATATGGATTTTATGCGATTAGGTGATTTTAGCTGGTTTCCTTTTCCAGGCAAGGAATAAGTCCAGGATTGCATTAGTTAGGTTGTAGATGTTAGTATCGTATGTACGATACTACATCTTTTATAGATTTAGGGTCTAAAGGTGAGTGGTATGAGTGTACCACTATACACCTTATCGGTGGGTAAGCCTTCCTTTCTTTCGGAGACTATAATTCCTACCCATCCGCGTCAAACAGATGATGCCACCTCCCTCTTTCTCTCATGCATGTTTGAATGCATTATCTCTTTCTTTTCTTCAGTTTTCTCTACTTCAAACCGGTCGAATGCGGATCTGAACCACGTATGATTGATTAAACCAAATTGAGCCTATCTTCCCCTTTGATTAGAAAAGCCTAGAATTTTCCTTTCGCACTAAACTCATTCGAGAAGATAATCTAACGTCCTTAATCAAAAGTTTTCTTAGATCGAGGTCTAAGATGTAATTAACTACGGAGGCTTGCGCCCATAGGAAACCGATCCCCACAATCAAATAAATCTCATTCGAGCTGATGTATCGAATGGGAGAAATCTCATGAAATTTTGGGTTATATATATTATTATCCATCGAGGTGTGTAGGTGAAAGTCGCTATCCTCCATGGCTAATCGTATGTATAACTTCATCTGCTCTTCCATCGGCTTTCTTATGTCGAGTGTAAAGGCCTACAATCATTTTATCCTACGGGATAGTGTGGTCGTACCCTTTACATTCGAACCCCATGAGCAGAATTCTTTCAGAGACCCACAATGGTCTTAATATATTATTGAGAAGAATCTGATGGAGTGGTGATTTGGGAGCATCTTTATTATGGTGAACCGTAGTGGATGGAAAATGAGTTATTTGGCCATGCAAGCCAGATCGATGGGCCTATTACACATTGGCGCAACTTACGACTCCAAAAAAGCATTCCAAAATGGGGTCATAATTCTTAATTAGACTCCGTAGGTTGTGGTGAATAGCCATGAAAAAAAAGAGATGCCTAGTTAAAAAGCATTGCAACATGAGGACTTTCCATGAGGTCACCCATCCTAGTACTACTCTAGGCTAAGCAAACTTAACTGGAGAGTTTTGATGGGATCTGGTGCACTAGTGCTAGTATTATCATAATCATAATGATATGTTCTCAAATTAATGTTAAGTAGACTTGATGAAGCGGTGATTTTGGTACATCATTTTTTTAATGGATCGTAGGGGATCTAAAATACATTATTCAGCTGTGCATTCTCAACCGATGGGCCTATGGTGCATCAGTGCTACCTCTAGCTCCAAAAAAATCTTTTTAGAATGGGTCATAGTTCTTAATCAGACTCCTAGGAAAAAAGTTTTTATTGATCCCACGTGGATGCATCTTGGGACTCGTTGGTCGCCTTCACAGATCCCATATTGTTGATTTATTTACTCGGCACATAGATAGTCAACATTGCAAGGGATTCATAGGCCACGGTGAATGGCTGCAGAAAAAAGAGAACGCTTGTTAAAAAAGGGGTGCAACACGAGGAATTCCAAAGAGGTCACCTATTTTAGTACTACTATCGCCCAAGCATGCTTAACTACGGAGTCTTGATGGGATTCGATGCAGTGGTGTTGGTATGGTCATACCTATAATAACATGGTCTTAAATTAATGTTAAGAAGACTCTGTAGAGTGGTGATTTTGGCGCATCTTTATTCCGACAAACCGTAACAAACAAAAAATGCATTATTTGGTTGTGGATGCCCGACCAATGGGCCTATTGCACATCGGTGTTACCTTCAACTCCAAAAAATCTTTCCATAATAGGGTCATAATTCTTAATCAGACTCATGGGCGGAAAGGTATTTCTATTCCCGTGCGGCCACATCATTGGATCTGTTGATCGCCTCACTAGAAACACGTTGCAAATTTCTTTGCTCAAGGCCCTGGGAGTCAAATTTGCCAGGGGTCCATCGACCTTGGTGAAGAGCTGAAAAAAAAAAGATGGCCGCTTAAAAAAGGGGTGCAATATTAAGACCTCCTAGAAGGTCAACCATCCTAGTACTACTCTAACCCAAGCACACTTAACTATGGAGTTCTGATGGGATCCAATGTACTGGTGCTGGTATTATCGTAATCATAATGATATGGTCTCAAATTAATGTTAAGTAGTCTCTAATGGAGTGGTGATTTTGACACATAATTATTTCAGCAGAACTTAGGGGATTAAGAATGCATTATTCGGCTGAGCATTATTGTCCGATGGGCCTATAGTACATTGATGCTCCCTTCGAATCTAAAAAAGCTTTCCGAAACAAAATTTTGAATCAAACTCCCTGGCAAAAAGTTATCTTTATTCCCGCACAGCTGCATCCTAGAACCCACCAGTAGTATTTAAGAGTCACACATTTAGATTTCTTCACTCGAGGTGCAGGGGAATATACATTGATAGGGCTCCGTAGGCTGTGGTGAAGAGGTACAGAAGAAAGGAAAGGTTGGTTAAAAAAGGGGTATTATATGAAGACTTCCTATGAGGTTAGCCATCTTAGTACTACTCTTGCCTAAGCACACTTAATTGTGAAGTTCTGATGGGATTCGGTGCATTGGTGCTGGTATGGTCATACCCAAAATAATATAGTCTGAAATTACTATTATGTAGACACCAATGGAGCAGTGATTTGGGCATGTGTTTATTCTGTTAGACCGTAGGGGATCAAAAATGTATTATTCGGCTGTACATTCTTGATCGATGGCCCTATGACGCATCAGCGCTACCTTCTAAAAATACTTTTTATAATTAGTCCAAATTCTTAATCAGACTCCTTAGCAGAAAGTTAATGCTATTCTTGCGCAGCCACATCATGGGAGCCACCGGCCCCTTGGATAAAAAAAGGGGGTGTAAGACAGGGACTTTGAAAGTTCTTGAGGGTTGTAAAACCCTAAAGAACTAGTCCTGTGGCTAACCAAGAGGGGGGTGAATTGGATATTTTAAAAATTCTCCATGCAAAAAGAACTTATTTAAAATATTTTAAAACTCACACAAAATAATCGATACAACTGATACAAAAAAAAAAACAAATTTCATAAAAATGAAATAAAACAGAGTTATCAACCACACAAATAATCACAAAAAAAATAAAGTGCAGAAATAATAAAAGGAAAGAATACACCAGAATTTATAGTGGTTCGGTAAACTTAACCTACATCCACTCATTGGAGACTCCCTCTAAATATTGCACTAAATAATAATGACTCTCTTTTTTCTTCAACACCAAGGTGAAGAGGCATGTACATTTGTTGTTTCACCTCTCTAGTGCAGTAGAGAATCGTGACTTTATTACAGGCAAGGAACATCAACTTTATTTTTACCCTCCTAATGATGGTCATATAACCACAACTCTATTTTCACCTTCTAGGTGATCGTCAGAGAACCACGATCTTTACTGAAAAACTTCTTCTCTAGAGCCATAGAGATTCCAGGTAGACGCTTGTAGGTACTAGGAAAGATTCTTGCTTCGAGCAATCTTGTGATTCCCCTTAAAACTTTTCCCTGATAAAATCTCCCTCTCTTCTCTCACCAATCTCTCCTTCTTCTCTCCTTCAATCTCTCTCTCAAGAAGACTAAATAACCAAAGATTTCCTCAAAATAATATTTCTAATCCTTAAATAGCATGCTTAAAAAACCCCAAATTTCAAGACATCCATCTTATGATCTTACAGTATGATACACTTATCATACGGTATAATGAGTATAATTCAGACTCTCCCAACAAGATCATTCATAAAAACTTTTCAACTTTTATAATACATCAAACAATACAATCTAAACATCATCCAATACGATCAGTAGAAAATCCTTCTGTTCGTTTGGGACGATCCTTGGGACGACCAACTTCTTATACAGATGATAGTCCAGCACTATGGACATCATACGTTACAATAAGTATAAACACCATGAATTTATCTAGATACGATCTGTGGGATGACCAATTTTATGTACGATTAATCGTATAGTACAAACAATATCATACAATACAATCAATCACAATAATTATCCATGATTTTATTAATTGATATATAACTCAGATTAATTAAGAAAGATTTTAATTAGGGCATATAATACGAACCAAATTGTACTGTACGATTAGTACATAATTATTATCTTTCTTAACCTTTGGTGGCTAGGGTTTTGATAGAGCATAATACTTCGTATAATACGAGTTAAAGTTATACAATACAAATGACTTTGTATGGTATGAAAGCAAGATCATATAATACGAATTACTTAAAAAAGTCTATCTTATATACATTTTATATCTTACCCTCTGTGTGTGCAAGGTTACTTAGTAATAATATCCACCCAATTATATGATCTGACTCAAGAAAGGTGAAAATATAGACTAAAATAAAAACTAATTGTAACCCTAGTCTACCTAGTCTTGAGTTGATCAAAATTTCAAGTGAACGGTGAATTGATTTCCTAAAATGTTAGTGCTCACAAACATAGAATAAAAATATCATAGAAACTAGAGAAGTAGTAATAGATGCAATAATATTTATTATCATTAAAATCATAGTATTTGAATTAGGTTTATAATATACTTTCCAGGAAATCAGCCATGATAGTACTAAACTCTCCCAAGCACGATTAACGGAGGAGTTATGATGGGATCTAATGCTGGTATGGTCCTAACCATAATAATAAGGTCTCAAATTAATATTAAGTAGACTTTGAAGGAGCGGTGATTTTATTGCATCTTTATTCTAGTGGCCCTTATGTGATCGAAAATGCATTATTTGACTGTGCATTCTCGACTAATAGGCTTATGGCATATCGACACTACCTCTGGCTCTAAAAAAAGCTTTCCGGAATGGGGTCATAATTCTTAATTAGCCTCCTTGATAGAAAGTTATTTCCTTTCCTACGCGACCGCATTCTAGGACCCACCAGTTGTATTCACAGGTCCCACGCTTCAAATTTATTCAATTGAGGTACGGTGAGTCAACATTGCTAGAGGTCCGTAGGCCTTGGCAAAGTGCAACAAAAAATAAAAGAGAAGGCTGGTTAAAAAAGGGGTGACTAGAACTTCCCAGGAGGTCACTCATTCTAGTACTAGTCTTGCCGAAGCACTCTTAACTATGGAGTTTTAATGGGAACTAGTGCACTGGTGTGGGTAAGATCGTACCCATAATAATATAGTCTCAAATTAATGTTAAAAAGACTCCGATGTAGCAAAAATTTGGGCGTATCTTTATTCCGACAGACCATAAGAGATCAAAAATGTGTTATTCATCTATGCATGTCTGATCGATGGGCCTATTACACATCGATGTTACCCCGAACACTCAAAATGCTTTCCGGAATGGGGTCATAATTGTTAATCAAACTCCTGGATGGAAATTTATTTCTATTCCCGCGTGACTGCATCATAGGACCCGCCGATTGCCTCATAGGTTCCATGTTGTAAGTTTATTTGCTCAAGGCGAGGGGAGTTAACATTGCCATGGGTACGTAGATTGTCGCGAAGAGTTAAAAAAAAAAAAAACTGGTTAAAAAAATGGTGCAATACAAAAACTTCATATGAGGTCACCCATCCTAGTACCACTCTTGCCCAAACACACTTAACTGCGGAGTTATGAAGGGATCCAATGCACTGGTGCTGGTATTATCATAATCATAGTGATATGGTCTCAAATAAATGTTAAGTAGACTCTAATGGAGCGGAGATGATGGCATATCATTTTTCTAGCAGACCCTATGGGATAGAAAATGCATTTTTCGGCTGTACATTTCTGACCTATGGCACATGGGCGCTACCTCCTGTTGTGAATCTAGGTCCAAGTACTATAATTTTGATGATAATAAACATTATTATTTCTTTACTACTGCTAGTATTGTGTATCTATTTTATTTCCCTACTTTCTAATCTTTTAAGTCCACAAGTTCACTTGCAATACAAATCAGCTCAAGATCGGGTAGACTAGGGTTGAGTTCGTATGTAATTTCAATTTCAATGTACTTTTTATCTTTCTTGAGTCAAATCTTGTATCTGGTGGACCCTAAGCTAATTAACCTTCCATAAAGATACTCAAGGGAGTGAGTTAGTGAATTAAGAGAAAATTTGATTTTTTAAATAATCTTACAGTACGATATAAATCATACTAGACGATCAGCTATACATAAATTCCTAATTAGGGTACCCCTTATAAAGTAAGATTGCTTAACTAATCATATTGGATGATTCAAGATCATACAGGAAGATCACTTATAGATATGAAAAATACCCGCCAATCATAATTTAGGCAATGTTTTAAACTTTAAATTTTGTTCTAATTGTATATAATTATATATATCATGCTGGATGATTTATGACAATCATACCTAAATTAATCCTATAATTAGAGGAATAATTATGGTTAGATTGCTCGATCATATTGTGCAGATTGATCTACACTGATCATACTAGACGATATTTAATATTTCATGGGACGATCCCCCATCATCCAAGATGAAAATTACAATTTTCTTTTAATCGTACAAGCAATCGTACTGGATGTCCCGAGGGATGTTCAGGATGATATTTAAATCGCAACACATTATCCCATTACATATTGGATGATCAATACAGTATCTTAAACTAATCATTCCGAATGATCATAGAATAGTACATAACGATATGTACAAATACTTGAACTGATCATATAGGGAAATGCTGATTGTACTGGCTAAAAGGGTTATTTTGTACTAATTGTACTGGACGATCAGAAGTGCAGAATTAAAAATTACGGATTCTTTTGGAGCTCTCTATTTAAGCTCTTATATTATCCTTGATATAAATCTTTTGCTATGGAGTTGATTTGAAATAGAGCTTAGAAAAGGAAGAGAGAGAGATTCTTGTGAGGGGGAGTTATGAGGGATTCACTAAGGTTGATCCAAGCAAGATTTCCACCATCTTCTTCAAGTTGCTTTTTTGGTACCTTGGTGGCTATGGGGGATATCTTCATCAACATTAGATCTAGGTTCGCTACCTTCACCAGGAGGGTGAAAAATGATTCCAAGGTTCTCTGCCTATTTTAGGAGTGAGTAAATGGATTTTAAGGTTCTCTAGCTAATCCAGGAGGGAGTAAAAATATTTTTAGATTCTATGCTTACTCTAGGAGGGAGTAAAAGGATTTAAGGCACTTTGGCTCATCAGGTCGATGGAAAGATTTTGTAAGGGCTTCTCCGCCTCAATGTTTAAAATTGCGTATTCGGGTATTGAGGCGT
>NW_021319682.1:13279035-13291061 GCF_001605985.2 Dendrobium catenatum | reverse complement strand
TTGAAGTAGAATAATCAATAGATCGTCGAATATTGATTGAACCTGATGGGGATATGTACATACTTAAATTATTGTTAACATGCAACTAAAATTAAATAAATAATTTTATCACCTAACATATTTTTTATAGGTTTCACCCGTTAAAATAATCGACGCATAAATTAGAGGATATAGTATAGATCAGGTATGATGCACTTTATATTTTTTTAGAAGAAAGTCCTAAAAAAGAGCGGGATATGTAGTTTAGAAAGTTTGAGGTTAGTTATTATATAAATATATTTTGTATTATTTCTTCTTTACATAAGCTAATATAAATATATATTCTATATTGTATATTTATTAATGCAGAAAGATTTTATGGTTGCTACCACAATCAAAAAGAATTTTAAGAAGTGTGGGTTGACTTGCATGCGAGATATATTTATAGAAATTGAAAAGATAGGCGAGCGACCACTATGGATTAGTTAGAGTGTATGGGCAGAGTTGAAGAGTTATTGGGGTAGCCCAGAGTATAGAAAGAGGAGGGACCAAAATGGGCAAAATAGAGCTTTTAATATTTTGGGCATGGGTAGTTCCCTTCATATTGGGGGTTCAGTTTCACATACTGAGTACATATGAAGGTTGATAAGAAATTTTAAAAGATTTTAATAATTTACTTTAATATGAATACTAGTATATGTTTTTTACAAAAAGAGGTATTGGGTAGAGAACCAACCCCTATTGAATTGTATAGTCATACCCACAAGTAGCAGGAGGACCAACAATGGGTTGATGAGTGAGGAAAGAGAGCCTATATATGTATGTAAGTTTAAAATTTTTGATGCCATATCTAAATTGCTTAAAATTTTATTAACTTTCATAGGAGGAGTATACACGACTTCAAGAGAGCCAAGTTGAAGCAGGTGAAGGTTCTTCTAGTGGAGAATATTCTAACTGCCCTACTTGTTCGCAAACTATAGGAGGAATGCAGTATGACAGAGTTTATAGTTTAGGCTCGCATGCCCATACATATGAGGAGTATACATCTGGTGGCTCTAACTTTTTAGCAAGTACCCAGGAGTCCTTATATAGACAACATGTAGCCACCTTTATAACCAAGTTAGAGTAGGTTAGGAAAGCACAAGCTAACTAGTAGATGTCGATGCAGCAACATATGCAAATGTAGAAGTAGATGCATATGCAGTAGCAGATGAAGATGTAGTAAACTCAATTATTAGATGAAATGAAAAAAAATGATGGAGTAGTTCAGTGGGAAGAATATTGCTTTAATAGAGGAGGAGACTGATTCAGAGTAGATGTTGCATATTTATTCTGGATATATATATTTATTTATTTTTGGACATATTTATTTATTTATTTATTTATTGGACATCTACATTGTTTATTATTGGATATTTTTTTATGATATTCTTTTTATTTTTTGTTCATACTTATATGTTTATGTTCAATATTTGGAGAAATTTTTTATTAGAGGTGTATGTTTGAATGTTTATAGTATTGGAACTTTCGTATGCATGTTGTTTTGTTTAAATCTGATTCAATAGTCGAAAGGTCTTATTAGAGGTGTATGTTTGAATGTTTATAGTATTGGAACTTTCGTATGCATGTTGTTTTGTTTAAATCTGATTCATAAGGCAGAAGGTTATTTTTTGTTTATGCTTTAGGTTTTCGACAAATTTTATGTTGGAAAATTCGTCGGCATTACGATACAATGAAAATGGAATGTCATTTCTGGCGTGCTTTTATGCCAGAATTTATGGCAGAAAATCCATTGGTATTATCTGTCGACAATTATGTGGCAAATTATCTGTCGGTATTTCGGGCATAAGAATGCTCCAGAAATATTGGCATATTAAACGCTAGAATCTTCTTAAGAAAGATGATCTATTAATATTCTATCTTTTCCCGAAATTACAGCAAAAATGCCATAATTTTTTTTTGTCTGTAAAATTTCATCGATTAATATTTTTTGATGTGAAAATTACAGTCATATGCATTTGCATCAGAAATTCACCAAAAAATGGGATTTTTTGTGTACTTCTATGGTTACAGGTGTATAACATGCATTTTCTTTCAGTGAATCATTTATAATTAATAAGAAGAGTACATATTCTTAAATGAATTATTAAAGTTTGTATAGTTCAATAAAACTATTATTTATATAAATATTTTATGGTTATAGATCAATATTTTAATTTTGGTCAAGTGGGATATAATAATAGAGAATTTTTAATTAGTGGAAAAGAAAGAATATTTTACTTTAAATCTTACTTAAAACCCAATTAAAAGCTTGAGACCAAGAATTTTTTCCACCAATAACTTATAATTAAGATTGCACTAGCGAAGAAAGAGTTAAAACCACAACAACTAATATAGTAATTAGCTAATTAAAATAATTTCAAACAAAATATACCTCCTACTTGGACTAGAGTATTGCTTTAATTTCAAAACAATTGATTAGAATTTTGTTTGACTTTTGTTCCATCCAATCTTTCTTAGGTAGGGTCTATAAGATCTTATTTTTAAAGGCAAAAACTTGATTGGTATCACCTAAGGTGGTGATGGAAGGGTTTTGTTGTCAAGGGTAAACTAAGAATTCATATATTTGGACAAATTTGGTTGGGGTTAAAACTTCTAAATTATTAAAAGATGGCTTTTATTAGGAGAAAAGTAATGAGAAACTTCAAATCAAAGGTATGAGATGTTAGGAAACTAATGGTGTTGTTCTTATGGATTTTGGATCATTGTTTGAGGAGTTATAATATTTTTAATTTAGTTACTTATAGCTAAAATTATCTCCCCATAGCAGGATTTTGTTTATGATATCTTAGGATTATTATTGATTCAAGAACTTAGAAGGTTGTGGATGGGGGATGTGGGGATATTTAGGAAAGTTTTGGAGAGGTTAAACATCTTATGGGGTTAAGGGAAGCTAGGCTCGAGGCTAAGTGGAGCTGGTGAAAATTGTTTTGGGAAAGAGAGGGACTAATGGTTATTGGTGGAAGTTTTGAAAAAGAGGTTTTGAAAAGTCTAATCTTATATGGGAAGTTTGATATTGAATATAGAGTCCTAAAATCAAATATCTTGTTATAAACAATATATTGCCTCTTAATTCAAAGATATCATTTGCTAATGGATTCAGATGATGAAACTGAAAATTATCATCCCGATTGTAGTAGTCAAATTCAAATAAGAATCGCATACGATCCCAAAGGGTTGAAGTGAGATTCTAATAATGTTCAACTAATATAATCTGGTTGGAAGATCGTTAATTTCATATTTTAAGTTACAATAACAAATGATGTATCTTTCCAAAGAGAGTAAATATCACTCATTATCGATCGATGGAACATAATGATAATGATCATTATCGACTTGATTTTCCAGAAGAAGGTTAATTTTGAGTTTCAAATTTTGATTTTGATAAAGGTGGATGTGGGTTCTAAATCTCCTGCGAGCACAAGCCCTCATAGTTAATTACACATAAGAAATTAAGATTTCTTATGAATATTCTTGATTAAAATAATGGTGAATTTTTGTTTAAAGATTTTCTATGAGTGATATCAAAGGAGGTGAATTTTAGAATTTCAAGTGGGAATGGATAAATTTTGATCACTTATTTTTAGATTCAAGGAAAGAAGAGTAGGGGATAATTTAAGATTCTGGAACAATCCAGAAGTGTCCCAACCTAATCTAAGTGTTGAGCTTTAAATTTTGAGATTGAGAGAAGATTTAGTATGAGTTAAGTGTTTTATTAAAAATTTGGGATTATATTCCCGGAGGTTGGGGTCTTATGATGGAAGATGCACCCCGGATCCTAAATCTAAATTGGGCACCACACAATGGTAACCTGAACCTAACAAATACAATGTAGAACCTGGACTTACCTTGGCCTGGATTGGGGAGCCAGCTAGCCACCTAGTTCATTTTAAATATATGAGTCTAATCATTTAATGAAATAGTGGTAGGGACATTTTTATTAAATTTTTAGAGAGATGTGCCGACGTCTAATGATTGTCCTAAGTGGACCCTTAGCTTATATTGGGTGAAAGTGCAGAAAAGAAAATACATTGGCCATGCTCTTTTTATTGGGGGGCTAAACAATTGAAGCCCTTGTAGCAATTTCTTTTATTATTTATTTATCCCCCAGTATTGCCTTATATGAGCATGGCCACCTGTAGAAAACTCAGTGAGCATCTAGATGGTTCATAACCTAACACTAAACACATTATAAATCCATAGAGTGTAGTAGAAATAAGAAAAAAACACCAAGAAATTTCAACCACAACATCTAATGGAATCTCAAAAACTCAGCTCACAGCGAAAAATTAAACAATGGCCTAACCTAGATATAGAGTTGGTTATCTTAGCAAACCATCTAAAATGTGTGTAGTCAATCGTGTGGCTGGGGCAGATCCTAAATTGGGTAGATTATTTAAGTTATCTAATGTTTGAGTTTGTTAAAGGCTGAAGGAGGACTTTTTTAATTAAAGTTTAAATATTAATATGTTAAAGCTTAATTTGGATATATTTTAATTATTAAATGATTGCTACCTTTGTTGCATATCGAGGCTATGAAGTTTATTTCACCTTCCTTGGGGCTAAGCTAATAACCTCGTAGGCCTGGGTTACACAATAGCAATCTAGGTTGATTAAGTTAGTTGGTTAGACTTAGAGAATTTTGGAATTTTAATGAATTATCAAAACTTTTTAAAGTAATGGTTTACCTTAATATGTTAATTAAGGGGTTAAAATTTGACTTTTAAATTAAAGTAGATTTTAAAGATTTAAGATTTTTAATAAATATTAGGGCTTATGATGAGTAGTTAGACAATAAGCATGTTTGATTTAAAGTTTTTGATAGAGAGTTATGAATTTTAGAAATTTGAGCATGGATTTTGACTTGAGTTTGACCGGATTGTTGATTTTTCGACTTTGACTGAATTTTACAGGTTTGATATTTTTGTGAACTACTAGATTTTAATTCAAGTTAGGTGCCTTTGAGTTTGGTTAAATTAGATTTTTATGGAATTAATAATGATTTTTGGAAGATTAGGGATTTATTGAATTATTTTAGTTGAAAACCTTTTTTATAATTTGAACCCAAATGGATTTTAAACTTCTTGAATCAGTCCCAAAGACCGGAAATGATCTAATGAGAGAGATTATCAAGTGTTTGATAATTTATTGGGATTTTAAGCTATTTTTAATTATTTAATTTAATTAAATATTAATTTTACTTAAATCTTGAATTAAGATTAAATTAAGGGCTGGCTAATTAGGATTTCATTTTTCTTGGATAAAGGGTTGAGACTTGATTAAATAGAGTCCTTAAGTGAATTTTTCATATTTAATAATATTTTTTATTAAATTATTTAAGGCTCTAGGTCAATTCTAGGGGGAATTTTGAAGCTCCTAATTAGTGGACCAAATGAACCCTAAATCTAGTGAAATTTTAACCATGAGATCTTCTTAGCTAGAAATCTAAACACACTGAATTTGAGCTCAAATGGAGCTCTGTAAGGTGGCTAACCAAGCTATCTAAAGTGTTTTCTAAGTCTTCTTAGAAAATTCCTCGGCATCTTCCCTAGGCTCTGATTGGGGCAAAATTAGTTTCCCTAAACTTTCTATACTAAAAATCACCATCACACTAAAATATAGATCCAAATTCTAATTGGAGAGATCATGGCTCCAATTTGAATTTAAGGGTCAAACCATGACCCTTGAACCCAAATTGGCATGAAATTGCCCATAAACATCTCAAACAAAGGAAGGAAAATTTGGACATGTCAGGAACATACCCAAATTTGCTCTCCCAAAGTCCCAAGCCACGGTGATTTTAATTTACATATAAATGTAATTATAAGTAAATTAATAAAATTGAAAATAAATTTATATAGATGTAATTAGGACTTGGGACCATAGGGATTTTTTAGATCTCCCTGAGATATTTTCAATGAGTCTAAGAACACCTAAAATGGTCAAGTGTGTAGGGAGATACAAATTTTTAAAATTTCCCACAATTTCAGTAAAATTAAGCCCCTTAATTATCCAATCAACCGATGATTTACACGTGGCGCCTTTCGATTGGCGAGGCAATCATTGGTGGTTTACTGGATAATGATCGGGTTAACCTCAGCCGTTGGATGAAATAGAAGATGGTCGGGATTGAACAGCTTCAAGAACTACAAGTTCTAATCAAAATCGTCGATTGAGATCAATGGCTAGAATTGTGTCTTCCACCTCCTGCACAAGCCCAAGGCTGTAGGGCTATTCTGGCATGATCTAAATGATCCCACCGGTGGATCCTTATCAAATTTCACATGGAGGATTAAAGGGATGGAAATCTTTAATCCAATGGTGGAAATATATTTGGGTGAAGGTTTCCTTCACACTTGACCATACTACATATCTAGGGAGCTTGTGATCAAAGTATTACCACAGAGAATGTCTCAATGAATGAGCTTCTCTATCAAGAAGCTTCAGGGGATGAAGGCGAGCAGATCTCTTTCAGACGTTGGGACCAGAAGATGGTCGGAGGTGGGACTTCAAGTGGACTATGGATGTACTTCATCGAAGTTCGCTCGAATGAATGGATGGGAGAGGCTGTTAGATTGGATAATGGGAGAGGAAAGTTAATGGAGCTCTAGAGAGTGATTTTAAAAGCTTAGACGTGAATACAAAGGTCTGGAATGAGCTGCCCTATTCAGATCACTCCCACGAGCTTAGATGGATGGGATCGATCAGGTTGGTCGTTGGATGGCCTTTAGGTGGTAGGAGACACCCTCCTAGAGGTCCATGTGGCTGAAGTCGATGAGCCCAGTCTTTGGAGGGCTTTGAGTCAACCCTGAGGTGGGGGGACCACCTGAGTAAATTCTCCATTAGTTTTGGCTGTCGCCGACCAGGGTCTGGGTCAGGTTGATCTAGAAAGGTAGATAGGGATGTGTTGAGCTCGAGTATGAGATCAATTAGACTTGGGGGAGTCTAATTTCATTGGATGGATTGGGTTGACCCAAACCTCCTCAGTTTGGGTTGAATGGGCTCGACCTAGGTCAGGTCAGATCTTAGGTTTGATGTGGGACATGGGTCTGCTGCTGATATTCCCAATGTAAGTGGAAGTTGGGCTTAAATTTCCCTGAGGTGGGAGATGGCTTGGATGAATATGGTTTTGACCACTTTGGGCTAGCCTAGATGTTGACCCAAGTTAACCCAAAGATTGGGCTTGCTAGGTTAGGTCTGTTGGACCTAGGGCCAACTAGTAGAGGTGTTGGCTAGGTTCAATTAGACTTAGGGTAAGAGTTGGCTCAATCTCAAGTGGTTTTGGCCACTTCAAGTTAGATTAATTCTTGACCCAAGTAGACCCAAGACTTGAACTAGCTAGGGAAGGTGCATTGGGTCAAGGGAGGCCCAAGGCCATAATTGGTTGGGTTGAATTTGGCTAGGATTAAAAAATGGCTGAAGGGGAACCTCTCTTTGGACACTTGGGTCAAGCTAAATGGTTAAGCCAAGTATGCCCAAGGCTTGGGTCTTCAAGAGGGCTCTCTCGGGGACCTAATGGGTCACCCTATGAGTCTAAATGGGATTTGAAAGGTCTTGGTCAAAGGATTATAATAAGTAGAGGTGTATGGAAAATTTGGTCAAACTTAGTTGACTTGATCAACTATGTTGACATAAGGTCAAGAGTTGGGTCCATTGAGCTCAAATTGATCACATGAAGTCAATGGTATGTGTGGTCTCATTGTCGCCAAGGGAAGGCTATTTGGTTTTAAATAGTTCATTTGATCCCAATGGGTATCATCTTAAGTTCAACCATGCTTTGACTTGTCAACCAGGGTCAATACCAAGTGTGGTTGTGGCCTAATGTACTTCTCTAGTGGTGTGTTAGGTTTCATTGGATGGGTTTTGAAGGGTTTGTGGATATAAAAGGTTAGATCGAGCTTTAAGGAAAAGACTCAAAATCCTTCTTAAAGGGTATTTTAGTCATTTTGACACACTAGCTCAATTTTGGGTCAATATTAAAAAAAAAGTATGTAGAGTTATTGTATCAAAGGTCTTGAATGAGGTCATGTAAAGTATTTGGAAGGTGGGGGGGGGGGGGGGGGGGGGGTGAGGTTTTAAGGCAAGATTCCATGTGTTGATGGCATATCCATTGGCATGGTTGAAACTAACTAATGTATTGTCACCTTGGGAAATAAAGATTCGATTTGAGGGCTAGGAATGTTGGATTGAACTCAAACTGGCATGAGTCCCGGCCATAAGAGACCATGCCTAAATTAAGATGAAATCTGATGAGGCCCCAAATTCTAGAGGTCATTAGGCAACGTTTATGAGGTTTGAAAGTTCCCTGGAAAAGTTTTCATGGACTTAATTTCCTGGCCCTTAGATTTGGCTTGAAACCTTAGTAGGATTGACTGGAGCTTATTTGGAATGTAGTGAATTGGTGATGGATTAATCCATACCACTAACAATCAAAGAGATGATATGTTAATTGGTGGATGATGATTTGGAAGTTGAATTAGAGTGTGATGAGAAGATTGATCTGTATTGGTTGGTTTTATATCCAAGACTCGGTTGGGAGGTAGGCATTGAGTTTGATTTGAGGATTGGTTTTGGTCTTTAGGACTATGTAAATAAGGAATAGAGATTTCGCAAAATCACTGGTCATTATGATAATTAAAGAAACCCAAGTGGGTCTTTATGACTCATAAAAATGATGGTCCTTATAAATTAATGAATTGTAAAAGAGATTCTAGGACTCACTAAAATCTATATAGATTATGTTATGAAGCTTCGCATTCGGATAGAGTAAGCACTCGAAAAGCTTTTTTCCTCAAAATGATTTTGCACTAGAAAATAAGTTTTTAATCAATTGATCTATTAATGTACAAGAAAATTCTATTTACATATGCCTGTCACCAAGCCTACATAATTTAAAAGCCATAGGTATAGAATTTACTTGAATATCACAGTTCTTGTTTGTATTGTCTAAGCATACCAACACTTTCGTGTGGTTCAAGGGCAATGCAGCTACTATTAATACCACAGTTTGTTTTGCTTACTTAAAAAATTTTATATTTTATTCTTATCATATTTATCTTGTATTTGGTATTATCTTTTAGCTCCAACTATAGCATTGTTGATATATTTGGTGGTGAACCACCACTACAACATGACCTAGAGATCGAAAGAATACTCTTGAGGAAACTTCAATTGATGATAATTGAGTGAAGGCAGTATACCTTATACCTACACAGCCACCAAGCATGATTATTTTTAGCCACTCCTGCTGTTACAGCAGGCTAATACTGTTACAGGCTTAAATCCTAAACCATTGTTGCATTAACAAAACTAGATATGACCGTTCTTATATCTCTTATGTTTCAATTATATTTTGTAAGGCAATGCTAATGGCTAAGGAAATCATCAGAATTTTCTTCTTCTTTTGTCTGCTATAACAGACAAAACTAATGCCTTTTTGTATCTCTGTTTTCCTCTTATTTTCTGCTTGCAGGAAGTTGAGTTTTGAGGGCAGGTTTCACATATCCCATTCTACTACAACCCAAGGATCCTTCATGATACTCTCAAGCTTCCAAGCATTTACTTTGGCGTCAAGCTAATCCATCGAATTTGAGGCTTTACAATGCCCAAGGAACTTGGACACTTATGTGTCTCATCACCTAACTGCAAAATGTTCTTGGTTGTCAAGTGGATTTAAAAACCCAAATTACAATGCAATGGCTCTATTGCAGACATAAAGCAAGATTAGTAGCCCAAGGCTTGTAAACAGGAATATGAATTCGATTACTTAGAGACATTTAGTCAAGTGGCAAAAAGTTTCCAACTATCCGTATTATTCTTTACCTGTTTGCCATGACTCACAGTAAGAATACTTACAATTGATGTTTTCTAATGCTTTCCTCCATGGACGATACTTACCCGACACGGTGTAATATTGTCTCAACCAATTGGGCTTCGTTAATCCATTACATCTGGATCATGTTTGTCTTCTCAAAAGTCTATCTGTGGCTTGAAAGGCAATCATAAAGACAATGATTTGCTAAGTTTTCTACTCATTTGGTCAAGCGTTTGATTTTTCAGCCTAGTTCAGCTGATCCTCTCTCCTTGCTTTACCAGCATGTTCCCAAAAATTATACATCTTAATATACGTGTTGGATGACATCTATTAACAAAGAAATGAATGAAGGAGCTCATCCAAGAACCTATTACGGGATCTTCACAAACACTTCAGGCTAAAACGGTTTCAAGATCTACGAACGCATTGCTCCACTCTTTTGATACGTATGACATCTTGCAGGGGGTGTGATAAGCTGAAGTGATATGGCAGTATAGCTTATATTGCCACAACTGCCCAACATGATTATTTTTAGCCACTCCTCTGTTACATACGTTAAATGCTTTATACAGCTTAAAATCCTAACCATGCCCGCATAACAGAACGTAGTCCTGACCGTTCTTATATCTCTCTAGTTTTCAATTATATATTGTAAATGGGATATGCAAGGCTAAGGAAGAATCATAGAACTTTCTGCTGTCATTGTTCCTGCTCTTTAGACATGCGAAACTCGTCTTTTATATATCTCTGTTTCTTCTTTAATTTCTCTGCAAGAAACAAAAGTTTGAAGCAAGTTCACATCCATGAGAGGAGGTAAACCATAAATTTTGTATCATTCATAATAAAAAAACCTTAAAATATGATACACAAAATTTGGTCATGATTTTTATTTTATCAAGAACATTCAGCTTGATTATAAATAGTATTGAAATCAGAGCTACATGAGCCTGAATTTTTTTTGTAAGAAGCCTCCAATTGAGATACGAATCAAAATTATTTCATTTACTCAAATTATGGAATAAAAAACTCTTCTAACTCAAATGACCTGACATTTGCTTTACTATGAATTTTTTAATTGTAATTTTTCCCTTAATTCTTAAATAAGATGCTATTTCCTCCTTTCTTGAAACTATCTCTTTCTTCTCTTCTCAGCCAAGATTTAAGGCATCTTCAATTATTCAACGGGCTAACCTTTGTTGCTTCCAACCAAAACCACCAAAATGTTGTTTTCTGTGGGTTTGGAACCGAACGTGTAACACAACTAAAAAAGCAGCTCAACTTATTTCTATTACCTAATAAGCTCAACCATAACTCCTCACAAATGAAGGGTGGTGCTCATTTATAAGAAGCTCTTTGATCTCATATGCTTAGCTTATTCGCTTAGATCATTTGCGATCGCTTCATTATTTCTTGAGAGTTAATAATTGCACTGTGCTAGCGTCCTGTCTGTTTGTGCCAAAAGCAAAGCATGTTGAATATCCCAAGTGCAATATGGAATGCTTTACGATCATGTGAATCCGAAGAAATGCAAGAAACGATTAATGTTCAAGTCGACATTGCCGGTGCGACCTTCAGTTCTCGTAAAGAATAATTATGAATATATGATTTTGATGTGATGAATTTTTTATTGCATTTTAAATCAGTTTTTAGTATAAATATTTTAATTTTGCTACTAAAATAGATTGCTTTAAAAAGTGTAAAGAAATGTCCATCCTATTCGTTTGACGATATTTTTTAGTTGGCTTTCTAAAACCAGATTTCTAATTACAAAAATTCTTGAGATTATAAATTTATACTTCAAAGTCATGTTTAAGAGCAGTCAAAGCTACTGTTCCACAACAACCAAAGACTAAAAGCTTCGCTTAGGCACGGCTTTCTTCTCGTTTTCTTAAAGGTCAGCTTCTACGTAGAAAAAAATATTTCTTCTCAACTAACAATTGCTTTAAGAACACCCTAGTAAGCCTCCTAAATGAAGTCTAAGGCTGATTTAAAATTTTTGAATGTTCATTAAAAAATTAGTAATGGGCAAATTTGAATTATGTGTATCTAATTATAATTTTAAAGATTAATATTAGATTCATCAGTAAATTTTGCATGCAGTTTAAAAATTTTTACATAATTTTTTTTTATTGATCATTCAGATATGATATTATTATTGGTGATACGTGCGTGG
>NW_021319682.1:13271771-13278935 GCF_001605985.2 Dendrobium catenatum | reverse complement strand
GTTGTGTTAGATTTCAAAATTAAAGTTTGAATTTAATACTCCCAAAAATAATTAAATATTTTTCAAAATTATATATATATTTAAATATATTTTTCAATCAAAACAAAGCAGTTATAAGAATGCTGGCCATGCTATTTTTTATTGGGGGGCTAAGTAATTGAAGCCCTTGTAGCAATTTTTTTTATTATTTATTTAGCCCCCTTTATTTTCATGGATGAGCGTGGCCACCTGTAGAAATCTTAGTGAGCATTTAGGTCATTCCTAACCTAAGGGTAATCTAATCTCCAAATACATTATCAACCTAGAGAGTGTAGTAAAAGTAAGTAGACGCATCAAACAATTTCAATCACAACATGTAATGGAATCTCGAAAGCTCGGCATACAACCAAAAAGTAAATATTGGCCTAACCTAGATCTAAAGTTAGTTGTCCCAGCAAATCATCTAAAGTGTGTGTAGTTAGTCGTATGGTTGAGGTAGATTCTAAACTGGGTAGTTTGTTAAAGTTATCTAATGTTTGAGTCTGTTAAAGGCTGAAGAAGGAATTTTTTTAATTAAAGTTTAAATATTAATATGTTAAAGCTTAATTTGGATATATTTTAATAGTTAAATGATTGCTACCTTTGTTGCACACCGAAGCCATGAAGTTTGTTCCATCTTCTTTGGGGCTAAGCTAATAGCCTCGTAGGTCTGGGTTACCTAGTAGCAATCGGGGTTGATTAAATTGATTTAGTTGGTTAAACTTACAGAATTTTGGAATTTTAATGAATTATTGAATTTTTTTATATTTAATGGGATTACCTTAATATGTTAATTGAGGGGTTAAAATTTGACTTTTGAAATTAAAGTAGATTTTAAAGATTTAAGATTTTTAATAAATATTAGGGCTTATGATGAGTAGTTAGACTATTAACATGTTCAATTTGATATTTCTGATAGAGAGTTAAGGATTTTAAAATTTTGAGCATAGATTTTGATTAGAGTTTGATCGGATTGTTAACTTTTTGACTTTGACTAAATTTTGTAGGTTTGATATTTTTGTAAACTACTAGATTTTAATTCAAGTTAGGTGACTTTGCGTTTGGTTAAATTAGATTTTTTTGGAATTAATAATGATTTTTAGAAGATTAGGGATTTATTGAATTATTTTAATTAAAGGCCCTTTTTTGTGATTTGAGCCCAAATGGATTCCAAACTATTGAAAGCACCCCAAAGACTAGAAATGATCTAAGGAGGGATTATCAAGTGTTTGAGAATTTATTGGGATTTTAAACTATTATTAATTTAATTAAATAATAATTTTCTTAAATATTTAATTAAGATGAAATTAAGGGCTGGATAATTACGATATCATTTTTCCTTGATTAAGGTTTATGAATTGATTAATTAGAGTCCTAAAATGATTTTTTTGGATTTAATAATGATTTTAGGACTAAGTATTACCATAGAGAAGGTCTCACTTGACCAGACTGCCTATCTAGAGAGCTCAGGATCGAAGTATTACCATAGAGAAGGTCTCAAAGAATGAGCATCTGTATCAAGAAGCTTCAGGGGATAAAGGAGAGAATATCTCCTTCGGACATCGGGACTGAAGGATGGGCGGAGGTGGGGCTTCGAGCGGACCGTTAATGTACTTCACTCGAATGGATGGATGGGAGAGGGTTGGAGACTGGATAATGATAGAGGAAATTTGAGGGAGCTCTGGGAGTGATTTTAAAATCTTAGACGTGAATGCACATGTCTGAAATGAGCTGCCCTATTTAAATCACTCCCATGATCTCAGACTATCGGGATCAATCGGGTTGGCCATTGGATGGCCTTTAGGTTGTAGAAGACACCCTCCTAGAGGTCTATGAAGTTGAAGTTGACGTGCCCAGCCTTTGGAGGGCTTTGAGTAAGGCCTAAGGTGGGGGGACCACTAGAGTAAATTCTCTATTAGTTCTAATTATTGCTGACCAGGGTCTGGGTTAGGTTGATCTAGAAAGGTAGATGGGGATGTGTTGAGCTCAGATATGAGATCAATTAGACTTGGTGGAGTCCAATTTCATTGGATGGCTAGGGTTTACCCAAACCTCCTCGGTTTGGGTTGAATGGGCTCGACCTAGGTCAGGTCAGACCTTAGGTTCGATGTGGGACATGGGTCTACCTCTGATGCACCCAATGCAAGTGGAATTTGGGCTTGAGTTTCCCTGAGGTAGGAGATGGCTTGGGTGAATATGATTTTGACCACTTTGGGCTATCCTAGAGGTTGACCCAAGTCAATCCAAAGGCTGGGCTTTCTAGGTTAGGTGTGTTGGACCTAGGGCCACCTAGTAGAGGTGTTGGCTAGGTTCAATTAGACTTAGGGTAAGAGTTGGCTTAATCCTAAGTAATTTTGGCCACTTTGGGTTAGATTAATTCTTGAACCAAGTAGACCCAAAACTTGAATTGGCTAGGGAAGGTGCATTGGGTCAAGGAGGCCCAAGGCCACTATTGGTTGGGTTGAATTTGGCTAGGATTAAAAAATGGCTCAAGAGGAACCTCTCTTTGGACACTTGGGTCAAGCCAAATGGCTAAGCCAAGTAGGCCCAAGGCTTGGGTCTTCAAGAGGGATCACTTGGGGACCTAATGGGTCACCCCATGGGTCTAAATGGGATTTGAAAGGTCTTGGTCAAAGGATCATAATAAGTAGAGGTGTATGGGGAATTTGGTCAAACTTGGTTGACTTGGTCAACTATGTTGACATAAGGTCAAGAGTTGGGTCCATTGAGCTCAAATTGATCACATGAAGTCAATGGGGGTGGTCTCATGCTATGAGGAAGGCATTTGGTTTGAAATAGTCATTTGATCCCAAAGGGGACACCTTAGTCAACCATGCTTGACTTGGTCAACCAGGTCAAACCAAAGTGTGGGTTTGGGCCTAATGTATTCCTAGTGGTGTTTAGGGTCCACTGGGATGGGTTTTGAGGGTTGGGATAAAAAGGTTAGATTGAGCTTAGGGGAAAAGACCAAAATCCTCTTAAAGGGTATTTTGGTCAGTTTGACCCCTTAGCCAATTTTGGGTCAAATTAAATAAAAAAGATGTAGAGTATTGATCAATAGGTCCTAATGAAGGTCATCAAAGTATTTGGAAGGTTTGAAAAAGGTTGCAAGGCCAAAATCCATAGGATGGCAAACCCATTAGCATGGGTTATAAATAACAAATGGTTTTGCAGCCTTTAGGAAAATATTCGATTTGAGGGGATATGAATGTTGGATTGAGCTCAAATTTGGATGGCTGACCATAGAGACATGCCTAAACAAGATGAAATTGATAGGCCTCAATTCAGAGGTCATTAGGCTAGGTTTCATGAGGTTTGAAAGTTCCCCTGGAAAAGGTTTCATGACCTTAATCCTTGGCCATTAGATTTGGCTTGAAACCTTGGAATTGGATCGAGTTTTGGATTTAGATGATTAGCGATGGCTTATCCATACCACTAACAATTAAAGAGATGACTGTTAATGGGTGGATGAGATTTGGAAGTTGATTGAGTGTTGATTGATAATTGATTGAAGGTTGATTGGTGGTTTGTCCAAGAATTGGATTGGGAGCTAGGATTGAGTTTGATTGAGGTTGGTTTAGGTCTTATCTGGACCTATGTAAAAGAGAATAGAGACTTCCCAATCACTGGGTCACTAGAAAGAAACCCAAGTGGGTCTTATTGACTTCATACAAAAATGAGGTCATAATGGTTAGAAGTGATAACTAAGGACTTACTAAAATCCTATAAGATTAGTTATGAAACTTCGCCAATGAGTAGAGTAGCCACCAAGCCTTTCCTCAAAAGATTTCTACAAGTAAAATAAGTTTTTAATCAATGAATCATAAAGCACAAGGAAAATTCCTATTTACAAGCTTTCACTAAGCCTAGATAATTTAAAAGCCATAGGAGAAAATTACTTGAATGATCACATATTCTTGTTTGTATGTTTAAGCTATACAAGCATTTTCGTGTGGTTATCAGGGAAATGCAAGCTAATATTAGTACCAAGTTTGTTTTGCCTTACTTAAAAAATATTTTATTCTTAATTTTTTAACATCGTAATTGGCTTTATCTTTTTTAGGTCCAACTTATAGCATTTGTGATATATTGATGGTGAACCACCACTACCACATGACCTAGAGACCGAAAGAATACTCTTTAGGAAAATCATTGATGATAAGTTGAACTGATAGGCAGTATAACTTATACTACCACTGCCACACAACCATGATTATTTTTATCCACTCCTCTGTTACAGTAGGCTAATACTTGTACAGCTTAAATCCTAACCATTGCTGCATAACAAAACTAGATATGACCGTTCTTATATCTCTTAGTTTCATTTATATTTTGTAAAGGGACAATGCAATGGCTAAGAAGAATCATCAAAATTTTCTACTTCTTTGTTCTGCTCTAACATTCAAAACTCGTCCTTTTTGTATCTCTGTTTTCCTCTTATTTTCTCTTGCATGAAGCTGTAGTTTAAGCAGGTTTCACATGGTCCCATTCTCTACAACCCAAGGATCCTTCATGCTACTCTCTAGCTTCCAAGAACTTGATTTTGTGTCAAGCTATGTCCATCGAATTTGATGCTTTACAAGCCCAAGGAACTTGGACACTTGTGTCTCCTTCATTTAATCAAAATGTTCTTGGTTGCAAGTGGATTTAAAAAACCAAATACAATGGAAATGGCTCTATTGCAAGACATAAAGCAAGATTAGTAGCCCAAGGCTTTAAAAAGGAATGTGGATTCGATTACTTAGGGACATTTAGTCCGGTGGCAAAAGTTTCCAACTATCTGTATTCTCCTTACTATTGCCGTGACTCACAATTAGAATATCCTACAATTAGATGTTTCTAATGCTTTCCTCATTGGATATCTTACCGACACGGTGTATATGTCTCAACCAATTGGGTTCGTTGATCCATTACATCTGGATCATGTTTGTCTTCTCAAAAATTCTATCTGTGGCTTGAAGCAATCATAAAGACAATGATTTGCTAAGTTTTCTACTCATTTGGTCAAGTTCGATTTTCAGCCTAGTTCAGCTGATCCCTCTCTCTTGCTTTACCAGCATGATTCCAAAAATTTATACATCTTAATATATGTGGATGACATCTTATTAACAAGAAATGATGAAGAGCTCATCCAAAACCTATTACGGGATCTTCACATACACTTCAGCCTAAAAGGTTTCAAGATCTACGAACCATGCTTACACTCTTTGATACGAGTGACATCTTGCAGGGGAGTGATTGTCACGACCCAACCCGACCGGGACGGGTCCCGCTGGCATCGGGTCGTGGTGCCAGAACTTCAGACTGACTGAACTGATTCCAGGATCTGGCTTTGGAATTTGTTTCAGAACTTTCTTCCAAATATACAGACAAAAATAGACGCACACAGAGCTACTATGAACATCAAATGCAGCGGAATAGATCATCTATCTTTTTCTTCCTAAAAAGAATCATATACAAATACAGCTCATGGCTTTCAGATAGAAAGAAAAGCAAAACAGAAAAGCCATGACTGTACAAAAATGAAAAGTACAAAATACCTATACTGGATAAGACTCTGAACTCCTAGTCCAAGACTTCCTTCCCTTTCCTAGAACCTGGAAACATGCAGAAAATAAGGATGAGCTACACAGCTCAGCAAGACATCAAACCTCCAATAAAAATCCTCAGAATCCACATCAAACACATCAGACAGAAATCCAAACAGAAATCAGATCAACAGAATCGTACCGAACAAATCAGAACAGAAATCATACAGATCGGATCAAATCAGAACAGAACTGACATACATCACATCAGAGCTGACAGAACGTACAGAAATAAAAAATCAGAAATCAGATTAAATCATATCAGATCAGAATTTATATCAGAACAGACAGAATTGTACGGAAATCAGAATAAAATCATATCAATTCAGAATATATCAACAGTCAGAACAGATTCCCTGACACTAAAAGAATCTCAACAGATTCTGGCCCCTTATGCCTCCCTTCCCAGACACTGACAGAATCTCTCGGATTCTAGCCCCTTATGCCTCCTTTTGTGCTCATGGCACCAGAACAGATGTGTTTATAGCACCAGAACAGAACTTATCATCGGATCCGGAACAGAACTTTTTTTTAGATTTCAGAGCTCATTTCAGATTTTCCCTGACACAGACAAGATCTCACAGGATCCTGACCCCTTATAACTCCCTTTTTATAGTACACAAACATAGCATGTCATTTCAGAACAAATCCGGACAATTTCAGAAATCGTACAAAAATCCGACGGCATAACGGCCGTATACGGAATTTATACAAAATTCCTAAAAATCAAACTTTACCAAATTATCACAGAATGTTCACAACAACATTGTAAGACTTTTATTCTACTGCCCATACAATATCAGACTTCATCAGAAATTACAGTCAAAATAAAACCTCGCCGAATAAAAAATACCCGGTCAAAAAACTACAGAAAATAATCAAAACGTGCACACTCGGCACCTCAGAAACATATCAAAAGTTACGCGGTAAAAACTGAACCAATCGGAAAAATCGGACGAAATTCACTAACGAAAATGAAATCCGGACAAAAAATTCGTTCAAACTTCACAGTTCTGAAAATTAAGAAAGGCGGAATGTGTCTTACCTTGCTTACACCAATTTCCTGAACTGTCACGAAGGACGAAAACGGCTCGGCGTCGCCTGAAAATCAACTTTTCCAATTTTGCCCTTGACCTTCTCTCTCCTCAAAATGATTTTAGATATTTATTTTGATTTTCTCTCTCTTCAAAATGAGCTAATTTCAGCTATATAACCTTCAGATCGGCCTGGCCAATCTCACGATCGTCCTGGACGATCTGACCAAAATCACATCGTCCTGGGACGATTTCGCAGGACGATCCAGGACAGGAAAATTTTCCTGTAACTTCTGTACAGAATCTGGAACAAAATTTGAACTGATCGTCCCAGGACGATCCTCGATCGGTCTGGACGATATGTACATAACTGCTGTTATAATCTCCCCAACTTCAAAAAAATGTCGTTCTCGACATTGTCCAATCAAAACCCAGTCAAAACAAATGCGGATACGACTTCCTCATGTCCGACTCTTTCTCCCAAGTCGCTTCCCGTGCAGTTCGGTGCTTCCACTGCACCTTAG
>NW_021319682.1:13250262-13270032 GCF_001605985.2 Dendrobium catenatum | reverse complement strand
CTTTTTTTTTTTTGTAAATAAGAAACTTAGATTTTACTAGCTTGGTTTGTTTGTTTCAATTGTAGGAAACTTTGGTTTTCTGATCATTTAGTAACACAATTTGGATAAAACCCTAAATCAGTTGCACACTTTAAAAGTCATTTAGATTTACAACAAATTGGTATCAGAGCCACTGATTAGATTTTAAACAGAAAGGGGGTTTCAAAGGTTAAGATCAAAAGGTTCGATGGAAAAAATGATTTGTCTATTTGGAGAAAAAGTTTTGAAAGCCGTTTTGGTCCAAATGAAAATTGCCAAGGCTTTAGAAGGAGAAAGAAATTTGTTGAGTTTTTTAGATCCAGATGAGAGTGCAGAGATCATGGAGTTATCGTATAGTACGCTTGTCACGACCCAACCCGACCGGGATGGGTCCCGCTCGCATCGGGTCATGGTGCCAGAACTTCAGACTGACTGAACTGATTCCAGGATCTGGCTTTAGAATTTGTTTCAGAACTTTCTTCCAAACATACAGACAGAAACAGACACACAGAGCTTGCTATAAACATCAAATGCAGTGGAACAGATCATCTATCTTTTTCTTCCTCAAAAGAATCATGTACAAATACAGTCAAAAGAATCATATACAAATACAGCTCATGGCTTTCAGACAGAAAGAAAAGCAGAACAGAAAAGCCATGACTGTACAAAAATCAAAAGTATAAAATACCTATACTAGATCAGACTCTGAACTCCTAGTTCAAAACTTTCTTCCCTTTCCTAGAACCTGAAAACAAACAGAAAATAAGGATGAGCTACACAGCTCAGCAAGACATCAAACCTCCAATCAAAATCCTCAGAATCCACATCAAACACATCAGATAGAAATCCGAACAGAAATCAAATCAACAGAATCGTACCGAACAAATCAGAACAGAAATCATACAGATCGAATCAAATCAGAACAGAACAGACATATATCACATCAGAGCTGATAGAATGTACAGAAATCAGAAATCAGATTAAATCATATCAGATCAGAATTTATATCAGAACAGACAGAATTGTACGGAAATCAGAATCAAATCATATAAATTCAGAATATATCAATAGTCAGAACAGATTCCCTAACACTGACAGAATCTCAACGGATTCTGGTCCCTTATGCCTCCCTTCCCAGACACTGACAGAATCTCTCAGATTCTGGCCCCTTATGCCTCCCTTTGTGCTCATGGCACCAGAACAGATGTGCTTATATCACCAGAATAGAACTTATCATCGGATCCGAAACAGAACTTATTTTTAGATTTCAGAGCTCATTTCAGATTTTTCCTGACACAGACAGGATCTCACAGGATCCTGACCCCTTATAACTCCCTTTTTATAGTACACAAACATAGCATGTCATTTCAGAACAAATCCGGGCAATTTCGGAAATCGTACGAAAATCCGGCGGCATAACGGCAGTATACGGAATTTACACAAAATTCCTAAAAATCAAACTTTACCAAATTATCACAGAATGTTCACAACATCATTGCAAGACTTTTATTCTACTACCCAGACAATATCAAACTTCATCAGAAATTACAGTCAAAATAAAACCCCGCCGAATCAAAAATACCCGGTCAAAAATCTCCAGAAAATAATCAAAACGTGCACACTCGGCACCTCAGAAACATATCAAAACTTATGCGGTAAAAATTGAACTAATCAGAAAATACGGACGAAATTCGCTAACGAAAACGAAATCCGGACAGAAAATTCTTTCAAACTTCACAGTTCTGAAAATTGAGAAAGGCGAAATGTGTCTTTCCTTGCGTACACCAATTTTTTGAACTGACATGACGGACGAAAATGGCTCGGCGTCGCCCGAAAATCAACTTTTCCAATTTTTCCCTCGACCTTCTCTCTCCTCAAAATGATTTTAGATATTTATTTTGATTTTCTCTCTCTTCAAAATGAGCTGATTTCAGCTAAATAACCTTCAGATCGGCCTGACCGATCTGACCAAAATTACATCATCCTGGGACGATTTCGCAGGACGATCCAGGACGATAATTAATTTTCAAAAACCCCTTGCTCTCTGACTTGTGCCATGCTCTGATCATCCAGGGACGATCCCAGATCGGCCTGGACGATCCATACAGAAAAATTTTCCTGTAACTTCTGTACAGAATGTGGAACAAAATCTGAACTAATCGTCCCAGGACGGTCCTCGATCTGCCTGGACGATATGTACAGAACTGCTGTTACAGTGATAAGCTGAAGTGATAGGCAGTATAGCTTATACTGCCACAACCGCCCAACCATGATTATATTTAGTCACTCATCTGTTACAGTAGGTTAATGCTTGTACATCTTAAATCCTAACCATTGCCGCATAACAGAGCTAGATCTGATCGTTCTTATATCTCTTAGTTTCATATATATACTGTAAAGGGACTATGCAATGGCTAAGGAGAATCATTAGAACTTTCTGCTTCATTGTTCTGCTCTAACATGCGAAACTCGTCCTTTCTATATCTCTGTTTTCTTCTTAATTTCTCTTGCAAGAAACAGAAGTTTGAGCAAGTTTCACAATTGAGAGGAGGTAAACCATAAATTTTGTATCATTCATAATAAAAAACCTTAAAATAGATACTACAAATTTGGTCATGAGTTTATTTTATCAAGACATTCAGCTTGATTATAAATATATTGAAATCAGAGCTTACATGAGCCTGAATTTTTTTTGTAGAAGCCTCCAATTTGAGAAATACATCAAAATTATTTCATTTACTCAAAATTAAATTGGAATAAAAAACTCTTCCTAATCTCAAATACCTTGAGCATTTGCTTACTATATTTTTAAAATTGTAATTTTCCTTAATTCTTAAAATAAGATAGCTATTTCTCCTTTCTTGAAACTATCTTCTTCTTCTTCTTCCAGCCAGAGATTTAAGGCATCCTTCAATTATTTCAACGGGGCCTAACCTTTGTGCTTCCACCAAAACACCAAAATGTTGTTTTCTGTGGTTGGAACCGAATGTGTAACACAACTAAAAAGCAGCTCAACCTTAATTTCTATTACCTAATAATAAGCATCAGACATAACTCCTCACTGAATGAAGGGTGGTGCTCATTTATAAGAAGCTCTTTGATCTTCATATGCTTAGCTTATTCCTTACACATTTCGATCGGCTTCATTATTTCTTGAGAGTTAATAATTGCACTGTGCTAGCGTCCTGTCTGTTGGTGCCAAAGCCAAGCATTGAATATCCTCAAGGTGCAATATTGAATGCTTACAGATCATGTGAATTCCGAAGCAATGCAAGAAACGATAATGTTCAGTTCTGATCATGCCGGTGCGACCTTCATTGCTCGTAAAGAAAATTATAAAATATATTGATTTTGATTGTGATTGCTTTTTTATTTCTTGTTAAATCAGTTTTTTAGTATAAATATTTTAATTTTGTACTAAATAATTGCTTTAAAAAGTTGTAAGAAAGTCATCCTATTCGTTTGAAACAGTTTTTTTGTTGCTTTCTAAAACAGATTTCTAATAGAAAAATTTCTTGAATTATAAAATTTTATACTTCAAAGCCATTTTAAAAAGCAGTCAAAAGCTGTTCCAAACAAAGACTAAAGCTTCGTTTGGGACGGCTTTCTTACTGCATCTTAAAGTAGCTTTCAAGTAGAAAAAATAATTTTTTTCAACTAAAAAACTGCTTTAAGAAACAATAATAAAGCCGTCCCAAACGAAGACTAAAGCTTCATTTGGGACGGCTTTCTTACTGCTTTTTAAAGTAGCTTTCTAGTAGAAAAAATAATATTTTCTCAACTAACAAATTGCTTTAAGAAATAGTAATAAAGTCGTCCCAAATGAAGTCTAAGGCTGATTTTAAAATTTTTTAATGTTCATTAAAATTAGTATGCAAATTTGAATTATGTTATTCTTAATATAAATTTTAAAATTCTATTGTTCATCTTAATAAGTTTTGCATTGCATTAAAATATTTTTACATAGATTTTTTTATTGATCATTCAGATATGATATTATTATTGGTGTATACGTGCATGGGGCCCACATGGACCTCGTGAAACACACATTGAGACACGCTTATAATATATTGATGGCAAGGAAATGTGTGGCTCAAGAACGATAAAACTCACCTTGCGCACCATATATATATAGCCACCCACAGCTAAAGTGGCAAGCCCTATTGTATCAAAGGTCTACCGTTAAGTTTACAGTCAATGGTTCATTGAATTTTGCAGAATTTGCGAGATCGAAATTTATAGTTTATTTTTTGTGTATCAGGAATTCTTTATATTTGAACATTTTTCAAATTTCATTGTGTGTCTTCGGCCTCTGCCACTATGGTTGTGCAAATAAACACAACAGAAATAAAATTACGCAACACGAACATAATAAACAGAATTATTTATGTGGTTCGATGAAGATGTCTACATTCACATAGGGGAATGATGATTTCACTAAATTGGAGAATGATGCGGAATTACAATGAGTTCTCTCTTACTCTCATCTATCAATAAGCACAATGATTTACGTGGTTTGGCAAAGATGTCTATGCTCATGGGGAGCGGATGATGATTTCGCTAAATTTGAGAATAATAGAGAATTACAATGAGATCTCTCTTACTTTCGTCTATCAACAGCAGTCCCTAGGACTTTATTTATATATTTGAGATAGAATAGATTACGAAAAAGCTTCCTAATCTAATTCCTAATCAAATCATCAACATAAGGAAATAATCAATATTTAATTTAATATATTAATTGAATATCTTAGCTTTCCCAAATAAACATGATTTAATTTGCAATTAATGTAAAATCAATAATCTTTATCTCATCTTTCACTTCAAAAAGTGGAAGATGACAACAACTGCACCTAGATTGTTGGTTACGTACCCCCCTCTCAAGGTATCAAGCTGAGCACAGTTCTCCAAACAAGTGGACAATCAATCATGAATCATGCACTAGTGTCGTTATGACTACATCTCTAAGCCTGCATAAATTGTACCCTTCAGATACCCCACGATACTCTTCACAACTTGCCAATGACTCCTTCTTTTATCATGTAGTTGCTCACAATGCTAAAAACATGTGCAATGTCTGGATCGAGCAGCTCAAAAATAAAACCATACTATGCTATAAGTGCCAAGTAACTTCAGAACAATAAATTTTTAACCACTCTGGAGAACATCTCATCATAAGAAATAACTTCCCGTTGTGCAGAGCCTTTTGCTATCAACTTAGCCTTGTACTATACATCAGCTTCATGAGATCCTTCCTTCTTTACATGCATCCATTTGCACATAATAGCTTTTCTTCTTGGAGGAAGCTTCACAACCTCTAAGTAGCATCCTTCTAAAAAGACTCCATCTCTTCATCCATAGCCCTCTTGCAAAGATTACCATCAAGACTGTCCACCACTTCCTTATAGTGACTAAGAAATTTAGCCTCTATGACTGAAAGTACAAATGCAATATGATCACTCAATCAAGTTGGTTTTGGAATATTCTAGCGCTTGAACCTATTCTTCGCAATAGATTCATGAGCAAGAATCGCATCCTCAACATCATCTTCTACCTCTTGATCTACAGCTGAATCAGGTACCTAGTTAGAAATGATCTGCATATGTGGTGCAAATAGAGTTACATCAAACTCAACCTTTTTGCAGCACGTGTGTGTTCCTAATGGAACTCTCCACCTACCTAGATTCCTAAAGATTCAATATGCTAGCCCCATCAAAAGTAATAACCCTATTGATAGCAATTTTCTTCTCTACTGGAACATAGATTACGTTTAAAGTACTTGACTCCACGCCTGAAGTCAATAAAGATAGCCATCTTTTCCTTTGGTTATAATTTATCATTCTGAACATGATAATATGCTAGACGCACAAACACTATTAATTACTAATAATCTATAGTATGATGCTTTGACCACATCTCTTTTGGAGTCTTCTTCCCAACAACATTGTGAAGTCATTCAAATGATCATAAATTGTTCTCCAATGCCTCATATGAAACCTATAGAGCCACCATTTCATATGGAGATGATTCTCCATACTCTTCATCAGATATTTGTTTTTCAAAGTCTTCTATACCTTCACAGTAGAAGTCTCCATCATCATCCCATACTTGATCTCCTATAATAAGCAATTTTTTTATCAAGCCATAAGCATTGTAGTTAATAATGAGTTAATCCCTCTTAGGCATCTCCTCAGGATGTTCATCACTATCCAAAATATTTTCAAGATTCAAGCATCACATTGAATCCATTACCTCATATCACCATACACCAAAGTTTCCTTTGCCGTCAAATTTTGTCACATCTATCTTGACAGAATGTGTAACCACCTAATGGATTGACACCTTCTCCACTACAAGGTGGATGTATCCATGGCTCCACTGCATTGCATAAGCTCCATCAAATTTTATCTTTCTTAAAATGTTGTTATGCACCAATATGGCTTAGTTTTTGCTTTAGTAATGATCCCAAACAGAAATTAGTACAACAGGGTAAAACTTGCTCTCACACGAAACTCCCTTTATGTGCCACCAAATTTGATCTTAGTCTATCCTCCATTCACTTCAGGCCCAAGTGATTCAACCCCTATTATCTACATGTATGAATCATGTTTGATTGATAGGCACCCTTCTTGTGCAAAACCCATGTGAACAGCGACTTCACACATCTTTTTGCCCGCAATCTGCACCATAACATAGGACATCTTTAATGCACAATCCTCCTCACACACATGATCTACATAAACCACGACTTCAACATACGCATCTTCAACCTCCACTCTAATCAGCCCGATCTAAACTCGTGATTGCATGTGATATTTCTTATGTGACTTTAGCGCCTCCTTTGACACTTTGTACATATGTGACCTAAGCACACATGTTGCTCCACCCAGATTCTCCACATGAAGTTGCAAACTCGTTTTACCCGGGCCATCACGTCCGAGAAGCCACACGATGGGGCTTCCTAATTGTGCGAGACCTCCTTCTACTTTCATTGCTCCACTTCTTTACCTAGACAAACCACAAGAACTAAAAATTCTTTCGTTCTTCAAATCGCCACCGTCAGAATCTCCAAAAAATTGGAACATTGCTTTGATAGACTTTTTATACAAATAAATACATTGGAAATAAAATATGAAAACACAAACATAATAAACATGATGATTTACGTGGTTCGATGAAGATACTTATATTCACAGGGAGGGGATGATGATTTAACTAATTGGAGAACAATAGGAAATTACAATGAGCTCACTCTTACCCCATTTAATAACAACTGGCCCTAGGGCTTTATTCAAATATTTGAGATAAAATAGATTAGGAAAAGGATTCCTAATCTAACCCCTGATCAAATCTTAATCAAATCACCAACATAAGGAAATAATCAATTTTCAATTTGATACTTTAGTTGAATATCATAACTTTCCCAAATAAATTTGATTTGATTTGCAATTAATTCCAAATCATAGATACCATTGCTGATAGCGGTTGCCACCCGCCACCGCCATATTTTGTGGTTGCAACCCGCCACTACTTTCGGCCGCCGCTTTGACCTCCGTCAGCCCTCACCACCACCATCGTAGGCTACCACCTCCATCATTATTGTCATATATTTGCTAGGTTTGTGGAGCATCAAAAACTTTGTAGTATAACCTTAGTAAGCCACAATAGGTGATTTAACAGCTAGTAATCTTTAAACATAGAAAATTATTCAATCTCAAGCATTTTCTTATGGATTATTTGAAGGCCATTTTTTTTTATTTTTTTTATTTATTATTTGAAGGCCGTTGAAAGATAGCTTAAGGCTGAAAAATTGGTATCTAAACATTCCTTTTTGAATCCATTAGACTATTAAAATCCTCTTATGAAATCTCTCTAAATCATTTTCATTCTCAATCCCTCGTCACAAATAACAAAGCTAAATTCTAGTATAAAGAAAGTGCACTAGTCAAAGTATTAGATTTATTATAAAAGTTTTTCTTTTTGCTTTCAATCTTTAATGATGAAGGCTTTATATGAATATTTCTTTTATATGTATTTCATTTTACATTTACATTGTGATTAATTTGTCATATTTTAGAAAAAAAAAAATTACTTTACTCTCACTATGGGAGGGAAGCTAAGTGGTTATTAGTATTGAGATGTTTATCTTTTCCTAAGTACAATCAATTTTTAACTATTGTGAATAATTATCAGTGAATGATTTTAAATCTTTAATCAAATAATTTAAATTTTCATAAAACAAGTCATTGATTAATCTCTTAAGACCATAATATACTTCATATATTAATGTTATTCACTAAGTTTGAATGAGGAAGATAGAATCAATCCATTCTAATTATTAGCCTCTCCAACTAAATTAAGTATGATCTAGGACCCATATAACAATGAAACCATTTTGCTCATCAAATTCATTGCTATTTGGCATGAAAATATTTCAACTTATCCATATAAAGATTATTAGGGCATCATACCTTTCAATATCAGACTAAGGCCTCGTTTGGGACAACTTTCTTAATGTTTTTTGAAGTAGCTTTTTAGTAGGAAAAAATTAAATTTTGTACTAGAAATATATTTTAAGCGGTCCCAAATGAAGCCGAAGTGTTTGAAAGTTGGTAATGAAACTACATCAAAGGACAAAATATCATAAAATCTATTAGGTGTTCTTTCATATCATTAGCATCATATCTGGCTTCATCCTGCAAAATTTTCAACTTTTGTGCATATAGCTCTTCCATTTTATGTATGAAAATTTTAAGCAAATCCTCTCTTTGTTATCAGTTTGTCTCCATATCTTCTTTTTCTCCTGTCCCACCAAAATATATAATTAGTGAGGAGAGAGGGGTCTCTATAAAATTTGATCAATGGGAAATAGTTAGGTAATATATATACACATATAATTAAATAAATCCATCATATATTTCTCTCCCTCTACAACTAAATTTTTTTTACATATTTTTGAGTTTTTTTTTTGCTAGATGAAAAGAAATAAAAAATAAACATATTGAATGTATAGTAAAAACATATCAAAACATACCTGTTGTGGACAATATAATTTTGACATATGTAGTTTAACTTGTCATTATCTCATATATATCATCATAAGCAATTGTGATCATAATCTTCCGTCTTCTTTTTTATTTGAATCGGAAGATAATTCTAGCAATCGATCACTACAATATGTCATGTAACTCAACTTGATCAGTTAATCTTTGGCCACTAATCATGAGGTATTGACTACGATGATCCCACGCAGTGTTACATAATTCTAGCAATCACTCACATCAATATGTCAGGTAACTCAACATGTCAGGTAACTCAACTTGGTATGTAAGGTGAGAGTTTTGACCGCTAATCAAGTGATCTCGATTTTAAGTATTACGTATGTGATGTGTATAAATTTTCCTTAATCGATCCATATGTTGAAAAATAAAAGGGCGATTTACATATATACCACTTTATACCGCTCTATTTACATATATATCATCAAAAAATTTAATATTATATGTATATCATCTTATTTTATTTTAATATCAAATATGTCATTATAAAAATGAACTATTAATAATATGTATGCAATATTAAAGTTTAAATGATTAGATATATAAATCTTCAAAATAAAAACAAAATAGGAGTATGTCAATTTAGCATCACAATGATTAAAATCCTGAGCCCTGACTACGATGGCCCCACACGGTGTAGAAGTCCCCTCAGATGTCGATAAGGATTCCGATATGTGAAGGGCTCTTGTCCACACAGACTCTCCAACTCTGCACTATAAGACGCAGATGTAAGAGAGGGACAGAGGACCCATGAACTCGCAATCAGCCAAGCCGGTTAAGAGGCATCAACATGTGCGAGGCACGGGACCCATTTATTAGTTGGCATTTTATCTCCAGCTATTTCATCGACTCGAATGAACGCGTCATCTGGGGCCCACATAAAATTAAGTACGTGTCACGCTGTCAGTCCATTCAATCCGTTCCTTTCATAATTTATTTATATTCGGCAAATGCAAATGCAATGAAGATGATCAAAATGTTTAATTAATTGAATATTGATAAAGCTTTTTTTGCTTCAGATAATTAAATATTCATTATGATTTATCTTATTAAATATCATATACGAGCATTTTTTAAATTAATTTAATTTAATTGGCTTATAGAATAATAAAATTATTTATTTTGATTCTAAAATATATAATATATAATAAAGATATTAATAATCATCTGTATTTTACCTTTTTATTATCATTTTTATTAAAATTTATTTTGTATTCGTTCTTTTGATTTGATTGATTTAATAAAACGAAAAAATAAATAAATAAAAAATTGAAAAAATTGAAAATGGCAATAAAAGATCTTTTTTCAACGTCAATCAAATAAAATTGATTACTTTGGTTTTTCAGCTATAACCAAATAAAGCATATCCCTAAATCCCTTTGTTTTATTTTTTATTCAAAATAAAAATTCTATTTTTTAGTTATTTATTTATCTTATTTTATATTCACAAGCACTCAAATAATAATGAATGAATGCAAATAAAAGAAAGTTATAAAAACAATATAAGAACTAATGAATCAAACTCCTCCATTGAGTTACATATGGATCACTTTAGGGGTGTCAATATTTTGCATGACCTAAAAATTCGAGTCTAAACTGATCTAAAAATTTCGAGGTTGGGTCAACTAGTTTCACAAATGGGTCGGATTCAAGTCAGGTTTTGGTTGACATGAAAACCCTACCTCAACCCGGGTTAACCCATTTGGAAAAATGCACGTGAGTCACGTCCCGTCCCATCTCGTCTCATCTCGTCGCCTGAAGCGTGCAATGGTGTATGGATGAGCCGCTAATGACATTGCTGCTGCCGGCACTACCATGTTGCGTCGTGCTGCTACCGGCGTTGTTGTGCCGCTGACGATGCTACCACTGCTGGCACCGAGTTTGCCAACTCGTCGTCGCAATTCCGGTCTAAAGTTACGATAGCTCAGCCTCTGAGCTTTCCATTTGGTTCTGATGCCTGGAACCACATGTCGTGTTATGCCGCGCCGCTGCCACTGTCGAGCCGCAGACTCCTCACCCCGCCTGTGCCATCAACTAAGTCCTCACTTCCTATTTTTTTATTCAAAACATGTCTACAGGTTGGTCGGGTTAGGTCAGCCCACTAACCCGCACAGGTTGGGTTCAAGTTAAAATTCCTGACCCGTTTGCAAAAGCAAGTCCGGTTCGGGTTGGGTCAACTAGTGTGTGGTCAGTTTCATATTCGATCCAAACGATCATTGACCCGATTTAGACAGCCCAATCTCACTTACACTCCTACACATAAGAGTCATGCATATTATATTAGTGATTGACATATAATAATATAATTATTATTAAACTCAAATGTGGTAGCAAAATAATAATATAATTTTTTGATAGATCACAGGCATGTTAATGATTGACATATAATAAATAGAATATGTAACTGAACTCAAATGTGACAGCTAAATATTGGTGTAAGTATTTGTTTGATCTCATGTAAGTTAGTGAGTGACATTAAATAAAACAAATGAAGATAAATTGAAGATAGACTATATAATTGAGAAATATTTATGCTTTCACTATTGTTTCTTCTATTGTCTCTTTATCAATCTTTTCATCATTTAATAAGTAATATGAAAGGGGGGTTGGGCTTAACTATGTGCATTTTAATATTATTACATTATATATCACTTAAGTATATGTATATATATTATATTATTGAAGTGTATTGGAAAAATTATTATACTGCTATTAATATAGAGTGAATATAATGTATTCAAATTTGTTAGTGGGAGGCACAAGAATGATTAATGAATAAGAGAAAAGAGAAGTGAATTAGAGAAAACTTCTTAGAGTTCACTTAATTAATAGAAAGTCAAATAATTAATTTTTCTACCTAATTTGCTCATCATATGACCCCCAATTGTAAGCATGGTTGAGACAAGCCGCTAAAAAAATACCGCATCTGGGCTATTCAAATAGAATTATGTAACAATGCATAGTAGCTACATGCTATAAAATGAAGGATGAGTTCAAGTGAACTAATTTAATAGCTTCACCTTCTTTAACTTTGCTATGTTTTGATGAAGACTTATATAACTTTGTTTTTGTTGACGAATTAACCGAGTGATCTTTATTTGGTGACATGAGTGACTTTGCATACTTTTTGTAATATGTATTTTTTAGAATCTAGTAAGATATGGTCTATGCTGGTACGATTTCCTTTGTTTATATAACTTTCTTATGCATATTTAAGTTAATTGCATGTTTGATTAAGTTTAGAAGAGTTTTGGAGAGATTGGGACTACAAATTGGAAATTTCCAAATTTGACATTATGGCATTGAGGAGCCAGTTAAAGGAGCACTTCGACATTGAAAACTCGGGTTAGAGGAATCTGAGGGAGTCAATAATATTCTAACAAAGCACAGTGATTCTGAGTGTAAGAATGTCCTAGTACTAAGCTATAAAATATATGTTTTAAGATAAAATCCCAAACCCACTTCACCACTTCATCCCATTTCATCCCATCCCCAAACTTGTTAGAGAAGGAAAAGAGAAGAGGAGAAGGATAGAGGAATGAGGTGGCCAGTTTTGACAACTCTAGTTTGAATTTCATTTGTGGGGCCAATTGAGGAAATTGTTGTACTTAAGGTAATCTTCCAATACACTATTTGTTATTTCAATTCCTATTTTTTTGTGAAAAGATAAGGAGTAAAAATATAATTTTAATGAGCATAAATTGTTGAAACTGTGAGCCTAATTTGTTGTTTGATGGTTCCAAACATTTTTTGTTAGAACACCTACTATTCTCTATAATATATATTGATTTTTTTTCTATACTAATATTTTAGTTACAACATACAAGAGGTCAAGTTAAAGAAGTGAACTCAAGAGTTAAAGTATTGAGTCCTGTCAAGGCTTATGGTAAGAGTTTGTTTTTTCTATTTCTTGAGTCTTCAGGTATTTAGGTGTATGTTGACAAGACAACTGGTCACACACTCACTAGTATGGATGAAAATTGAACACTTGGTTTCTCTGTTAAATTGTATTGAATGATCCACATCTTACCGTTTGATTAGGCACTCTAAAAATTAAATCAAGTGTTTAAAAAAATTATTAAAATAAAATTTTAGCATAACAAATCGTATTGTATGACCTTAATCATACAAGATGGTTAGTTATTTTGATAAATATCCACTCTTGAATCAGAGTTTCTAAATCTAGAAAATTTTGAATTTTTAAATTTCACATAATCCTATTGTATAAACACATTTGTATTATACGGTTATTAATAAATGTTGTCTAATTTAGATCTTTGATCAAGCAATATAATCAGGATTAAATCGTGATTAACAATTATATTATATAATCCGAATGGTCGAGTATGATCTAAGATCGAGAATATTTTGGGGACAAATAATGGTTCATCCATGATAATCCTTAATCTAATTCTATTGATCATACTATATGATTCATATCATAAAATTTGATCTAACAAAACTAAAAATTCGGTACTGAACTATTTTGGAATATATAAATAAATATATTAGAATTAAAAATTAAATAATTATCTAAGTAAAATTAACTAATTTAAATTAATTTTGATCTAAATTAATGCCTAAGCACATGTTACATTGAATGCCCTGCCCGCCTCCTTTTCCCCCTCACCTCAACATCTAAGCAATTTTTAGTCCTACACCATTTGTAAAGAATTTATTTTGTTGTATAAAATAATAAAGTGAAACTATTGTCGAACTACGAGCATGAGTCAGGTCGATGCGGTGGCCAACGAGCTTGTTTGGGCGGGTTGACGGGCGGGCAGGAAGTCAGGTCAACGTGATAGTCAAGGTGCTCATTTGAGCTAGTCGGTGGGCTGGTATCACGTTAGGTAGATGCGGTGATCAAGTTTCTCGTTAGCACTGGTTGGAGGTGAGCAAGGCTTAAGATAGTGGTGGCCAGGGGCATGCCAACATGATGGGTTGCGGGTCAGGTCGATGCATTGAAAATCCGCCAAAAAAAATTTTGACTGATTTTTTACTGGTAATTATTTTCCTACGAGCGATTTATTGGTGGTTTTTTTTGTCGAAGAAAACCATTTCTATCATAAATTTAATGTTTTCTGATGGAAAAGTCTATCAAAAATGAGTGATTTTCTTATAGTGCTCTAAGTTCTCATCTTTATTTATTTTATTGGTATGCCTTCACAAAGAGGCTAGTAATACTATGATAAAGGTAATTGGAATGGGCACCATGGATAAACTCAATGGCTTTACTATTAAAAAAAGTATTATTAATAGAATGGTTCAAATATAACTTACTAAGCATTTTTCAACTTTGTGATAAGGGCGTTGATGTAAAATTCTTTTCTAATAAATAGTTGATTTTACTTGATAGTAAACCTATTTTGAAATGATTTTAGAATGAATATTGTTTATATAATTAACTTTAAAAGTTTGAATGAGTCTAGTAAAGTGCATTTCCTAAACACCGATTAAAATGAGGCTTGATTGTAGCACAAGCAATTGTGTCACACAAGCATAAGGACACTAAAAAGGACCACTCATCTATACCTAGGTAGAGGAGTACCCAAGCTATAGTTCTATACGGAGCAACTTTGTGATGCATGCCAGGTAAGCAAACATGTTAAGATCTCTTTTCCTTCACTTTATGAGATTCGCATTAGTAGACCACTTTAGATTTTGCATTTTGACCTATTTAGACTCTTTAGCACCATAAGTTCTAATGGGACAAGTTTTTAGCTAATAAAAGTGACATATGGGTTTAAGAAAAGCATATGGGTATGTAATTGTAGATAACTACACCTGGTTTACTCGGGCCAAATTCTTACCTAATAAAACTTACTCATTTGAAGATTTTGGAATTTTCTCTAGTTGGATTCAAAGAAAGTTAGGATTCACAATTGCCACAGCAAATTAGCATATCGGAGAGAAAGATTAGGATCTTGGTAGAGACAATATACACTATCCAAATATTTCTAGGCTAAGGTAGTTAACAAAACTTAAATAGGGTGAATATTATATCAAAATTGAATAAAAACCCCTACGAGATTTTGAAGGGTAGTACTTTGAATATTTTCTACCTACATATCTTTGGATGTAATTGAAGAGGCACTGCATTGCCACAAACATAGTGCCATAATACTAAGCGCATGCTCAACACCGAAGTGTAGAGGCAACATTGCAATGGTAAAAACCCTAGAGAGTGTAGCACCAAAGAATATAGAAGGAGCGCCATAATGGAAGGACAAGCATTGCAATGTCAAATTGCCACAACATCAAACTAGATAACAATTATTGATGATTGAACTAGCAAACTAATGCAATGTCTAAAAAACTGATACATCAATTTGATAGTTCTATGTTGCTACCTAGGTCATCATTATGGTGCCAATTTAGATATTTATAAAAACTATAAATATGAAGCTTATTTCTTATGTATAGAGGCTAAATGGGCGTGTGTGTGTTTTTATGGGATTATTGGGGGACTGATGTCTACAATTTAATGAGGGAGATAGCGAGAGAGTAAATTCCAAAGAAAGGAAAGTTTGTAAGTTTATTGCAAAGAACTTCCTGGTACTATATTTCCTTAATCAACCTGTTGCATTGTATTTTTATTTTATTTGAAATAAATGATTTTTTTAGTTATTTTAAATCTTATGGCTAATTAAATCCTATCTTTGGGCATATGATATAATAAAATAATATTTTCTTAAGAATAAATTTGAATTGTATGAATTTTAACTGTTGTTTATAATTTCTTCTTGCTTGATTTAGTTTATGTATCATCCTTAAATAAAGTTAAAACTTTGTGTGATTTATAGCCTCAATAAAGGAATACTATAACAAATAAGGAAGTTAAAATGGAATTTATTCCTGGGTTTAATAAATCAAAAAAAAAAAAAGTTAAAATGGAATTTTATCATGAATAGACTTATGGTGGATATAATCTTGGAATCTTAAGAAGATATAATCTTTGTAGTTATGTAGACGCTCCAATTAGCTCGACAAAGATAAAGTAGTATTTATGTTTTGATTCACATTAATATTAAAAGAAATCTAACTTTTTCTTGAATATGATTTTAACTATCATAGTTTTAGAGACATTTAGATATAAGTATTTTTTTTAACTTAGTTTAAAGATTTCTTTAGCATATTAATACTCGGTTAATAAGATATATTTGATAATTCACATAAGCAATACTAGAGTGAACATAGGGTATGTCCATTCCTCATGGAAATGATACTCTATGCATTACTTTATTAACTAACATAACATTTACACTTACGTAGAGCTAGAGTTACACATATAATAGCATGTCTAAAGTGTTGTAGTGATTACTTTGTCTAATTTTTAGCACCGTTGTTGAGGATTTTTTTGAATATTATCCTTTTTCTTCACTTTGTATTAGTCTCTCTCTCTCTCTCTCTCTCTCTCTCTCTCTCTCTCTCTCTCTCTCTCTCTCTCCACCGATTGTAATCTCATTAAACAAATAACTACTAGTAAATTTTATGTTATTGTTTTATATATTTTACATTAGAATTTTTTTTTAGCATGTCTTTGTATCTTACACATGAGCAGCTTTGTTTGACATGTGAAAATCAATCAGTTATGAGTAGAGAAGTGACAAAATGAAAGAGGGAAGAGATGTATAATGGCAGGTTGGTGAATTTATTTTATTCCTATTGACACACTAGAAATACGTTATTGGAATGCCCATATTTTCAACGAGTTCATAATTATTTAGTTAAAATCCAACTATTTGATTTCTTCCAAATTAACTTTTTTTCCTTGGTGGTTGGTCTATCTTTTAAAACTTTGCTCCTGATGGAGCAGTTAATATAGTTCAACATTTGCTCTTACAATTTAGCTAAGGATTGGCCCAACCTATCTAAACATACATATCCTAATTCTATTATGCATATCATTTGTCTTTTATTCATTTGAATGTTTTCCACGATGTAGTTTTAAAATTTCCAACCAAAATGCAAAGTAGAGTGGATTTACTACATATTATGTGATGCCCCAAAATCTAAATTGGAAGAATTATTTTTTTAATCTTTTAATAAGCAAAAACTAGAGCTATTAAATATCATCTAATAGTAATATGCAGTAAAATAGATTCTATAATTTAAAATATCAATATACAAATTTGTATTCATTCCTAAAAATCATATACATTACTCATGATTATAATAAAAAGAAACATAACCAGAAGAATCCTTATCAGCCTCACACTCATGCTCCCCTATCCTGAACTGAAATCATTTAATCATATATAATGAGCTTAAAAAGCTCAACAGGTCACAAAACTTATAACTAAATTCAACGCACATTAAAGGAGTAATATGCATGTTAACAGTCAAATCATAATAATTTCATCCATATGATCATTGAATTAGTGTAAGGATAGTAAAACACAAATGCAATAGCAATATAATTTATAAATAATAAAATACTACAATATAAAAGCTAATAGACCAAATACGAGTGTCAAATTCATAAATTAATCATGTCTCCATAATACCAATCAGTATAGAAATAATATAAAATATCAAATCAAAATATCAGTAAAGACTGTCAAAATCAAATTAATGTAATAAAATCATATAGGAATATGCACATGCTATTCAAGCATTTTATATCACGTGCTCAGTACATCACATACTTAATATCAGTTTAGTGAATCAGTAGTATCAAATAGTATCATTATCTATATTAGTAATAGTAATAATCTAGTAGCAAGAGAAGTAGAATAATGTAATAACAATAAATTGGTGTAGTAATAATAAATTTGTACAATAATAAAAATAATACCTAAAAAATATATATTTTAGTAGTCACACTAAACAAATAAGAAGTCGTCGCTATCATAATATTGTTAGTATCAATATTAGTAAACCGTTGGCTCAGTAAATAGAGTCGTCACTCTTTACCCGTCAGCATAGTAATGATCTCCTTATGACTCCCAATCAGTGTATCACGTGAATTAGTACATGATAACATCAAATTGCAGTATTTAAGGGAAAGTCCGTCGGTCCACCATCCTATAAAGGTCAATCAGTCTCCAAAGAATGAGTCAACTAATTAATTTTTACTTATTTGTTTCACACACATATAGTATTATCAATATACTATAACAGTAATAGCGACCAACTATTACTCAAGCATATATCCATATCTATTTTTAATATATTTTAAGAAATAATACATAATTAAGCTTAATTAAAAAGATGCCAAAATGTCATAATGGTAGACAACAAAAAATTCTATTAGGCACAAATCCATATTTTCAGAAAATTATAAAAATATCAAGAATTATATAAAATAATATTTTAAGAATTTTATTGTACTACACTACTATTTTTAGACGTCAAAATAAATTTTGGGGTAGATAAAAATCAAAATCATCCTGTAAAAAAACTTATATAAATACTCAAAATGCTCATAATTGTGATATTTATAACATATAAAAAGTTACGTGGTGAAAGTTTTGTCAATACAAAGTTATTCATGTTATTCGATAATGAAGACATAAATTCGACCAGGAAAATATCAAAAACTCAAAATTTTTGAAATAAAAAATAGGTGAATATTCCTTACAATGAGATGAGCAATTATCCCAACTAGCCCGACTGATAAAAATTGCACTGTGACTTTCAAATCCAAGACTTTCCTTTCTCTCTCCTCTCTTTCTCTCACAAAATCTCTCATGCTAACTCTCTATTGCCAAACTTAAAAGAAGAAAAGGATTTTTATGATGAAAACAATAGTGCTTTGAGATATTTTTTATTAAAATAATATTTTAATATTATATAATTAATTTATTTAGTTTAAAATTCAAATAAATTATTTTAGGGCTCCAAAAATTATGGAATAATATTCATAAAATAAATCATAATATTTTAAAAAAAATATCGATGAAATTGATTGGCAAAATGGACACCTGACAGTCCCGAAATTCTCACTTGTACCGACATGTATAAATTCCTTAAGGATTTTCACTTGTGCCCAAAAATTATGAAAAAATATGTGTAAGTAAAATATTACAATCAAAATACTATGGCAAAGACAGATTACAATTTAGAGTTATAATGACTCTAGAAAAAAATTGGTAAAGTCAAAATACGGGTTATTACATATTGTTCATAGATAGTCCTGGAATATAAATTATTCAGCTCCTTAAAGGAGAGTTAGGAACACAGGAGTTGATGGTAAGAGCTTTGAAGTCGAGTCACCCCTCTTTGATGCTTGGGACTTGCAAGATAATACTTGTTTGACTTTTTTAATAGATTTTTGGCGAGCAGGTGCAAGCGGTTTAGAAGGAATAAAACTTGAGTAAATTGTATGTAAGCCTGCTGCTATAGCTTCTTGATCTTCTCTATGTTTATTCTAATTTATAGTTCTAATAAGGGTTAAGAGAGATTTTTTAGCGTTGCCATAAAAATTTTCAACTAAGTGTAGTATGTAATTAGTAATCAAATAATTTCATATTATTTATTTTTAAATTTTAGATAGAGTAATTTCGTTTATCTATGATGTGGTCAAATGTCCTTATTAAATAGCAATGCCACAGAAAGCAGAATAGTGATAGTACGTAGCGATGAAGACGAGAGTAGTGTCAAAACACAAGTCGTAACTAACTCAAAACCAATACGTTTAACATAACAACTGTCAAATATTTATTAAAACACTAAACATAAGTTTTCGAAA
>NW_021319682.1:13229566-13245314 GCF_001605985.2 Dendrobium catenatum | reverse complement strand
GGGCCGGTCCAGGTTGGGCCGGTCCAGGTTGGACCGGTCCAGGTTGGACCGGCCTAACATCATCCCAACTCTTGGCTTTTTATCATTTGTATATTATTTGATGATAAGTCACTGCCTCATTAAATTGGCCTCATTTTATGCCAAAGCTTTCATCTTTGTTGGGTAACCATATCTTGAATTTCCACTAGAGTGGACTTTTTTCACGCAATGCAAATCTGATCACAATAGGGTAGTTTGACTTTTAGGGTTTCAAATTTTCATCTTTAGGTTTTTTCGGAATTTAATGTTATATTTGTAATACAACTTTGATATGTATAATTGAATATCAAGAAGTAGAAGTCACTGATTGATTAATGATGAATAAATTTCAAGTTTGAACTTGCAGATAAAATCAAGTAGTTAGTAGTGAATAATGAGTAACAAGTAGATAATGATTTTTTGGAGATTCCACCGAATATCAAATAGTGAATTGAAGTCTTTAAATAATAAATGAATACTGTATGAGCTATAGTTTTTTATCATGATCGACTTGGGGAATAGAAATCTTCGACGGCTTGAAATAAATATTGAATATAGTTATATTAGTAGATTCATCATATTTATTTATTTTTACTTGAATAAAACTCATGCTGTAATTTAAGGTTAGAGCGATTTCTTCAATTGTAGATGGGTTGTCTACTTATGGGCCATAGCTTGCTTGCAAGAAGTAGTCTTCAGTTTCTTACTTGTTTTAGGTAGTGACTCTGTAAGTCTTCTGTTAATGTTAGTTAGTCTCTTTATTAACTAATTAAGTATACATCAAGGAAATAGGTTTATCTGATTTTATCATATTTGTCATTATCAATATTTTCTTAGCTTTGACTTTGGACATCTCCCAAGTAGTAAATTATGCGTTGACTTGAAGATCAAATTTCTCAGCAATTTCTTGATTATATGGAATTTTTAAGTTGTATTCCTTTGAATAAATGAATTCTTCTCAGATTGAGTTCTTAAGCATAAGGAATTGCCTACTTTTTCTTGAATACAAGTTGATGAATTTCCTTTCATACTCAGGATTGTTGAGTTCCTCATGAATTAACAATTATTGAATTATTTTCAAAGTGTTAACTGACAAGTTGAACGCATTGGGGATAAATTATTTGAGTGTGGTGAGTTGTCAAATTTTTAGTACATGTTGAATTATCTATTTTCTTGGGGATGGGTTCCTCGAGTATAGCATGTTCTTGAATTAATTATATAGCAAGTTATCAAAATATGACGTATTTGATGATTTCTTGAATATGAGTTTGCATTTTCTAAAGGATGAGTTCTCCAAGTCTAATTTGATCATGATAGATTTACTAAAGATTTTTATATGTTTTGAGTTTTACATGATCCCAAAAATTTCTTCTGTAAAGAAAAGAAAATGATTGACTCTGCAGTTGATTTATTTTCATTTCATTGATTAGGAATATAGTTTATAAGATTCATGAGGGATACTTTCTTGTCATATTATCTCTACTCCAAGTTAATGGTTAATCAAGCTTCTTATCACACTTTATATCTCTTTGATCGAGGTTGTTCAAGAATCTTAATTGAGGCATATTCACTTTTAAAAACTTTAGTTATTATATAATTTATATAATAATTGAATAATTTTAATATTTATTATGTCATCTTATTCAACTTCGATTTAACTTTGGTCAAACCATTGAATTTTGAATCTCTCATTCTTTCGATTCTATCTATAGTCTAGTTTTTACAACCTTATGTCTACCTTAATGCTTCTGCTCTGACTTTTCCAAGAATCATTGGGATGACCCCTGTTATATGTGTTTGGACGTGCTCGTTCTTGTTTTCCTCAATCGATGCCTTGTTAGCTTGTCTTCATGGGTCAACAAATACAATCTTTCAATTTGTCAACGTGGATAAGTGACAAGGCTACAGAGGTGGCGACATCCTTCTATATTCTGACCATGATCTTTATTAAAGGTGCAATATTTTGATGGACCATAGGAAGTACGCGCTGTGGCATCTACAATTTTTGTTAAAGACACTGAGAGTAAAGTTTGTACATCAAGTACTTTTCTTATAGAGGAAAACTCGATCTTTTCATGGGGTTGTAGTTCGACAAGCCCTTTATTGCTTCTTGGGGGAAAATCCTTAGTGATGTTGTAGTTGGCCGGATGGAATGGCTTATCAGTTGACTTATGTTTATTATTGCGCAATTTGTTCTGTAGATTTTGACTCCCTTGTGAGTCTAGATAGATCCAGTTGCAGGTCGAAGCTGAATTCATCTGGTTGTACTCTACATTAATTTGATTTCTTGCCAACCCGAGCAATTTGGCCAATGTCTTCGACAACTTAAGTTGAGAACATATCAAATAAGGCTTTTTAGAAGCCCTAAGTGAGTGCTGCTAGGGACATTAGGCTCCTTGAAGCTAGCAGTTGAAGTCATGCGATTGTACTCCATATTAATGTGATTGTTGGCCAACTTGGGCAACCTGATCAGTGGCTTCGGTTACTTCGAGCCTGTAACATGGCAGAAAGGGCCTTTCAAGAGCCCTTAGTGAGTGTTGCTTGGGCAAAAACAAGCTTTATGTCTTAGACATTCAATATTTCCTTGTGGAAGTAACAAAATGACAAGGTGACTTTCTATGCTATTACCTTATATTCACTATAGTTTGTGAATTTTTCAATGGCCTTCAAGTAGTAACAAATTGCATGGCAGACTACAAGTTGAAAGTAGAAAAGGAGTTGATGCTCCCCAGAGGAAGACATGAGAACTATTACAGTGGCGCCTCCTTGAAAGTGTTGAAGAGGAACCTGCAATACGCATTGTTGATGTTGAGGAGAAAGTTTTTCTACCCATTCCTACTTTGCTCTGTAGGAATCTTGCACTGGCATGTTGAATTTTTGTTGCGGTTGAGCCTTCATGATCTTCTAATAAAAAAGCCTTTTTTAGGCTGATCTTGATGCTTTTTTGGGCAACGGGGGAGAGCCATCTTCATTCTACTATCCTCTAGGAGGTGGGGCCCATTGTTTAGAAGAGCCAGAGCAACATTTCTAGGGCTGAGGTGATGGCACTACCTTGGAGGGATAGCTAATTTGCAATCTCAAGGAGAATAGTTGAAAAGATCGACCTGTAGAAAGGTTTAAAAGATCCTTTGGGTCATTGTCATAATAGGATCCCTCATGTTTTGCAAATTCTTAAAGGTCACATATTTCTTAAGTCACTTGTTTTGCAAGGAACTTGACCCTCTTCCTATATTTGAGATGCTATATTATCAAGTTCTTAAGTCACTTGTTTTGCTAGGACCTTTTCCCCTTTCTTCTTTGTTTTCCACATATACACACTCACGTAGCTAAGAGGATGTTGGATCTAATGTTGTATGCGGAAATATATCAAAACTATGAGATATAAATTGAGTCCAGAGAGCGAGAGGGATGAGGAATAGACAGAATAGGCCTCAATAGTTCTCTTAAGTGATTTAACCCTTTTAATAAAGGAGGGAGAGTCAAACTTTGTAATTGAGAAAATTTAAAGAGAAATAGATTCTATGGAGAATTCTAGAAAGAGCATGAGAAAGAATTCAATGTGGTAGAGTTTCAACATATAGTGCAAGTCATGTGATGCCTGTATTTGACTAATGACTCCCTAATTGTTGGTGATGACTAAGGTCCATGCTACATAATTGGCTACTGTTAGACTGGTCCAGCCGGCCCTAGGCAAGGGAATGGTCCAGCTTTACTTAAGGCGAACCAAGGTTTTGCCTTTGGTATAGCCGACTCCCTTGGGGGGCCCACTACTTGAAACTTGGAGGGAAAAGGAGGTGCTGACTAGGGCAAATTTGTGGTTTGCATAGGGTGTTTTGTAATTTGCTTTTGTTAATTGTTTTGCTTTATTATTATTATTTTTTAATTTTAATTATTTTGCTTTATGTAGTAAGGGGGGATTAGGGTTAGACTTCTGAAGGGATTGCTGAGTTTTTATTGGTGCTTAGCGTTCTTGGGCTCTAGTGGCGTCTAGAGAGTGGGGAGAGAGATCATCCTCTTGAATCAATGTTCAATTGTATCTTGGTGTTTTCATTATGTTTTGATTAATTACTACAATATTACTACTGTTTTTCTTGGTTTTGTTTGGAGATTTGTGGTGAGTTCTCGTTGGTTTCCCAAGATCGATAAGTTTCACTTAAAGATCTACAAGTTTGTCCTATCAAATTGGTATCAGAGCTGCTTGCCGGGCTATTTTGAGCTGTTTTTGGCATTTTCTTGCAACAGTTCTCTTCTGAACAATGATTTTTTGCTGTTTTTTGGGTTGAAATTTGGATTTTTGAGTCTAACAAAGATTCGTGTATCAATGATAGCAGTTCAAGTGGCTCATACAGGATGACCACATTTTCTTAGCACCCAATGGGCCTACGCCGGGCAACCTTCATGAGACCCCAAGAGAGAAACCTGTAGGAGGAAATATGGGAAATTTAAAAAAGCTGACTGAGAGGGATGTGCAGGAAATGAGGGCAAATGGATTATTCTTTAGATGTGATGAGAAGTATACTCTGGGGCACAGGTGCATCGACTGAACTCTTTAGGTTCTCATCATTTGTGATGAAGAGAAAGTTGAGGAGGGAGGTGGGAGTGAGACAGTGATAGAGGAGGAGGATAAACTGCATCTAGACTCGACAGAAGTCTCCCTGAACTCAGTGGTAGGATTCACTCCGAATCATACCATGAAGGTAAAGGGAGAAATAACAGACATGAATGTGGTGATGTTGATTGACAGTGGGGCCACCCACAATTTCATCTCCAACTAGTTCATGGACCAATTAAGGGTGACATTGGCGGATACAGGGTGCTATGAAGTGATGATGGGTACGAGGAAGGTGGAGATGGGTAAGGGCATCTATAGGGGAGTGGTGTTGACCATACAGGGAATTCAGGCGATGGAGGATTTCTTCCCGTTGAAGCTAGGAAGCACTGATGTCATCTTGGGGATGAAGTGGCTGTAGACCTTGGGAAATACCAAGGTAAACAGGGGAGCATTGACCATGGAGTTGGTGGTGGATGGGAGAAGAATAGTGATCAGGGGAGATGCGGGGTTATCGAAAGCCATGGTGTCCCTCAAAATCATAATGAAGACCATACAGGAGGTGGGGGAGGATTCTTGGTGGAGCTATAGAGATTAAAGGGGTTTTGATTGGAGGGGGGTGGAGACATTCCTCCTTCAGCACAACTGTTGATACAACAATTCAGTGAGGTCTTTTAGCCATCTCATGGATTGAAATCACCTAGGAACAGGAGCATGGCATCACTCTGAAGGAGGTGTCGCCCATCAGTGTCAGACCGTACCGTTACCCTCAATTTTAGAAGGATGAAATTGAGAAGTTGATTAGAGAAATACTGGTGGCAATGATTATCAGGCCTAGTATGAGCTCTTTTTTAACCTAGTTTTACTGGTTAAGAAAAATGACGAGAGTTGGGGGTTCTGTGTGGACTACTGGGCTTTGAATATGGAGATTGTACTAGACAAGTTTCGCATCTCAGTGATAGATGAACTATTGAATGAGCTGTGGGGCATTTATCTTCACCAAGATAGATCTGAAGTCCGGATACCATCAGATTCGACTGAAAGGGGAGGATGTTCCAAAGACTGCTTTCAAAAGGCCTGAGGGATATTATGAGTTTCTGGTGAAGCCCTTTGGCCTCACCAAATGCCCCACCTACACTCTAGTCCCTCATAAATAGGGTGTTCCGACCCTATCCCAGAAAATTTTTGTTGGTTTTCTTTGATTGTATCTTGGTGCATAGTAGGTCAGATGAGGAACATTGGGAGCACTTGAGGACGATTCTAGATGTGTTATAGGAGCAACAACTAAGGTCCAATTTAAAGAAGTGTTGCTTTACCCAGGCAAGTGTGAAATACTTGGGACATGTAGTATCACAAGAGGAGGTGGCTGCGGATCAGGCTAAAATTTAGGCTATGTTGAGATGGTCGCTACCACGGAATCTGAGGGAGCTGAGGGGTTTTTTAGGGATGACAGGATAATATAGGAGGTTCGTAAGAGGCTATAACACCATCACTTGACCAATGAAAAAACAATTAAAGAAGGACAACTTCTGGGGGGAGGCGACCATCGCAAATTTTGAGAGTTTGAAGAAGGCCATGACCGTCATGATCGTTGTATCGGTCTTGGCCCTGCCAAATTTCAGTCCGGTTTTCGTATTAGAGATGAACAAATCAGGGTATAGATTGGGGGCAGTCCTCATACAGAGCCACCGACTATTGCTTACTTTGGCTAGGTGTTGACAGTTAGAGTCAGGCTGAAGTTAGTCTAGGAGAGGGAGTTTATGACTATTGTGCTAGCCATCCAAAAGTGGCAACCTTACTTATTAGGTCATATTTTTATTTTCAGGATGGACCAGCTGAGCTTAAAATTAATTTTGGAGCAGAGGATGGTGACAGATGAGCACCAGAGATGCATGTCAAAGTTATTGGGATATGATGTTGAAATCTAGTACATGCCCGAGATAGAGAACAAGGCGGTAGATGCCTTATCCGGATATATGGGAGAGCTTTAAGGGATGGCCGTATCCATACCCCTCATGCTAGATTGAGGGGCCGCCATTAAGGAGGAGAATGCACAAGGTGAGGAGATAGGGATGATTAGGGCATACTTACTGAAGAATGGGAGTAGCCACCCTGGCTATTCTTTACAGGGGTAGAGGCGTTGTACCAGGGGAGATCTATGATACCTAGGACGTCAATCCATATTCCACACCTACTCCATGAGTTCCATGGGAGCGCTATTGGGGGCCATTCAGTGGTGCAGAAGATGTACAAGAGACTCGCCTTAGAGTTGTATTGGAAGGGGATGCATAAGGATTTTGAGGAGTTGGTAGCCATTTGTAAAGTCTGTAAGAGGAATAAGTACATGTCCATTACTCCAGGAGGATTATTGCAGCCCCTAGCTTTACTAGATCGGGTGTGGGAGGAGGTCTCTATGGATTTTGTAGATGGGCTTCCCTAATCTGAAGGGTTTATAGTAATTCTTGTGGTAGTGGATAGATTGAGTAAGTATGCTCAATTTATTCCCCTACGACATCCCTACATGGTTGCAGCAGTGTTCATTAGAGAGATGGTCAGACTGTATGGGATACCAGAGTCCATATTATTCGATCGGGATAAGGTGTTCCTCAGCCACTTTTGGAGGGAGTTTTTCAGGCTGTAGGGGATCGTATTGAAGAGTAGCACCGCTTATCACCCGCAGACAGATGGGCCGATGGAGGTGGTAAACAGGAGGCTGGAGACATACCTACGATGCTTTATTTCGGGGACACCTCAGCTGTGGGCCAAATGGCTACCCTGGGTGGAATACTAGTACAACACTTTCTATTATTTAGCTTTCCATATGGCCCCATTCAAGATGTTGTACGGACGAGACCCACCACACTTGGTGCATTTTGGGCATAGTAGCACATCAGTCTCTTCAGTGGAGTAATACTTGGAGGAAAGAGATAAGGTGTTGGAAAAACTAAAAAGGCAGTTGTTAAGGGCAAAACCGATTATGATGAAACAGACGGATGGACACATGAAGGACATCTAGTTCGACGTATGGGAGAGGGTGTTCTTAAAGCTACGACCCTTCAGGCAGAGGACATCCGCTAACAGGAGGAATGGGAAGCTTGCCCCAAGGTACTTTGGGCCATATGAGGTATCGATTGAGATTACCATCAACTGCGACTATACATCTCGTGTTCTACGTGTCAGAACTGAGGAGAAAAATTGGGGATCATGTAGCTAGTTCTGAGTTACCCGTGACACTAACAAAGGACTTGGAGGTGGTATTAGATTTACTGTAGTTGATGGCGGTTCGTTAGGGAGAAGAGGGGACTAAGGAGGTTATGATTAAAAGGAAGAGCCTACCGGACTACGATGCCACCTAGGAGGCATATGAGAGAGTGGTGCATCAGTTTCCATCCTTTCATCTTGAGTACAAAAAGATTCTTTGGGAGGGGGGGTATTGTTAGTTCGGTCTAGTTGGCCCTAGGCAAAGGGCCGACCCAATTTTACGCAAGGCGGACCAAGATTCCGCCTTTGGTACGGCTCCTCCCCCCCCTCGCCAAGCTATTTGAAACTTGGAGGGAAAAGGAGGGGCCAACTAGGGAAATTTTGGGGTTTGCATGGGCTGTTTTGTAATTGTTTTGCTTTATGTAGTAAGGGGGATTAGGGTTAGGATTATGAAGAGATTGCTGATTTTCTGGTGGTGCTTGGCGTTCTTGGGCTCTAGCGGCGTTTAGAGAGTTGGGAGAGATATATCCTCCTCTCGAATCGAGGATCAATTGTATCTTGGTGTTTTCCTTTCGCTTTTATCAATTGCTACTATTTTTTTTTGTTTTGTTTGGAGATTTGAGGTGAGTTCTCGCTGATTTCCCAAGATTGATAAGCTTCACTTAAAGATCTACAAGTGTGTCCTATCAGCTATATTGTGCGATTGCATAGAAAATATATGATTTGGATTCAATGTAGCTAGAAGTGTAATGGGTGGGCCTAGCTTGTTATTTTTTTTAGTTGTGAACTTTGGTCAAAAGTTCTAAATTGATATTAAGTACCTTATGCATACGACGTACCTCTAGTCAGTTGGTGCGTCCTTGGGGTCCCTTGGGTAAATAACATTGGTTATTGAGTGACTTCATGAATCATTGAGCGAGCTCAGTATTGATTTTTTGGCGAATTGATTAGATTTAGCTCTAAGCGACTTGAGTCTTTGTTGACTTGAAGCTTGATGAGTTTAGAGTTGTAGGTAGTTCAAGCTAGTACATAATAGTTGATCTTTTTAACCCAATTTTGATTCTTATGATAGCTTTATTAACCTAACTCAATAAATATGAGTATGCATCTATGATTTTACCAAACTTTTGTATTTCATCTAATTTATTATGCCATGTACTATCTTCCTTAATGCAAACCTAGATCTTGGCCATTATTAAGAACTTGTAGCAATGACACTTTCAGTCTTGTTTAAAGTTTGTTATGGCGAGATAATTAATGCCCACCTCTATCACTCCCTTTTATCCTTTGCTCTCTCTAAACGAACTGTTTGTGTATCATAGGGATTTGTAATGACTTATGAGATAGTAGATAATGCTAGTACTAATAATTGTAATAGGTGATAGCGTATTACGTTAGAATCAATAAGTATCTTAAGTGACTATCAAGTGCTTAATAGATAGCTATTTTCCAAGAAAATTAGATCTCAGCTTTTATTTGGCATACTCTGTAAGTGGCCTAATTATACTTGTAGATCGAACATTCTTATTCTGTTCCTGTAAGCATCAATTAATATCTCTATCAATGTGCAAACTGCAGCCCACATTCAATAGTGTGCAGGCAATAATGGCCAAAGAAACTCTTTCAATAGTGACTAAAGGGCCAGTCTGCCTTAATAGTGTCGGGCAAAATTTTGATAAGCTATGGAAAATGCGACATCTGTTGAAAATTGACTAGGCTTAAATTAAATTGTTCCAAACTCAATTTTAACTCACAAATTAGCCAAAGAAGTGCCCTACAAATCATATAAATTATAAAAACTCAGGCTGCGGCATGTGGGATTTTAGTTTTGTGTCAAATGACAAGAGCTTTATGATGCATTTAGATCTTTAACAAATGGTAGGAGCTTTACAGGGCATGCAGATCCTTAACAAATGGCAAGTAACTGCTTGAGCATCCTGTGTGATTCAATCAAACAGCGAAACATCCTCTCTTCCATTTGTGATGATGAGAGAGATGAACAATAACTTTTTTGTATGGACAAGAACTTGAATGATTAATAAACAGCAAAATTTAATAAACAAGAACCTTATAGAAGTGTTAATACAATATTTTTAGCCTTAGGCGGAAGGGTCATCCATTAAAGACTTTTTATTATTAATATTTATAAAGAGTTAGCACGCCGAATTAAAATAATAGAAAATAAAAATATACAGAAAAAAAAATTACAGAAAAAAAAATTGCAGACGGCTCAGCCGGCCATGAAGATGAAAGAAAATAATTGGAAAAAAATTGCAGAAAATAAAAGTATAAGAAAATAAAATAGTTAGTAAGCAGCGGAAATAAAATAAAATAAAATAAGAAAGAAATAAGTGTTAGTAGTCAAACAATCTCAAAGGATTTGTTCTTCAAAGTTGTGTTCCCTGTTAGCAGTATTTTGAGTTCGAAGAGAATTATTCTTTTTTTATTTAAAGATTTTATATGGTGATGATATCAACCCGAAGTACGGATACTTCTCCATTCGTTTCTTTTGATATTATAGTTTTATTATGGAGTTTTTTTACCCTTTAGATTTAAAGTATGAAAATCTTACGATATTATTTTAGCACTTTGTAAAACCTCACCCAAGCAGTTAACCTTATAAATATCCCTCAAATAGCCACTTTCCTTAAACGAGAACCAAAGTGGATATTTACTGAACCGATCTATTAGTAGACTGAAAATAATACTTTCATACAATGTGTCTCCAAGATAGAAAGATAATTATTTTCATGACTCAAGAAAAGAAAAAGTAAAGAAAGGAAGGTTAAGAAGACATGTAGAAAGATATGGATTGAAACTATGATAAAAGATGTATTACAAACATTGAGAAGTTTTTCTTCTCTACTCCAAGACTTGGACACGACTAGACAACTATTTATAAGAGAAAATTTTCTTTCTTTTCTCTCACTTATCTCCCTCTTTTTCTCTCATACAAGCTTATTTTTCCCTCAGTGTTTTTCTTAAGTTCTTCTCAAGCTCACTCTTTTTTAAATCTTACAAGCACGCTCTCATAGGTATTTATAGAGTTTATCTCATTATTATAAACTTCACTTCCATGGTTAAACACACCTTATCATGGTTTAGAAAATTTAATTATAATAACTACAAATAGTGACAAATAGTAGTAAAAAAGATTTCTTTGTCATCTTTCTCTTTCATGATTTACTTTTAAAAGGAATACTTGGATGAGGTAAATTTCTCATGTTGGGTATTCATCACCTTCTAGAAGTATTGCGTATATATGAATAGTAACAGTACTATTTATCCGCATAGTTCTGTGGGGCCCACTATACTTACAATTTTTTGTCTTCGAAATTATTACCTGCATAGTTAGAAAATGCGTATCTTAGCTGTATCAGGCTTGATCGTCATCTGTTGGCAGTATTCAAAATTGCATTTCTAGTAGATCAAATATTTTCTCTACTGTTTGATTGAGATCATTTAGTTTCATCATTTTGTAATATTTCACTTATTCTATATTTTTAGTTTTATAGTCAAAAGTTTAAAAATAATTTTTGGCTAATGAAGTGTCTAAGTATATTTTCTCTAATGGGGGTTTCTCCAACTAGTTTATACATAAAATTATCCCTTCCATATTTTTAGAACTAGTCGGAACTTTGTACTATATATCTCAAGTGATCTACTTGAGTTATAAGAGGAATGTCAAATCCTAAATTCCAGAATTTCTCCCAGATGTAGATTGAGAAATATTCATAGTCAATATTGCTCTCCATAATTCTTATTTCATATATATGTTTGCTTGGTTTAATTCTTTCCTCATTATATTCTGATTATGCATAATCAATGTAGACTTGCATTGCTCTTGTTGAAGGGGTTAATACATGTTTTATTACCCTCTGGAGTTTTTGGCCAAAAATGTCTAATATTATATATGTTCCAATCCATACATAGCTTAGTAACTCATGAGTTAGTAATAGTTGAGGGGATATCTTTAGTTCTCTGTAAACAAAGTTCTCATATGTATCCAGTCCAATAGAAGCTCTAAATATATCATATTTTATCTTGCATGAATATCCTTTTTGAGGATTATTTAAATTAACACATTTTGGTGTATATTTCGAATATTTTTAGCAAGGTTATGGCATACTTCTTTAGCTGTTGAAATTTCAATTATCTGAAAATGACTTTGTGAAAAGTCCAAGAAATTCATAGAGTATTACAAACTCAGCAAAGGTACTTTGATAAACCCCTTTCATTTATATTTTCACCTCTTTCTCCAGGGAGGATTCTGATCTTTCTTCAATCTTCACATTACTTGAAGAACTTGATTCTTCGTCTGAGTACTCTTGCTTTAATTCTTTTGCTTCAATTAAGAGTTATTTTTCTATCACTATTGTTTCTAGGAGATCTTCTCCATTTGTTTTTCCTTCATCTCTCCTCATAATTTTGAAGCTGTCATAACATATTAGAGAGAAAGAAACATGATAATTCGGTCCTATATTTTCTCTTTTCTTTATGTGCCTTATGGAGATCTTCATATTCTTTCCAAAAAAATTTTCTTTGATGCTTTGAATTGTTCAGCTGCTTCACTTCAGCTTGCATATATTCCTGATTTGGGCAGAGAAAAAGACGGCATAGTTGAGGAATTTCTTATCAGGATTCTCTTTAGGTTTTGATAAAAAGTATTTGATTAAAACACTTATAATCAGTTTCTTTTGTATCAAATGAGTAGGATTAGTCTTTATGTTCCATATGTTTCAATGAAGTCTTTCTATCTTTCATCTAACCATTCTCTCATTTTAGAATTGTAGGCATTAATTTTATTTTTCTTCACCTGAGTTTTCCCTTGTTATCTTTGTTCTTCATCTGTCAGAAACATTCATAAGATCAAATTCATCGTTAAAATAATCAGCAATCAAAATCAAATTTGATAATTTTTCAAGATTTAGTTGTCTAGATAACTGATTTTGATAGAAATTATATTTTCCTATAATATGTTCCTAGTTAATGTATAAGCCTTTGTTAATAACATGATCAACGAATTTTATCCACCTTTTTGAGCTCAATGTGTTGCTAACTTTTTTGTTTTGCTTAACAAATTTAACAATAACTTCACAATCAATTCTAATGAAAATTTTATTTTTATCACATATGAAAAAGATAAAATGCTTCAAGATTATAAATGATAGTAAAAATTTCATAATCGAGAGAACAAAGATATCACTTCTCCTTATAAATTCCAAAAGCATATCTACATATCTTTTCATTGTTTTTGTTAGAAAATTTATTTGGTTATCTGATACGTATTCCTCCCCATACTTGTTCACAACCATCAAATTCTATGATTAAATAATATGAATCAAGAGGAAGAGTTAGTTCCGATAGTTTTGAAATCAAATCTTTAGTTTTCTGTACTAGTAAAACATCTTCTCTATTGAAAGTTCTAGTGCCTTTCAAAGAGATTTTGTTGTATAATGGTTGGGTGTATTTGATCAAATCCTTAATAAAATGTCTAGCGTAAAGGAACCTTTTTATACTTTTGACTATAAAACTAAGAATGTAGAATTAGTATAAAATTGGAACTAAATGATTCCAATCAAAGAGTAGAGAAAATATTTGATCTACCATAAATGCAATGTACAATACTGACAATAGATGATGATCAGGCCTAGTACAGCTAAGGTACGTATTTTCTAACTATACAGGTAAAAATTTTGAAGACAAATTTGAAATTATGGTGGGTCCCACAGCACTATGCATACATAATACTTCTAGAAGGTGATGAATACCCAACTTCTACCCAACATGAAAAATCTACATCATCCAAGTATTCCTTTCAAGAGTAAAACATGAAAGAGAAAGATGGCAAAGATGTTTTCTTTAGTACTATTTGTCACTATTTATAATTATTTGTAATTAAGTCTTCTAAATCATGGTAAGATGTGTTTAACCATGAAAATTAAATTTGTAATCATGGGATAAACTCTATAAATACACATGAGAGTGTGCTTGTAAGATATAAAAAAGAGGAGTAAGGTTGAGAAGAACTTAAGAAAGATACAGAGAGAAGAGTGAGCTCGTAGGAGAGAAAGAGAGGAAGAGAAGTAAGAGAGAAAAAAAGAGAAAGTTTTCTCTTATAAATAGTTGTCTAGTTATGTTCAAGTCTTAGAGTAGAGAATGAAAACATCTCAAGGTTTGTAATATACCTTTTATCCTAGTTTCTATCTATATCTTTCTACATGTCTTCTTTGTCTTTCTTCCTTTACTTTTTGTTTTTTCTTAAGCCTTGAAAATAATTATCTTTCTAATTCGGAGATTCTTTGTCCGAAAGTATTATTTTTAGTCTACCAACAGATCGGTTTAGTCAATGCCTACTTTGGTTCCTGTTTAAGGCAAGAGGCCGTTTGAGCGAAATTTATAATATCAACTGCTTGGGTGAGACTTTATAAAGTACTTAAATAATATTGTAAGATTTTAGACTGTAAATCTAAAGGGTAAAAGAACTCCAGAATAAAACTAGAATATCAAAAGAAACTCATGAATATATGCGTACTTCTGGTTAATATCATCACCATATAAAATATGAAAAAAAAAGAATAATTTTCTTCGAACTCCAAAGATTGCTAACAGGGAACACAACTTTGAAGAACAGACCATTTGAAGTTGTTTGACTACTAACATTTGTTTCTTTCTTATTTTATTTTATTTTCCGCTGCTTACTAACTTTTTTATTTTCTTACAATTTTATTTTATGTTCATGGTTGACTGAGCCGCCTGAACGTTTTTATTACTGTTCATTTTTTTTTTGTATATTTTTATTTTATGTTATTTTAATTCCGTGCGCTAACTCTTTGTAAATATTAATAATAATAAGCCTTTAATGGACAACCCTGTCGCCTATGACTAAAATATTTTACTAACCCTTCTGTTGTGTTCTTGTTTGTTAAATTTTGTTGTTGAGTAATCATTCAGGTTCTTGTTTATACAAGAAAGTTACTATTCATCTTTCTCATCATCATAGATGATACTATTCATGTTTGAGTTATGAGTTTGGTTGTTTTATCATCCGGTTGAGGGTTCCGACATCAGAGAAAACCTCAGGTTCATAGTTTGAAACACCAAACTATTTTCCCTGGTAAGCATTTCTCTAGTATAAAATCTTTTTTAATTTGAAATTTTTTTCCTAAAAAATAGTAAGAAAACTATCCCAAATGAAGCCTAACTCCAATCGTTACTGTTTTAGCCATCCCTATATTTCTAGCACCACAAAATTTTAAAAAATATTTACCATCATTAATTTAATCATGCTTTTCAGGCTGGGAAGATTAAGCAGTCAGCTGCTGCACGTACAAAGCATGACTGCCCTTGCATCTACTATTTTGGAAGATCTTTCAGAACAGCAGACCAATCTGCAATGAAATTTTATGTACAGTAACATGCCAATAGTTCTCTTTGATGATCTTCATTGTATTTATATTCTAATATGTATAAGATCTTCAATATATTACAGTACTTGACTACTATTGTTTATAATGCTCTTATTGATTGTTTTGTATGTATGTTATTCACATCTGATAATTTTTTCTGTCGATGTTTTCCTTAATTTGTTATTGGCATATTTGGTTTGAAGGAATTAGAATGAATGTATTGGTATGTAAATATATTTTATTTCATATTTTCATATTTGGTTTTAAAAGTGATTAATTAGGGGTGAGTTTATTTGTGCATTATTTTTTATTTTTTTTTTTTTTTATTTATATTTTTGAAAAATATCTTATGATTTTTTAAAAAATTTTTTTAAAATATAACCAATTTGTTAAAAAAAAATGAAAAAAAAAAAATACATGTAACCAAATGGTTTCTAATATGAGACAGTTTATTTAATGAAAAACCAAAAAAAATAATAATAATTTGACGATTAATATTTAGTCATTGCTTTGAATCAACATGGCCTTATTCAATAAATAATTAATTAATTTCTGTTTTAATTAAAAAACC